>NC_136070.1:202598104-202962394 GCF_964261635.1 Lissotriton helveticus | reverse complement strand
CACTCACCCTCACTCACCCCACCCTCCACTCACCCGCAGCTCCCTCACCCCCTCAACCCCTCACCCTCAACCCCTCACCCTCACTCACCCTCACCCTCACCCTCACACTCACCCTCCACCTCACCCTCACCTCACCCCTCACTCACCCTCACCCTCACTCACCTCCTCAACCCCTCACCCTCACACCCACTCCACCCTCACTCACCCTCACTCACCCTCACTCACACCCTCACTCACCCTCACTCATCACCCTCACTCACCCTCACCCTCACTCACCCTCACCCTCACTCACCCTCACTCACCCTCACCCTCACTCACCCTCACTCACCCTCACCCTCACTCACCCTCACCCTCACCCCTCACCCTCACTCACCCCTCAACCCCTCACCCTCACCCTCACTCAACCCCTCACCCTCACCCTCACCAACCCTCAACCCCTCACCCCTCACCCCTCACTCACCCTCACTCACCCACACACCCTCACTCACCCTCAACCCCTCACCCCTCACTCACCCTCACCCTCACTCACCCTCACCCTCACCCACCCCCACCCCCTCACCACACCCTCAACCCCTCACCGTCACCCTCACCCTCACCCTCACCCTCACCCTCACCCTCACCCTCACTCACCCTCAACCCCTCACCCTCACCCTCACTCACCCTCACCCTCACCCTCACTCACCCTCACTCACCCTCACCCTCACTCACTCACCCTCACTCACCCTCACTCACCCTCACCCTCACTCACCCTCACTCACCCTCACCCACCCTCACCCCTCACTCACCCTCACTCACCCTCACCCTCACTCACCCTCACTCACCCTCAACCCCTCACCCTCACTCACCCTCACTCACCCTCAACCCCTCACCCTCACTCACCCTCACTCACCCTCAACCCCTCACCCTCACTCACCCTCAACCCCTCACCCTCACTCACCCTCAACCCCTCACCCCCACCCTCACTCACCCTCACCCTCACTCACCCTCACTCACCCTCACTCACCCTCACCCTCACTCACCCTCACTCACCCTCACCCACCCTCACTCACCCTCACCCTCACTCACCCTCACCCTCACTCACCCTCACTCACCCTCAACCCCTCACCCTCACTCACCCTCACTCACCCTCACTCACCCTCAACCCCTCACCCTCACTCACCCTCACTCACCCTCAACCCCTCACCCTCACTCACCCTCAACCCCTCACCCTCACTCACCCTCAACCCCTCACCCTCACCCTCACTCACCCTCAACCCCTCACCCTCAACCCCTCACTCACCCTCACTCTCACTCACCCTCACTCACCCTCAACCCCTCACCCTCACTCACCCTCACCCTCACTCACCCTCAACCCCTCACCCTCACTCACCCTCACCCTCACTCACCCTCACTCACCCTCACCCTCACTCACCCTCACCCTCACTCACCCTCAACCCCTCACCCTCACTCACCCTCAACCCCTCACCCTCACTCACCCTCACCCTCACTCACCCTCAACCCCTCACTCTCACTCACCCTCAACCCCTCACCCTCACTCACCCTCAACCCCTCACCCTCACTCACCCTCACCCTCACTCACCCTCACTCACCCTCACCCTCATTCACCCTCACCCTCACTCACCCTCACCCTCACTCACCCTCACCCTCACTCACCCTCAACCCCTCACCCTCACTCACCCTCACCCTCACTCACCCTCACCCTCACTCACCCTCACTCACCCTCAACCCCTCACCCTCACTCACCCTCAACCCCTCACCCTCACTCACCCTCAACCCCTCACCCCCACCCTCACTCACCCTCACCCTCACTCACCCTCACTCACCCTCACTCACCCTCAACCCCTCACCCTCAGTCACCCTCAACCCCTCACCCTCAACCTCACCCTCACTCACCCTCACAACACATATTGTGTTACAATAGGTGTCACATTTGCGAAAGATAAAACTATTGGCATTGTAAATAACAAAGCTATTAATTTCGCTATTTTCAAAACAAGCACATAAATAAAAAATGTGTGCTTTACAATACCAATAGCTCAAACTTTCCTAATGCGAGACCTATTGCATTGCTGTTCTTCTCTCCCCTGCTGCACTCTACTGCTCTCTAGAGATGTGGCCTAACGACCAGAGCTGCCATCTAAGTCACGTAAATACAAAACATGTTGCATTCCAAATGCTATAGGTGTCACATTCGCGAAAGTTATAACTATTGGCATTGTAAATGACAAAGCCATCAATTTAGCAATTTTAAAAACCAACAAATAAATAAAATATGTTATTTACAAGACCAATAACTCCAACTTTTCTAATGCGAGACCTATTGCATTTCCAATGCTTGTTTTCCCTGCATTTTTAAAGGGGAAGGGGTCCCCTGGTGACCCCTTCACATTTGCGAGTGCATTACCATCCTCTTGAAGAGGGTGGTAAATTGCACGTGTTTTTCAACCGCAATAGCGGTCGCAAAACTTTCATACATGGGGTAGAGAGTTGCTATTAGGAAGGGGCACCCTTGAAATGCCCCTTCCTAATAGCAAGTAGCAATTCCTCTTTAGCAAGTTGCAAAACAATTGTGACACGCTAAATAGGAAATGTACATGTCACTATTCGTTTTTGCATGCCCAAATGGGTCGTTAACCCGTTTGCACATGCAAATTAGGGTCGTACATCTGGCTCTAGATGTCCTGACACTAAAAAACCCTCATTGTGGAAAGACTAGTAGCCCCATTTGGCCACTACAGAATTGCATGCTAACAAGTCAGCAGTACTAACTTCTGAATGATACTACCAAAGGTTATACTTCAAGGTTACCAAAATGATTATTGTATTGCATATGAAGAAAGCAGAAAGAGGGCTGAGGCAAGGCAACGCAATTTTTGAAGCAGACATTAGGACGATCTCGTCTGGCTACCATGCCATTTCCATGGTGACAACACTGTCATTTTTTATGGATTTGCTTTCAAGAGTGTAATTGCTGAAATAAAGGTTCTTCAAGTACTAATCACCTCTAAGTTTAGAGCCTTGAAGAAGTCCCTATGGGGACGAAATGCGTCGGCTAATGGATTATGAATTTTGGATTTGATCAGCTTGATATATTTCGGCTTTCGCAATAAACAACAAAGTTCATTAAAAAAAGAACACAACGACTTGGAAATTTCTTCAGGACATCGCCACTAGTTTGTGTCAAACTGATTTTGAATGAACATATAAATTTGTGTGTGCGGAATCTCCATATCTTTTGTTGGATTATTGTATTGCATTAAACCTGACTTTTTGCTGAAGGCAAACTTGATGTAATATTTGCATAAGTGGCAAATTTAGAAAGTTGTCACTTTATTGCCCAAAGCTTAGAAGCTTAGGAGAGCTGTGGCACAGCAGCCAGAGCAGCTGGTTCCAGCGTGCGGGGCTCAAGGTTCAATCCCCGGTGCTGGCGGCAGCTCAGCTCATCATCATGTGACTCTAGACAATAGCTCACTTAATCTCCCTGATGGCCCCCAGTGCCTTGAAACCCTTAAGGGGTTGATTTTTTTGCACTTTACAAATAGGGATTATAAAGCTTCCATTGAATGTTTATAGTTGCCCATGAGCTGCTGTCCTCAAGACAACTTTATCCCCTCCTTGGGAGAGGTGTGAATGACTCTCAGGAAGGGACATAAAGAGCATGATAAAGAAAGTGTTGTGACCTCCTCTAGGTAGAATGGCACAGCAGGCTGTGAGCCCAAAAGGCAACCTTTAAAGTGGAAGGCATCGTAGAGGGACAATGATGTTCACAGACAAGAGGTCCCTATCCTTGTTTTAGCAAACAAGCTGCATCTTGGACAGAGAGGGAGTAGCTGTTGCCAAACAGTATTTCCATGTGCGTGAAGTTCCTAGGTGGTCACATCTTTTGGATGGAAAGGAGCACTGCACACCAATAGAAGGGTTTTGCCCAGTGGAGGGAGTGGGCAGAATTGTGCATTCTGGTCTAGCTAGATGCTAATCTTCTCAGGAATTTGTCATTAGGTGAGAGGAGGACCAAATAGCACATAGGCTAGTAATCGCAACAGCCCCTGGGGGCAAGAAACAGGCATAAAAGTGGTATCCATGGCGCCCAGACCTCAGATCACGTCTGTACTAGAGAGACGAGTTAAAATAGACTGGACCCAGCAAAGAGAGGCAGCACCATAGACTGGACTGCAACTGCTGCACCCTTTGATTTCAAAGAAATGACTGTGCCTGGGGTGTCCCACTCAACGAAAAGTCATTGTGAACCCCAGACAAATATGGTGACTCCAAGAGTTAGTTGGTTGACTCCTTGTTACAGTCAGAGTACCACAACAGCTGAGACACTCTCTCCTCTGACAATCCAGTTCCAAGATGCAGCCTGGGAGACCAAATCCCAAACCTCAAAAGTTGCACTTGAAATTACTGGACCCGAGAGAGTCATTGTTGTGAAGTTTGGTTGCCCAGCATGGAAATTGCTGCACCTTAATAGCAACTGCTGGTTTTGCTGTAACCAGGGACCAGTAGACTAGTGACATCTGTTTTTGCACTGGCATTCACTCAGACTTTGTGGGGCATTGACCCCTGATGCCAAAGTCACCCACCCATGTATGTAGTGGCCACAGAAGGGCCCCCAACACAGACTTAGCATTTCCAGCATCTTCAGCTTCCTGCATTCCTTCAATCAGGACTACTCCATTGATTCCTATGGAGGTTCGCCCATAGAGTTTGGAACTGGACTGCAGACTGCTTTACTTGAGAGGTATCTCTTCTGCTGGACCTTATTGGTTCCAGTGACTGTCTCTCTGGTAGCATTGGTCCACACATGGATGCCCTTTTTTGGAGGGGCTGCAAGAATATGGGTTCAGTTGTCCAGCCAAGGGCAAGGAATTACTCACGCTTCATTTTCACGAGTATTTAGACATTTGTTGGATATCAAGATCCAGGCTTCTTTAATCAGTACCAGGGAGGAAGAGCTAGAGGATCAAGAGCATATAGGAAGCCTAGAGAAGTGTCAGGTATATTCAGTATTTTTGCATTTGTGTTTCTATGTAAAAATGTGTAGCAGACGTGTCAGTTTTTGAAATAGTGGCGATAAATCATGGGAGATCCATTGGTGTTAGACACAGTACAAACTTAGCAAACATATTTTATAAATTTAACATTCCAGGAAAGAAGGCCAAGTGTGTTGAGGTTTTGGAGTGATCATGATGAGTTGACAACTCAGGAGGAAAGGTTCTTCAAGAGAAGTGGGCAATAACGTTTCCAAAGATAGTGTCCAAATATTTTTTTAGCAATATCTTTTTGGTGTAGAAAAGAGACAAAGGATTGTGACAGGTGATAAATGTGTAGGAATGGAATGAAATGGTAAAATAAAACCATTTCACAATTTCACAATGGAAGATATGAGCTTCTTGAGAGATCATTTGAGGCAAGGGGTCTTAGTTGACTAGGATGGGCTTGAAGGATACCATGCCAATTTGTCTCAAACACAGGGATTTTCTGAGGTTTCAGTGGCAGGGAGAATGAGAAGACTCAAAAGTCAGTGATGTTTTACAAAGTTCATGAGACCAATATTGGCTTGAATAAGGTCAAGAGGTATGTGTCTAATTGTTTATCTGGACATGATTCTTATTATTATTTAAACAAAACAAGGGAACCCAGGGCGCAATGTGCTAAGGACCTTGGGTAGTTACTTAGTTTTAAAGACAATGGTCCTTAGACAAAAAGGGATTCTAGGGAAAAATGAACATAGACCAAATGGAACTATATTTTATAAGAGATGTCCAGCCGGACAATTTATTATCTTAATACAAATGATCATGGGACAATTAAACACGGAGTGTGATGGAAGCAGGACACCAGCCGATGTCAGGCCAACACACTAGGGAAAGACGAACAGGGGAAAATTTGTAGGCAATAACAGGTCATCTGAAAAATTGTAAATCATAAACCAGATAATCCACAATGTACACATATGCATGTAAAATTAGTGTCAGCTATGCATTTAGTGCATCTCAAGTCGACGACGTTTCGAACCTTGAACAATATCGGTTCATCCTCAGGACATAAAATAATTGCCTAAAGAGTTAACAATCCAAATTGTACCCACTGTGTGGAAATAATATGCCATACCATGAAAAAAAATCAAATCAAAAGAAAAGGAAAGAGAAAACATAAACATGTCAGTAAATCACAAACCTTTAGGCAACTGCTTATATAGTGCAAGACTCACACCATGCCCGAAGTGTCAGTGGCAACAAAGTATGGTACAAGCTAGATACGGGCAGTGCTGAAAAACAACCGTAGCAAGGTGGAAGACACAATATCCAATTTTTGATAAAGGCTCACTCATGCTTTGTGTACAATTGAAGTGAATTGCTATCACGCAATTATACAGGTCACCTGTGACACCAGTGAAAGGTTAAGGGGGTGACGGGGGTGGAGGAGTGCAGGGGTGTTGAAAACCAGTGGAGGTTTACCAGTGGGGTGGGGGTTTTGGGGGAGTACGGCCCAGGGCAATATGGGCGGCTTTCTGCAGGGGAAGGAAATTAAATATAAAATTAATTATCAAACCGGGGGAGGTCATTAGATGGTCAGGTGGACCATCAGACTAAGTACCGTGAATACGGCGAACCTTACCGGATAGGTGGGTCCAATTCTATATGTAATTCGATCTGTGGGGAGAGGGAGATTGTGAGTGAGGGTGTCAGCGAGCACGTAAACATAGAACGAGAGTGCTCTAGTGAGGCGGGCTTACTGGTCGGGACGATGCCCTCGTTAGGATTTCTGTTGAGAAATGATAATTGCCGTAAGTGTTAGCGGGTATGGAGGGCTCGAGTGGTAGAACCCCCCATGGATCGGCATTGTCTTACCTAGAAGTGGAGGAAGCAGGTCCACAATGGGGGTCCTTGCCAACGTGCACGATCTACACGGCTTGCAATTCAATTCAGTAGGGAAAGCGCTGGATAGCGTAGGGGTAAAAATTACCATTCAAACTCCAGAGAGTGCAACAGTAGGGAAAGTGTTGGATAGCGGGTGGGTAAAAATTACTATTCCCACTCCAGAGAGTGCAACAGTAGGGAAAACATTGGATAGCGTAGGGGTAAAAATTACTATTCCCACTCCAGAGAGTGCAAAAGTAGGGAAAGCGTTGGATAGTGTAGGGGTAAAAATTACTATTCCAACTCCAGAGAGTGAAACAGTAGGGAAAGCGCTGGATAGCGAAGGGGTAAAAATTACTTTTCCAACTCCAGAGAGTGCAACAGTAGGGAAACCGTTGGATAGCGGGTGGGTAAAAATTACTATTCCCACTCCAGAGAGTGCAACAGTAGGGAAAGCGTTGGATAGCGTAGGGGTAAAAATTACTATTCCCACTCCATAGAGTGCAACAGTAGGGAAAGCGTTGGATAGCGTAGGGGTAAAAATTACTATTGCAACTCCAGAGAGTGAAACAGTAGGGAAAGCGCTGGATAGCGTAGGGGTAAAAATTACTATTCCCACTCCAGAGAGTGCAAAAGTAGGGAAAGCGTTGGATAGTGTAGGGGTAAAAATTACTATTCCAACTCCAGAGAGTGAAACAGTAGGGAAAGCGCTGGATAGCGAAGGGGTAAAAATTACTTTTCCAACTCCAGAGAGTGCAACAGTAGGGAAACCGTTGGATAGCGGGTGGGTAAAAATTACTATTCCCACTCCAGAGAGTGCAACAGTAAGGAAAGCGTTGGATAGCGTAGGGGTAAAAATTACTATTCCCACTCCATAGAGTGCAACAGTAGGGAAAGCGTTGGATAGCGTAGGGGTAAAAATTACTATTGCAACTCCAGAGAGTGAAACAGTAGGGAAAGCGCTGGATAGCGTAGGGGTAAAAATTACTACTCCAACTCCAGAGAGTGCAACAGTAGGGAAAGCGTTGGATAGCGGGTGTGTACAAATTACTATTCCCACTCCAGAGAGTGCAACAGTAGGGAAAGCGTTGGAAAGCGTAGGGGTAAAAATTACTATTCCCACTCCAGAGAGTACAACAGTAGGGAAAGCGCTGGATAGCGTAGGGGTAAAAATTACGATTCCAACTCCAGAGAGTGCAACATTAGGGAAAGCGTTGGATAGCGTAGGGGTAAAAATGACTATTCCCACTCCAGAGAGTACAACAGTAAGTAAAGCATTGGATACCATAAAAATTAAATATAACATACTTAGAAATAATTTTTATATTTAAATTTATTAATATTTTTATTTTTAAATAATTAAACATCATTTTAAAATACCCATTAATATTAAAAATAAATAGATTTGAATAAATAATTAACAATAAATTAACAATAAATATCAATTAATAAATAATAGTTACCAAATAATAAATATTAAGCAATAACATACTGTAAAAATCTAAAAAAATATTATTAATAATTGATTACCAAATAAAACACATTAAACAATAACATTATTTGTATACCAAAAAAGACATTTTATAACACATTATTTACCAATTATTTACAAATAATTTCCAATCATTTTTTTTAATTACCAATTAAATACATTAATTACCAATTACAAATATTAACTACTAATTACAAACATTAACTACCAATTACACACATTAATTGCCAATGAAATAAATTAATTACAAATATTAATTACCAATTAATAATTAATTAAAAATACATAAATTATCAATACCAATAAATAAAAATAATTCGTTACCTAATTACAATTAAAATACTTCCCACCCAATTCCCCTATAAACCCACTACCCGCTACAGAACTTAAACGCAAAAAATTATTAAAATTAATTTATAATTCGTAAAAAGTAATAATTAATTTAATATAATTAAATTACTTCCCACCCTATTCCCCTATAAACCCACAACATGCTCCGGTACTAAAACATAAAATTGACTTAAAAATAACATTATAAATATATGAAAATAGTTCACATATAACTTAAAACAAGTATAATACTTAACAAAAAACTTATAACACATACATATTAAATACATACTAAAATGCATAACAATAGAACAAATATCGATATTAGTAACATCGAAATTACTAATATCGATATGTTTGACTTCGATATAAAAAAAATCGATATTACTTACCTTAGTGTCGATATTCTGTCGAACGATATTCTTGACATCGATATTCTTTACCTTCGATATTTCTAACTCGATATTTGTGTAGGTCGATATTTACAACTCGATATTTTGACTGTGTACCGAAAAACTCATCTGCACTACACGGAGTTGAGTTTTCTGCACTTCGCGAGCTTCGCTGAGTTCAGAAAACTCCACGAACGGAGCGAAGTCTACCGCCAAGGCTCAATGAAGATCCGGGAGGAGTTAAGGAGGGTGAGAAAAGCAGTGTTGGTTTGTTGAATGAACTAATAGGGTTTTTTATTGTTATCTGCTTTAATCCAGGTACGTTTTCCAGCCTATTGGTTTACGGTTCCTATGAATTTTGTAGTACTCTGTAATAAATCACCAAAATGTCATAATACAGGGACTGAGTCTTTTCATTTCATCAGTAAATGTTGGACCATCTCGCTCACAGTACAACATCAAAACTTCTAAATCTCCAGAGTTATAAATCCTGTCAGCAACTTTGCTGTTGACCACTGTTAATCCCAAGGAATTTGTGGAAACAGATTTGACCCTTAAACTTGTCACTATTGCATGTGCAAAGTTTCACAAAGAGAAGAAACACTAATACATTTCCAAATGTTTATTGAAAATAACTAATCCTTGTAAGCAAAACAAGAACTGCGATTATTAGACACATGAGACACATTTTTGTTTTAAGAATGATTAGAATGGTGAAATACACAAACAAATCAACCATGCAAATTGTTCCTAATATTGCTCCTATCTATTACTAATACCCTACTCCAGCAATAGCATTGTGGAAGTACCCTTCTGCCAGACCCAGTTGGAATGATCTAACCCCATACCTTTGTGTAATGTCTCGGGAAGCCGGCTTAGTGCATTAACAATTGCACTATGTCTCAGTGTGCAAGCCTGCCACATCTCTGCCTTGGCAGGTATCTTCTTTCTTGTTGAGCTGCATCTCATTCGCAGCTCTCTGCAGCATTTATGATACTCCGGTGTGAAAAGTCTCTTGCCTGAATTCAAAACAGACGCTATGCAAATAATAAAACACGAGCATTATCTCATTCTGCAAGGCACGCAGGAAAACATCTGTACCTAGAAAGAGAGTCATCGACTATGAGCCCAAAATAAAGCAAGGAAATTGCGTTCTTGTATATGGTCCTTGAACTAATAGTACAGACGACAGACGACAGAGCAACAATGTTGAACTAGAATAAATGCGAGCATGGCATTTTGTTGTGTTAGTAAAAAACAGATTCAAACCACCATGTTAAAAAAGATTCTAAGTTACAAAGGAAAACTAAAATGGAAACTGAATATAGTCCCTTCTGTAGTTGAACGGATATGACTATATAAAAAAAAGTGGCACTAAGTTTGTGTAAAAAGCTTTGCATTTCATATGAACACTTTAACATTCTAAGCAGACTCAAATCTTATAAAAAAATGGCAATTAAAAACCATGTAATCTAAAAAAAAGAGAAATATAATTGCAAAATTGCCAATCTATGAAACTAAGAAGCATCCGAAGAGGAGGATGGCAACTCAGAGGTGTCCCCAACACAACATCCATGCCTAGTGTGTTGTTAAGGCCCAGGAGAGAATCCACACATATACACTTCAAATCAAAAGAGGCCTGAAGAGAAATATTAAAGTGATGAAGATACTGATCACCAGCCCATTTAGCACTTATCACAGGTAACAGAGGCAGGAGTGCAGCATCAGAAGAGTTCCCAAATGCCAGTAAACCTGAAGTTGAAAAGGCATCTGACATTGACGAAAGCGGCTCATAACAGGCCTCTTGCAGCAAAGGAAGCAGCATCATTTGATAATACAACTGATGTAACCGCAAAGAATGCACAGCAGATCTGTATCAGGAAAGAGCTACAAATGCGTAGGAAGGCATAAGTTGAGCTCATGCTCGAATGAGCACCATGGCGGCCATACACAGGCTGCACTCTCTGAAACCATATGGACTGAAAGGACAGAGACCAGTTCTTGTTTTGGTTACTCGGGGTCAAGTACTCGAAGAAATTGGAAAGATCTTGATATCGACAAATTGAATTCCCTTCTTAAAACCTCTCTACCAGTTACCTCAATATCTAACCTGGCCGTAAGGGACAACGGTGGCAGAGTCTCCCCGACCGCGCTTAGCACCAGTAAGCACTTTCAGAGCGTAAGACTCTGCACTGCGTTGTTTTAATTGCTGCAACGTGGAATTTTAAGAACTGATGTTATTTTAAAATTGATTACAAATTTTAAAAGGCACGCACTATATTGTTTGCTCAAGCTTATTCCCGGTGTCCAACTCGGTAGCCAATACCGTTGAGCGGAGGGCGGGACAGGAAAAGCCAGACACTTCCAACAACTCGAGCGGTTAGTGCTCTAGCTCTGCAGCTCAAAGGGCTATTTAGCCCCCTCGTCGCTCTGAGCGCGCATCGGTCGCGCGCAGGGGTGAGCCTAAGGACGGGGCCAGGGGCCATGGCACTTACATCTGCTGACCCAGGCTGTATTTCTATTATACGGGTGAGTTATACCTCACAGGTACTTTTAGGATTGCGAACTACCCCTCAGCTGGGATGCATAAGGGTGGCGGACACCTGTCTGGACGGCCCTTTCTCCTTCCGCCATTGCCAGACTCAGTTTCTGACCCAATCTGATGACATTGATCTTGCTGGTTTTCATCAAGCACCAACAAGAGGGGTGGGCGCTAATATGTTACTGGGGAGCAAGAACCTGCTTTGCAACATTAGATCGCTACCAAAGCACTTTACTGAGGTATGGGAACTCATTTCATCTGCAGAACCTGATCTATGCTTTCTGACAGAAACATGGCTGAAACCCCATTCGGTCCCCGCCATAACCGTAGGAATTCCGATTGGGTACAAAATAGTCAGACTAGACCGCCCAACCAAGACAGGGGGAGGGATAGCAATAGTTCATAAACAGGAAATAGATATTTCTATCTTAGACGAACTCTGTACCCCAGAACTAGAACTACTGATTTTTAATATTAACGCCGTACCCAAGGGCAGCCGGAAAGGGGCATTGGTATACCGCCCCCCTGGGCCGTGTACCAACTTTTCCATCTCACTAGTGGAAGCGCTGGCCCCCTATGTGAATATAGACAGCACTTTCCTTCTTTTGGGGGATTTCAATGTTCATAGTGAACTAAAAGAGTGCAAAGAAGTACAGTCCTTACTGACTGATTTGTCCTTATTGGGCCTAATACAAGCAAATAGTGGTCCGACACATCAGGCAGGACATACCTTGGACCTAATCTTGTCTAACTCCCCCTTGATTAACTGCCTACCTCCAACACAAGTAAACTGGACCGATCATTTTATTGTGGAATTTTATACTCCTAATATCAGCACACTACCCTCATGCCCAATGGCCCTGCCTACTAAACGGAGACAATGGCATAAAATGACCCAAGAAGCCTTCAATGAGAGGTTCGTTGAACCCACCATCACTCCCACAGAGGGTATTGAGGTGGAACTAACCAAATTTGAAGGGGCAGTTACGACAGCAGTGGATACTATTGCCCCCTTGAAATTGTTCAAGCCCCGCCCTGCACACAAGCAGGAAGTCTGGTTCTCAGAACATTTAAGGTTCTTGAAACAGGTTGCCAGAAAACTTGAAAAGATATGGAGATCCTCCCATTTGGCTGATGACAAGAACCATTACTGGGAAGCCCTCACTACATATCATAAAGCCATTCGCACGGCGCGCAAGAATCATATTGCGTCCCAACTCACAGCTGCTGGTAATGCTCCGAGGGTCTTATACCAAATTCTGCAGTCCTTTGTTAAGCCTGTGGCTTGCTAGACCTCTGAGTTAGCGTCACAGCAATTGTGCGATGAAATCTCTCAGTTCTTTACCAAGAAAATAGATGTGATTTATGAAAAAATCATTAGCTCCAACCTGTCCTTTAGTGGAGATACATCACAACCACAAGTCGAGGAAGAACCTTACCCTACCACTCATACCCTCGACATATTTCCTCCTATTTCTTTAGAAGAGGTAGCATCTTTAATGACCCAGATCAAGAGTGGCTGTCCAACTGATACCATCCCAGCTAGAATAATGTCTATGGTTGGCAAAGAACTAGGTCCCGGGATCCAGAGACTTGTAAATCTCTCTTTGACTGAAGGTGAGGTCCCCAGGGGGTGGAAAAAGGCTCTGGTAAGACCCATCAGGAAAAACTCTTCAATTCCTTGGACAGACCTGTCCAATCTCAGACCAATATCGCTGCTACCGTTCCTGAGTAAACTCACAGAAAAACATGTGAATCGACATCTATCTAATTACATCGAACAAGCAGGGGGCCTGGATTACTCTCAATCCGGCTTTAGGCCAAAGCACAGTACAGAGTCAACCTTACTGTCAGTTACGTACGATCTGCATATGTATCAGGACAGGGGTTACTCTGTTGTCCTGATACTGCTAGACCTATCGGCAGCATTTGATACTGTGTCCCATAACATCTTGATTGGTCAGCTTGCAAATATCGGTCCTGAGAATAAGGCATTGGCCTACCTAAGGAGCTTTTTATCTAACCGCACCCAATGTGTCACCAAGGGTACATATCGCTCGGTGGAGGTAGAGATTACTAAGGGGGTGCCACAGGGCTCCTGTCTGAGCCCGACTCTTTTTAATATCTATGTGGCCCCCCTGCATAGAATTATGAGAGCTTTCGGTTTCATCCCAGTGTCTTATGCGGATGACACACAGCTCCTTTTTCCCTTCAAATCTCTCACCACCGAGGTTAAAACCTCCTTTTCCCAGGGCATGAAGGCTGTGGCTCAGTGGATGTCATCAAACTGCCTACAGTGTAATGTAGGGAAGACCGAAGTCATGCTCTTCGGGGAGGCTAAAATCCTATGGACTCCGGACTGGTGGCCACAAGATCTCGGGCCAGTCCCTGACCCCAAACATGTCGTGAAGAACTTAGGAGTACGATTAGACCAGGAGCTCTCGCTGAAGCAGCATAGTAACTACATTGTGGGCTCATGTTTCCACGTGATAGGTCTTCTACGCAAAGTGTTTCCCTTGCTCCCTGACTCCATCAGGAAAACATTGGTACAGGCTCTTGTCCTTAGTCGTATCGATTACTGTAATGGCCTGCTGTTATCTGCTAATGAGGGAGTATTAGCCAAACTCCAAGTTGTACAGAATACTGCGGCCCGGTTGGTCTTGAACGCCCCTCCTAGATCTGCGTCCAAACCTCTTTTGGATAAACTACATTGGCTGTCGGTCCGGCAAAGGATTAAGTTCAAGACATGCTGCCTAATTCACAAGAGCTTAAACGGATTAGGTCCCTCATATTTAAAAGACAAATTTGCACCCTACACCCCTGTTTGCTCCCTCAGGTCTAGCAACCAGTTTCTACTGTGTGTGCCCCGTGCAAAGAAGGCCAGACACGGAGGCAAAGCTCTCTCAGTGGTGGGGCCCACACTATGGAATAAACTCCAATTAGCTCTCAGACAATGTTCAGAACATCTGTTGTTTAGGAAGCGGCTTAAAACTTTTTTGTTTCAAAATTAATTTCTTTAAGGGTCCTCTTTGATTGTGCTTGTGGTGTTCTTAGGGCGCAGAGATACTCCTCCGGGAGTCGATTCAAGCGCGATATAAACCCGCAAATAAAATAAATAAATAACCTGGATGATACTGGGTCATCCACAATTGGCTAACTTCTTCCATTGATGCTTGCTTGCCGCTGTCTGCCAAAAAACATTACTTTCTTTGCCATCCATCTCCCTGGTTCTCTGAAAAGCTAAATCTAGAAAGATGCTGGCGTACAAACCATGAGCCAGAAACCATGTATAAACGTGCATTAAACAACTATCACTCCATGTGCAGTGCTGGTCGGGCAGAGCATGCTAATCATACTATTCTTAATTCACAAAACTGCCCTAAAGTACTGTTCAAAGTTGTGAAGGAACTATCTGGTGCCACCTGCCAGCCCGAACCTCCGAGCCTTAATTCCAAACAATGTGACGCTCTGGCTGAATTTTTTGTGTAGAAAATTGAGAAAATCTACTCTGAATTTAACAAACAAACGATACCACTCACATATCCACAACACAATCACTTTGTAACACAATGCTTCCCACTAGAAGCCACTCTAGCCTACAGCAATGCAAGTCTAGACAAATGGACCCCTCTTGACTTTTCTTCTTTCTATTGTATTCTCACTAATATTAAATCTGGCTAACCCAAGGATCCGATTCCCCCCTTTATACTTCAGAAACTGGACCCATCCATACTATGCATTCTCATGGAACTACTTAACACATCATTATGCGAAGCTAAAGTACCAGCAGCCTGGAAACACGCCACGGTCTGACCCTGAGATCCACTCCAATTTTCATCCTATCTCCTTACTCCCGATCCTTTCTAAGGTTCTAGAAAAACACATAAACACCCAGTTTACGGATTTTGTTGAAGCTCATAACATCCTCCGTCCGTCTCAATCGTGTTTCAGGGCAGGTTTTTCAACAGAAACAACACTCTTGGGAGTCACCGAGAACATTCGCAAACAGGTCGATAAAGGAGAGATGGTGGCACTTATTTTATTAGATCTAAGTGCCGCATTCGACACAGTCTCCCACACCTCACTCTTACAAACCCTCCAATCCAGAGGCATAACCGGTTTAGCTCTCAAATCGCTATCCAGTTTCCTGACTAACCGGACCTTTCAGGTTTTTTCCTCAAGCGCATAGTCGAAGACCAAGGTTTCCCTATATGGAGTCCCTCAGGGTTCCATGCTCAGCCCACTAGTTTTTAACATTTTTGTCAGACCTCTAGCTAATATCGTTGACCAAGCAGGGCTGACAATATACTCTTATGCTGATGACACCCAGCTCCTCTTTTCGCTCTCCACCAATGAGATCTCAGAGTCACCTTCACTCCAGCTGGGACTTAATAAGATTGCTGACTGGATGCATGCAAATAAACTAAAATTAAATGGTGGGAAAACTGAACTCCTCCTTTTTGGGAAAAATAAACATCTTTGGGGCCCCCATCACTGGCCATCTCAAATGGGGGATCCTCCCCTTCCTTAATTGTCGGCACTTAACCTCGGCTTCATCATAGATGACTTATTGTCAATGAAGCAAGAAGTTATTAAAGTCGCCTCTACCTGTTTCGCTATTCTCAAATGGCTGAGGAAAATTCTTTGGATGCTCCCCCTCCTCACGCAAATAACTGTCATCCAGGCCCTAATAGGGTCCAGATTGGACTAAGGCAATGTGCTTTATCTGGGTGCTAGCAAGGAAGTGCTTCACAAGCTGCAAGTAGTCCAGAACTCTGAAGCTAGACTGCTTTGCCAACTTCCCAGAATGGCTAGCCCCATACCTTTGGCTAGCCCACAAATGTCTTTGCTCCTTGGTGCACCATCATCACCCTCCACGTCTACTACGCTCTTCTAATCAATGTAAATTCCAGGTGCCCAGAATCAAACGAGCCAGAATGGGAGGCCGGTCCTTTGCGTATCTGGCTCCCTCTCTCTGGAACTCCCTGCCTATTAATTTACGTCTTAAAAAGCACTACCTTAAATTTCACAAGGGCGTAAAAACATGGCTTTTTAATCAATAGTACTGTTAACTCTCTGCTTGTATCTCTTCTTACGCGTTCATAGGTGCCGGGAAACCTTCGGGTAGCTGCGCGCCACACAAATAAAATAAATAAATAAAATAGTTCCAGTAATAATGACTCTCCAAAATACTGTATTATGCATTTATGACACAGAAGGTTGTGTGGTAGTTTTCTTTGCCGTGGGTCTCATTGTGGGATATCTATTGTAGAACAACAAAAACAGAACCAAATCAATGACAATGCGCAATAATACAATCGGAATGCATCCAAAAAAGCTTGAGAATAGGGTGTGCAGAAAGGCTAGAATAACTCCAAGAAAAGCCCAGAAACCAGTTCAGACCCAATCACTTTGAAAACCTGTGCTACTCCAGCTGTGTTAGATGCATTGAAAATATGGTGAACAAGCTCACCGACATGCTGTGGTAATTGACCTCACAAAAAGAGATTGCACTTCTGACGAGGAATGTGCTATTTTCTCAAGCAGATGTAAGAGCCACATCAGTTTAAAATAACAAGGCTTTGAGTCTTCTCAACCTATCAAAATGAATGGCCTCCATGGGGACCTTGAGCCACATAGTAATAGCTCTTTTAATATGCTTGTGACAATATAAAATATGCATGCAGCAAGTTATAACTCAGGAACAAGTGACCATATTAGGTACATCAGGCTTCATTCTACTACAACCTTGAACATTTAAAATTAGGTAGCTCCTGTTAGAAAAAACAAAAATAAAGTCTTCAATTGTATAGGAACAACTTTCAATAACTTGCTAAGTTAGCCATAGAGGCATTACAAACTCCATGAATTGTAATCTCTCTACAGACTAACGAGTGACCTAAAGAAGTCCCACAACCACGTAGACTAACAAAAGCCTATTTGTTACTTCTCATGCATGCATGTGTACTGAAAAAGGTCAAATCAAGCTTGGTGTAAAAATGTGTACTCATCTCCCCATATCTGCTTTTTTGAAAATACGAAAGGCCATGATCTGAAATGAAAAACGGAAATCAGAAGAGACATCAAATCATGAATCAGCCACTCTGTAGTTGGAGTTTCAGCAACTTAACAGGGTAGCTTTTCTAAATGTTCGATATTAAGCATAGGGTAAGTTGCTTCTTTTTTAGCCATTATTATTTGCATGCTTGTCAAATTATACAGCATAAATACCACAGTTGCATTTAAATAATTCCATGGCACTCTATTCGATTTCAGATCCTGCAGAGACCAGCTCAATTGCAAAATTGATCTCAACTTACTCTGGCCATAATGAAGAATAGACATGTTATTCTTAATGATACTGAATGCAGATGAAACAATATTATTCAATGAATAAATCTGAGTTGACAATGCAGCCATCCCATTATCAACAACAGCCAAAGCTTTTTCCAAATGTTCTCTATTAATTTGTCTCAAATGCTCAGCCACTTCCTCTTGAGAATGTTTCTCTATTTCAATATAACTGACATATATAAAACATTTAGGATGAGGCAATCTTGGACCCAACAGAAAATCCGTGTTATCAGAAAGGAGGGATAAATGGTGTTTAACTGTGATAATGTTGAGTGTTCATTGCTTGTACAGTTTCCTAACACTTTACATAGTGACAACCCAAGACTTCAGTCACTCATGCAGTCAATATACCAGGGGTCTGGCCTGTTTGCCTTAAACCCTGTCAAAAAGTTTTAAAAAATGAGCATTACAATCACTGGTATCAACTGGCCATAATAATCACCAATCTGAACTCGAAAATGAAGAATTGTACGTCCCATTCTGCACCATTTCATTAAGCTGCTCTTCTATGAAGTTATTAAACAGTTGCCAGTGATTAAATCATGCAATAGAGGGAATGATTGAGGTATTTACAATTTTAACATTGCTAAACCCAAGACACATAGGACCTCATTCCGATGTGAGTCGGAGTTGCCTCTGACCGACGTCTCTGCAGTGTCAGAACTGACCGACCTACAGTCGGCGGTTCAATGCCCCAATTACGATGTGACCACACTTGGTACAGTCGCAAACTCCCATTTCCCTATGGGAGCTTGTGCGTCTGATGAAAACTGGCCGCAACACATGCTCCAATAGAGAAATTAGAGTTTTTGTAAATCCCTGCACTGTGTGGCTGGCACCTGATGGTACCTGCCACAAGGTATAGGAATTTACAGGTGGGCACCATAGGTGCCCCCCAAACCCACAACTGGAGGCCGCAGAGGAAAGGGGCGCTGCTGGGGCCCTCCAAAGTTGCTCTCCGACAGGCTTTCCTGCCTGACAACACGATAATCCAGAAGGTGGAAACGCCATCTGTAAGGGATTATATGGAGGTTTCTGACTAGCTGACTGGCTCCTTTAGCCCGTCAGAAGCCAGTCTGATTTACTGGAAAGTGTACACGTTGACCGCCTACATTTTAATGTGGTGGTCAGACAGTAAACCTATCATCTTGGTTTGTAAGCCTCCGACGAGCGGTCATATGCTTACCAACCAACAGCATAATCGGCCCCAACGTCTGTTGTACTTTTTTGTTTAAAAAGATAATTTTCCAAGGGATCAGACACGCTATAAGTAAAGCGTAAGTGCCCTGTACCTGCAAACAGTGTGTTTGCTAATCAGACGTGAGCTCAACGTTATTTTTCCAATACTCAGAACCCTGTGTGGAGAGTTGTGAAATTAATGCATCAATTTACTTTGTTTGTGTGAGCATTGTTTTATTCAGCATAAGCTCACTGAAACTTGGCTCACCTCCAACAATGGCCCTGATATAGTCCTTGCACTTCCCCCTGGCTACCTAATATGCTCGCGGAACAGACCAGAGGGCAGAGGAGGCGGACTAGCCATAATATACAAGGACGTCTTCACCTGCAGAACCTTGGAGGGCAACATCAAAGGATGTGAAAGCTGCCACTTCACTATCCAAATTTCCCCAGTATCATCGCTGTCGGGAACGCTCGTATATCGTCCCCCTGGCCAACTCGCTGAATTTCCTAGTAAACTCATCGACCAGATCATCATTAAGTGCACGTCGTCCTCCAATTTTCTTTTATTGGGGGACCTCAATATCCATTTTTTGGACCCAGTCGACAAGCAGGCGACAGAACTTCTACAGGACATCACCTCTGCTGGCTTCGGCCTAAAAAACCCACAGCCCACTCATGACCGAGGGCAACTACTCGACCCCATATTTACCAACATCCAAGACTTGAACGCCCTGGCCCACGTCCCCCTCCCTTGGACCGACCACTTTCTGGTCCCCTTTGAATGGCCTATCAACATCCCCCCCCCTCAACCTCCCAAAATCAGAACCCTTATCAGACGTTGGCATAAACTGGTCCCAGACGTATGGGCAGCCAAATTGAATGAAAACACCCCCCTCCCCTCTCAAAACCCCATCGCCGCTGACGACGAATTTAATACTTGGGTCTCCCAATCTCTGGACGCCATCCTCCCGAAATCTAGTACTCTTAAACGTACCAAGAGAGTCAATCCGTCCCCTTGGTACACACCCGAACTAAACCTATTACGAAAGGAATGTAAGAGGAACGAACGCTTTTGGAGGAAGGATAAAACGGCAGACAAGAAAGACACTTTTCGTGCCTCCGTAAAATCCTATAAAAGGGAACTATGCAACACCAAAAGGGCCTTCTACGAAGACAGAATCAAGAACGCCTCCTGTTCGGCCCACGAATCTTTCGCCATTCTCAAGGAACTCCTTCATGCCCCAGACCCTCCTGTCAAACCACTGGACCCCATAGCAGCGGAAAGCAAATGCATTAAACTCGCCACTTTCTTTGATGAGAAAATACAAAAAATTCTCTCTGCCCTTCCCCCTATCGAATCTAGCCACATGGACAGGGATCCGGCCAACCATCCCATCCATCTCCCTCATTTTCGAGGTGGCCCCGCACCCTCCCTGGACACCTTGGGCCCAGTCTCCATGGAAGAGGTAGCCGCAACATTGGCCTCAATCAAAAGTGGGTCCCCCCTCGATCCCGCCCCTCTCCGTTTTCTGAAAAAAGTGTCCAGCACCATCATCCCCCCTCACGTCTCTTATCAACTCCTCCCTCTCGCAGGGCCTAGTCCCCCCTAGCTGGAAAGCGGCTGCGGTCAAAGGCCTACTAAAGAAACCTTCTTTAGACCCCCAGGACCTCTCCAACTACAGACCTATCTCCCTTCTCCCAGGAAATAGTAAGATCACGGAGAAGCTAGTGAACAAACAACTATCACTATTCCTGGAGAGCAACAACCTACTCGGGGTCTCCCAGACAGGGTTCCGTCCAGGCCAGGGCACCGACATCGCCCTCCTGGCAGCAGTGGAGAAGGCCAGAAGCATTCTGGACACAGGAGGATCAGTGGCAGTGATCGTCCTGGACCTCAATGCGGCCTTCGACACTGTGGACCATCATATCCTAATCCAACGACTGGGAGAAATCGGAATAAGGGGTACGGCCCTGAAGTGGCTTAATTCCTTCTTAGATGGCCGCTCCTTCCAAGTCTGGGAGAACGACAGCCACTCACCTTCCATCCCCCTCCGATGTGGAGTAACGCAGGGCTCATCTCTCAGCCCGACGTTATTCAACGTGTACATGTCCCCGCTGGAGAAACTGGCCAGTCCGTTCGGCGTATCTATCATCAATTACGCCGACGACACCCAGCTGGTAGTTACCCTTTCCCACCCACACCAATCCCCCTCTGACCTTCACAGCTGTCTCACTGAAGTCCACAGCTGGATGAACGCCTCCTCACTAAAACTGAACGGTTCCAAGACCGAGATCCTGTTGCTGGGTCACAAATGATCCTCCCTGCCATCGCACCTCTGGCCCAACTGCTTGGGCGACCCCCCTGCACCCAAGGAAGAGGTCAAGAGCTTGGGCGTTTGGATTGAAAACGGCCTGAGCTTCAGAACACAGGCAAAAAATATGGCAGGAACCTGTTTCGGACTCCTTAGGGCCTGCAGAAAGATCTTCCCCCTGCTTCCCGCGACTGCCAAGAAACTCCTGATTCAGGGCCTCATTCTGGCAAGGCTTGACTACTGCAACGCAATCTATCTGGGAGCTCCCGAGGCCACCCTCAATACCTTGCAGAAAGTCCAAAACGCCGCAGCCCGCCTACTCACTGACACACCCGCCAGATCATCAGCAAAGCCAGCTCTTAGGCGTCTCCACTGGCTCCCAGTCAGAGAAAGGGTGGCCTTCAAGGCCCTCTGCCTTGCCCACAAAACCCTCTATAACAACGGCCCTCCCCTTCTCAAGGAATTCATCATTCCCTATAAAGCGGAAAGGGCTCTCCGGTCCAGCGGAGAGAACCTCATCACAGTCCCCAGAGTTAAAAAAGCTAGATCTGGAGGCCGCCGCTTCTCGGTCCACACGGCCAAACACTGGAACCACCTCCCACGGAAACTGAGAACTGAACCCAATCTCCTTCAGTTCAGGAAAGCACTGAAGACCCTTCTCTTTCCTGACCCCTAACCCATCCATTGCTGCCCCCCCTTGAGTTTCAGGTTCTAGCGCTGGGATGCTCTAGGGTTACTACGCGCTCTACAAAACCTTTAAATAAATAAAATAAATAAATAAAAATATGGAACTGGGTCTGTAGGAACATGCCTGGAAAAATAAGTAAACTTAGTCAAAAATGCATTTGAGCTACCCGCAGGTGGTGTCAAACAGGGTTCCCAATGTGTATAATCAAAAACAGCAGATGAAGTACCATCGCTGTGTGAAAAGTAATGGGCGCAATGATTATGACAAATCATTTTCCCATAATTTGCAGAATTCAAAATCAAATCCTCATTTTCAAATACTGTGTATGATTCTAAATCAGATAGCATGTTAGTAACAGTCATAACATCTAATTCATCAGAAATGGAACCTGGGGTAATACATTTAATGTCATCCATGCAACTTCAAATACTTATGGAATTTGTAATGTTTCTGTGGAACCAAAAATATCTAAGGGAACTTTATCCCAAACAATACCTCATGAAAAGGAAATGCAGTAATTTTCATAAAGGACAATTATCTTCGGACCTTATGTGTTGAAATGTAGGGAGCAAGTACACCAGCTACTAGTTCAGGAAAAGTACAAACTGGGAGATAGTGTAAATTTAGCAGCAGAAAAAAGACTGTAACAAATCCAAAGTTGGAAAGTAAGGAAAGAAAATCCAACAAATGACCAGGGAGGAATCAGGCATGTATATTTCAGCCAAGGAATTGTCCACACACCTCATGCAATGAGATATGCGAATAGTCAGAAGAATAACCATAAATGTTGACAAAATAACCAGAGGCAGACTGCGTGAAAACCGGGACCACATCATAAGAAGCAGATCTGGTAGATTACTCCAAAGACAGTTGATGCTACATAACTTCATAGCAATGAGCAGCAGTAGGTAATGGCAAAACAACATCAGAAACACATACTCTATTGTCATCAACTATCAGCATAACTGAAATGTCAGCATCAGAAGACCCCAGCAGGGGAGTAGCAAGATTTAGACTACTCAATGCATGTAGATGGTTTTCCTGCAGGGTAGGGAGCGGTGACAAGGAAGTACCCAGAAATCATCATTGTCTCCTATTGAGAACTGACTACATGGTGTAACTTGATCAAATCAACAGAAACTTGTTGTTTTTGTTTACAACCAGCAAACTGTGGCAAAATCAGAGATAGAGTACCTTAGATGGCAAGGACAGGCACCGGTGCACAATAGGACTGGCCAAACACTTTTCATCTACAAATGTTCTCTCAGACTAGATTCCCAACTTTAGGAATCCAACTAGAAACGGCTAGTTGCACCTTCTGGCAGATTGTTTAGAACCTAAACTCAAATGTTCATCTCGGAAGTCTTGTATTTCCTGTAAGACATTGAAATGTTCATTATTATCAAAGGGTGAATTCTCTGCCACTTCGTCAGAGTTATCAAGATCTAGCACAAACATTGGATCCCCAAACAAAACGTCAGATGGAGTACGAGCCAACATTCATCTAGGTATATTATTTAAAGTTCTCTGTATGCCATACAGGTGATGAATCCAACTATGACTTGGACAACAATTTTTCTATTCCAATTTTGAATTTCACTAAGGGTGATAGGGGGTGGAAAAATACACAGCAACAACCAGGGGTCAATAATATCTCACTATGCCTTGGAGGTGAAGGCTGGGCCCTGGTTGCAGTGGAATGTTGTCACTGGATATGTTTCGATAAAGACTAGATTCCCAGACCTGAGGCGGAAAGCCGGGTTCTGGAAGTACGCTATTTTAAATGTTAAATTGTGCAAAACTGCTTTTTAATTGTTGACTTGAGAACTAAATGCTTACCTGATCACTTTAGACCGCCTTCCTGGATAGCTTTTCACCCTCTGAGGCGGAAGCCGGAGGTTCTTCTCTGCTATTCTTTGTCATAACGATCTAAGAACCATTTATAGAGGGTTTTCGTGTATTTTTATCGCGTCCCGAGTGACGCGTGTATTTTACTCGCTCTCGCTTTTTTAAAAGCGGACTTTTACCAGCATCTGTGTTTCATACCTCCTCTACCTCCTGGGCCGCTCTCAGCTGAGTATTGACGCTGAGAGCTGGTCCCGGGGAGGCGAGGGCTGTTTGGCGGCCATCTTTAGTGTAGGCGCGCCCTCGCGCTCTAGCTTCTATAAAAGAGTACTCAGCGGCTCCGCGCAGCGGACGCGGCAGCGGATGCGCCGGATGCCCGCCGTAGTCGCGCCAGAGTCCAGCCCGTCTGCGCCCGTCCGCGCTAGGGACGCGCTGGACGGCTGGGCTCTAGACTCGGACAAAATGTCATCCCCCGCCTGTAGCTATTCTCTGCGTGAAATGTTGGCCCTTAAACCTAGGAACAAACGCTGTCATCATACCTACGATCCGGACGCCTTCCTGTTCCCCCCCCCGCTGCGGCTGCTACCTTTTTCCAAGACCTTCCAATCCCGTTCCCATCCACCCCACCTCTGAACCCTCTACTTCTCCCACTTCCAATCTAGTAGAAGTAGAGGGCATCCTAATTAATGCCCGCTCGCTGATCAAGAACAGGGTTATGTTCAAGGAGATGGTATTGGACAGAACACCTACTGTAGTGTTTGTGACAGAAACTTGGGCTAAGGACTCCTCTGACCCCGATCTAATAGAGGCTGTCCCGGAAGGTTACTGCCTGGCCAGACTCGATAGGCAGAGACGAGTGGGAGGGGGGATTGCGATCCTCTATAAGGATCACCTTCAATGCCACACTGTACCTCTGACTGATTTCCCTGATAGTTTCCAAGCTTTCCACTTCTCAATAAAGGAAGAACAACGCCCCTTCTTTAACGGCATTCTCATCTACCGTCCCCCCGGCTCGAGAACTCATTTCACGCACCACCTTCTCCAATCTCTTGAACCCTACTTTGGTCTAGATAATTTTTCCATCATGGGTGACTTTAACTACCACCTAGAACGACACGACCTCTCTGACACCTCCTGTCTTACTGAGGCTTTACAATCTTGCGGGCTTATGCAACGTGTCATGGGAGCTACTCACCGTGCAGGACACACCTTAGATGGTATCTTCTCCAATGATCCTCGTCTGATTACCAAGGATCCGATCCATCTTTCCTGGTCTGACCATCTGGCGGTCCCTTTTCTCTTGAATCATCATAGGGTAAAGTTCCCTATACCAGCAAACCACACTATAGAGACGACGAGGAATTTTAGGAATATCAACAGCAATTCCTTCGTGCCCTGGGCTGCAAACCTTGCCATCTCTGGCCCGTGCAGCGTTCAGACTGCAGCCGCCCATTTTGACCAGGTCACGACTGAGGCCTTGAATCAACTGGCCCCAGAACAATCCCGACGCCGCGCTAGAAAGAGACCCTCTGCCCCCTGGTTTTCTAACTCCCTTAGGCTTCTTAGGCAAGAAGTGAGGAGAATGGAGAGACTATGGCATGCCAGCTGGGATTTTAAAAACAAGGATGCGCACCGACTTCTGGTTAAAAAATACAAGGCGGAAATCTTGCAGGCTAAACAACAATACTTCGTGACAGTGACCTCCTCGCTTTCTTCTCCGAAGGAACTTTTTAAAACTGTTGACTCCCTGGTTAGACTGCAAGTCCCTGACCCCGTCATCCCCTCACAGGACCTCTGTGAGAAGATCGCCTCCTTTTTTCACTCTAAGATCCAGGACATTTACTCAGCCCTGGAGGAACAAAGAGCTGCCCTCAGTGCACCTACATCTGGTGTGGAGATGAGTCTAACCATCACCGAAATCTCCACTCCTTGCACTCTGGACACCTTCCCCTCGCTGACCGTACAAGATCTTGAGCTCTTGTTAGCCAAGACTAAGTCCGGATCTCCTTTGGATTCCTGCCCGCTGAAGGTCATTAAACAATGTAGGGAGACCCTTTTGCCTCCTTTGGTGGAGATAATGAATCTTGCCATTAGAGATGGCGTCTTCCCTGCAGAGTGGAAGAAGGCGGTAGTGAAACCCCTGCTGAAAAAGGCTTCCCTGGATCCGGGGGTTCTAAAAAACTTCCGGCCTATCTCCCTGCTCCCCGCTCCTGCCAAGATGCTTGAGACTCATCTCAACAAACATCTCGCCGCCTTTGTCGAAAGCTCTGGATGCTTAGACTCCTCTCAGCATGGATTCAGGAAGGAATTTAGTACTGAGTCAGCCCTCACCATCGTACTTGACAAGATCCGTACTTCAGTAGATGAGGGCCAGACATCTCTCCTGGTCCTGCTAGATCTAACGGCGGCTTTCGACACCCTCTCCCCCTCGGTACTTACATCCCGGCTGAGGGAGGTGGGGGTGAAGAACGCAGCTCTTGATCTCTTGACCTCCTTTCTTACAGGGAGGGAACAAAGAGTCAAACTTGGGGAGTTTCTATCTCCATCCCGTCCGGTGCTATGTGGGGTTCCTCAAGGGTCGGCTCTTAGCCCGACCCTTTTTAATATCTATGTTACCCCACTGGCCAAACTTATAAGATCTTTCGGGATGGAGGTAGTCTCGTATGCAGACGACACTCAAATCCTCGTTTCTCTACCCCATTCAGATGAACCAATCGCCTCCAAATTTAGATCTTGTATGGAGGCGGTCGGTAGGTGGATGGTTCTGAACTCTCTGAAACTGAATGGGGAGAAAACTGAGGTGATGGTGTTTGGGGGAAAAGAAAACATCTGGTCAGCCAACTGGTGGCCTGACTCCCTTGGTACTTGTCCCTCCCCCACCTCTTCTGCTAAAAATCTCGGGGTGATAATAGATTCTGCCCTTGACCTAGGCAACCAGGTGAGCAGAACTGTCTCCACTTGCTGGGGCTTGATTCATACTCTCCGTAGGGTTAGGAAATTTCTTTCCCTCCAGGCAAGAAAACAAATAGCTGTCGCTCTCATCGGCTCGCGTTTGGACTATTGCAATGCGCTGTATGCAGGACTCAATAAAGGACAGCTGCAGCGCTTGCAGGTGGTCCAAAATGCCGTAGCCAGATTTGTTCTGGATATCCCTAGGCGCTCTTCAGCCACGGCAGCCAGGAAAACTTTGCACTGGCTGCCGGTGGAACTGCGTATTCGGTTTAAGGTCCTGAGTATGACCTACAGAGCCATTGCTAAAAAGAGCGACACTGGAATTGGATCCATTATCTCCCACTATGTTCCCCCTAGAAACCTGCGTTCCTCCGGGAAGCTGCTTCTTGCAACTCCCCGGGTACGGAAAGCCAGGTGGGGTGGTAGGGCCTTTTCCACTCTGGCTCCTAAGTGGTGGAATGAACTTCCTTTGGATCTGAGATCCCTTCCATCCCTACAGATTTTTCGCAGTGCCTTAAAGACCTTTCTCTTCAAGCAAGCTTATGTTTAAGATCTATGTCTCCCCTCTTGGTCCTTCCTGACCTTTTGCTAGGCGCCTTGATACCTTCGGGTTATTGTTCTGCGCAATACAAATTATTTTTCAATTCAATTCAATTCAAGACTTGCAAATCTTTCATAACAGTTTGAGCATCCGCTGATCACTGTGGCCACGCCCATAGAAATCGAGAACAAGAATCAACTGCCAGTAAGCTATATTTAGGAGCACCATTCATATGGAGTGGTCTGCAGTGATCTAAATAGACACATTGTAATTGCTTATTTGAAATGAAAAGTGGTGTCTGCGGTGGCTGTGCAATGGTGGATTTTTTAATGTATTGACAAATGTCAAAACAAAATCCAAATTTCTAGTCTGCTGCTGACAACTCTGTCACCAGTATAGTTTCTATATTAATGAAACTGTAGTCACCACGCCTGCATGGGCAGACTCCAAACTCTCATGAGCTGCCATTATTAACTCTAATTCGCAGTCCTGATTGGGTATCACTCGATTGCCTACCCCTGGAATGCAGGCAAAGGGAACATTTGAGAACTCAATAGATTACTAACAGAATAGCTTTTAGGTAAAGGCTTGCCACTTGCTGAGGCAATGACGGCTGCCAAAATTTTATTATCTATTTTCGTATGTGAACAAGTGACAATCACAGCCACAAATACAGTCTGAAAAGGCACCTTGACATCTTCATCAGCCAGTGAATTCCCTGCAACATATATGCCAACACGTTGATGACTCAATGTGTGGATCACATGAGCATGTGGCAATTCCTCTATCAGAGTCACCACTTTTCCCCAAAGAAGCTTATGCTTGATAGTATTTTCTTTAGAATCTCTGAATCTATTAATGCAGCAATAAGGTAAATTATCATTAAAGGCTTGGACTCAGTAACAGGAATAACACACTATGAGGTCGATTATGATGGCGGACGGAAACGAGATCCGTCCGCCACGGACGCGGCCAAGATACTCCCGACCGCGCTGCGGAGAACCCGCCGTTGCGATTAGGATAAAAATGCCATTAAACTCCGTCCGCGGCGGACGGAGTACAGCAAACCCCGTCCGCGGCGGACGGAGTACACCTGAGACCGCCGCAAGTGGACGGAACCGACAAAACCCCGTCCGCCGCGGACGCACATGAACGCGGAAACAGCCACCTCCACCGCCATACCTGCAAAGGCTCCGTGTCCGCGATTAGGATAACGCCGCCTGTACCTCGGTACGCACCGCCATCCACGTCCGCGGCGGAAACATTGCAACGAGAAACAGTGCATCACAGCGGAAGGCCAACACGAACAACATCCCTACTGTCAAACCAATGTCAAAACGTGAGACGGAAGTAAATTGCAAACACACGAAAAAGGAGTACCCCCCACCGGAAACACCAACACCAATCACAAGCCACAATTACACCCCCCCAGTACCCAATAATGCACACTAGTCAACACATCCACCTACCACCTGACTGCCTACAACCATTGAGCCATGACTATAAAAAGACTCACACCCACTACCACAATCCTTTGCATCACAGCATAGCTGCTAGCAAGAGGCCCAATACGAGCAACAGCATACACCAATTGAAGACACACATCCACCACTCTACCACACCCACCACACAAACACCCACCACACCATTCCAACACACCACACAACACACACCTGCACCCCCCAACTCACTCAACCCACACCCTGAGCACCACACACCATGGCACCCAAAAAAAACCCTAAATTCACGGAGACCGAGTTGAGGGTAATGGTAGATGAAATTATCCATGTTGAGCGCCACATATTCGTAGCCCAAGTCCAGCAGACCGCTGTTGCTCAAAAAAATCACATGTGGGACAGGATCGTCAGTCGGGTGAATGCGTCAGGGACCGTGCCCAGGACAAAGCATGAAATACAGAGGCGGTGGCATGACCTGAAAACCAGGGTGAAAGGGATCCGTGCCAAAAACCTTGTGAGAGCCAATCACACTGGCGGCGGCACACCCCCGGAGCCCATACCCTACACTGACTGGGAGGAAAAGGTGCTGGGCATACTGCACCCAGAGAGCCTGGACGGACTTGAGGAAGGAGAAGAGGCTGGTAAGTACAAACCAAGCACCACGATCAGAACGACATGGTCAGCCTCACACAACTGAGAAGACACAACTCCCAGGCCCCAACCCATGCACGTGGGCCACATACTCACCAAAATGTAAATGGCTACCAACAGGCCCCCATGTCCACAGGGGGGGTGGTGGTGGGTGGGGGTGTGTGTGTGTGAGAGGTGGGTGGGGTGTGTGAGAGACCAGCACTACAACTCCCAACAGGCCCCCATGTCAACAGGGAGGGTGGTGGTGGGTGGGGGAGTGTGTGTGTGAGAGGTGGGTGGGGTGTGTGAGAGACCAGCACTACAACTCCCAACAGGCCCCCATGTCCACAGGGAGGGTGGTGGTGGGTGGGGGGTGTGTGTGTGAGAGGTGGGTGGGGTGTGTGAGAGACCAGCACTACAACTCCCAACAGGCCCCCATGTCCACAGGGAGGGTGAAGGTGGGTGGGGGGGGGTGTGTGAGAGGTGGGTGAGGTGTGTGAGAGACCAGCACTACAACTCCCAACAGGCCCCCATGTCCACAGGGAGGGTGGTGGTGGGTGGGGGGTGTGTGTGAGATGTGGGTGGGGTGTGTGAGAGACCAGCACTACAACTCCCAACAGGCCCCCATTTCCACAGGGAGGGTGGTGGTGGGTGGGGGGGTGTGTGAGAGGTGGGTGGGGTGTGTGAGAGACCAGCACTACAACTCCCAACAGGCCCCCATGTCAACAGGAAGGGTGGTGGTGGGTGGGGGGGTGTGTGTGAGAGGTGGGTGGGGTGTGTGAGAGACCAGCACTACAACTCCCAACAGGCCCCCATGTCCACAGGGAGGGTGGTGGTGGGTGGGGGTGTGTGTGTGTGAGAGGTGGGTGGGGTATGTGCGACAGGACACTGAAAAGTCATCAAATTGATAAGAACATGTAATGTCCACAGTACTGATCAGCACAATCTTGTCCTTCAGGTGATCGTAATCTGACTGGTCAAACCAGCAACCGGACGCAAGACTCGCCTCACACCCATACCGGACTCTCTGAGGACGATGGCACAGGTAGCTCCGGTGCGGAGGATGGTGCAGGCCCAAGTAGACCGCCAGGGCCATCTGGCTCACAAGAAATCCCGGCCACCACAACCGTCGCCTGTGTACCTCCAGCAACACCGGCCACAGTGAGCTGCAGACTCACCACCACCACTACCACCACCACCAGTACCACCACTCCTGCCTGTGCCACCCTGCCTAACCCACGGCACGACGCAGGGCCATCGGCCTCCCACCCGAGCAGGGAGAGTGGGCCAGAAAGGAGAGAGGCGAGGCCAGATCAGCCAACCAGGAGACCCACACTCCGTCGCGGTGAGGAAGGCAACCCACACCATCCTGTGGCAGAGTCACTTGAAGCCCTGGCCAGGTGCCAGGCATCCTATGACCGTAGCCAGGAACATGCAGATCGTGCCCACCAGGACTCGGTGGACAACACAAACATGTTGCAGGACATTGCGGGCTGCCTTGGCCAGATAGTGGACATCATGGGCCAGCAGACAACAATGTGGAGGGAATGGATAGCCCGCAACAACCCCCCCCCCTCAACCAAGCGTCCAGACGCCACGGCCAGCAACACCACCGCCACCACCACCGCCACCACCACCTGTGCCCCTGGCGACGGATGTGGCCCCTCAGCAACCTGCCCCACCAGCTGACTCCGTTCCACCTCACAGACGGAGGGGCCGTCCGAGGCTGGAAGTGGGTGAGAGCAGTGGTGGTGCTCCATCCACACGCAGCAAGAGGGGCCGACAATGACTCTGACAATGACGGAGCCAGCCATTCACCCTGCCAACTATCCTGTCCCACATAGCCAATCATTGGCACAGGTCTGCTGAACTAGCCTGACATCAGCCAACGTGGTGTCGGCACGGACAATTCATCTGCCATTATCTTCAACTCCCACTCACCCACCCCACACTTACTTGTAAATATTCACCAGCACCAATGCACAACCTTTAAATAAATGCCACTTACACACCCAATGATGTGTTGCCTCCATGTTTATTCACATGATTGCCTCTGAAACAGACGTAACCAGGTGCAGGGATCCAAGTCGTACATATTCATGCCGCTGCGGGAGTGACCTAGGGAAATTCAGAGAAAGCAAACACACGTCAGGAAACAGAATCACACCCATCACAACACACTGCACAGCAACATTCAACAAACCACAATCATCACAAAACCATTGGATGAGAGGACACACATCATGGAGTCTTGCATGTCCAAATACATGAACACACACATATGCAACCTTCACATAGCAGAACACCCAGCTGATGCACACCACATCCACACAACACCAGCAAATATACATAAGGCATTGCCAACCGGCACAACAGGTAGTTACTCACATTCAAGGGAAGTAGCGCTCAATGAGCTGTCGCCTCTGGTCCACACCTTCCTCCTCACCACTATCCTCATCAGTCGACATGGGTGGGATGGGAGGCCGAGGAACTTGTTCATCTTCAGGGTCCAAGAGCAGTTCAATGTCATTGCGCACGGCCAGGTTGTGGAGCATGCAGCAGGCAATCACGATCCTGCATACTTTGCCTGGTGAGTAAGGCAGGGCCCCTCTGGTCTTATCCAGGCACCGAAACCTAGACTTTAGCAGTCCAAAAGTACGTTCCACCACTCTATGTGTTCTTCCATGTGCATCATTGTAGCACATTTCACCCGCTGTAGTAGGATTACGTATGTGACTCAGGAGCCAGGCCCGGTTTGGGTACGCCGAGTCGCCTATGTAGGGGGATGACAGACACAAATATCACTACCAGATTTGGGGGGTACCCCATGCCACACAGATATCACAAAAGTCCCCACAGCATACTCACCAACAAGCCAGGCATGACTGGGACGCAGATTTGCCATCAGTTGGGGGACAATGCTGCTCCGCATGATGTGGACGTCATGTGCGGAGCCAGGAAATCTTGCACACACATGGGAGATGATGTTGTTGGCCAGGCACACCACCTGCACGTTCAGCGAATGGAAGTGCTTCCGATTCCTATAAACCTGTTCACGTGCCCGTGGTGGAATTAGAGCGATATGTGTGCCATCAATGGAACCCACTACGTGTGGTATCTGGCCCAGTGCATAGAAGTCTGCTTTGACAGCTGCCAACTATTCCGGCCGTGGGAAATGGATGTAGTCATCCTTGTACAGCATCATAGCTTTCAAAACATCCCGAAGTACCATGCTGAACATGGACTGTGACATCCCGCCGGCATGTCCAACTGTGTACTGAAAGGTGCCAGTAGCGAAAAAGTGTAGTGCCGCCATCACCTTTGCTGTGGGTGTAATGGAACCAGGATACGTCCTTCGTGGCTGCAGATGAGGTGACAATTGGGCAACAAGCTCCATCAATCTGCGTCGATCTAGCCGGAATTTCCTGATCACCTCCTCGTCAACCATATCCTCCAGCACAGTGTATGGCCGATGCACATTTGGAGACCTCCTGTGTGGGAGAGAGATGTAACTTGAGTCAACTTACAAACGACGCATAGCTGTGCAACTCCATCACATGTAAGCCAACATTAGCAAGTAGATAAATGTTTAGGACAATGTTCATATGTGTGACATCTCTGATAGTAACTACAATACGGACTGCCCCATTAACAATGTGCAGCCACTTGCAACAGGAAGTGTGTCAACACGTACAACGCTACTTAGGCACATGTCAACATTACTGACAAGACGTGTGTCATGACCCTAATGTGTCGAAGCCACATCACAGACACACATGCAAGTGCATGCACACAAACGATAATGATACACACACATCATGTCATCATGCACCAATGCCAACACCAATAATGGTGAGCATACGGACATTACATGCATGGTGACACAACAGGCAACACACTTACACTGAATGCATGTGTACCCCCACCATTGTAGTGACCTCACATGAACCACACAATGACAACATATCCAGAATGTGGCGATACAGGCGTGATGTACTGTGTAGATGTGAATAGGTTAAAACGCTGTTGGGTCACACCCGACATCAACACGTCTACATGCACATGTCTTGCACATTGTGTGCACACCGATGGGCATAGTATGGACACACATGGAATAGTGCATGACATATGAAGTTTCCCTATCACGCTCACAACCCTCATGACGCAACTGCAGCCAATACACCACGGTGCAGCATCTGGAAAATACAATCATTGGCGCCGCTATGGCGGTGCACAGCTTCCGCAATGTACGAATGGGCATACGCGGGCCACGTTCCCTATCCCCATTGGCTGCATGTGCACGGACCGTCACGCTCACACATCGGCAACCGCACGTGCAAGGTTCCGGGACGGATGCTCCTTTTGCAACAATGTCCTATCAGTGGCGCCACCATGGCGGTGCACGTTTTCGGCGGGGGATGTGCAGGCCAACACACCATTTAGATGTAGTCAATGGACATGGCAGTTCATGACCCCCCTTACAGTCATTTTGCATCATCCACCGTACACCGGCCGGACCAGCCCGTCCCAGGACCGCCGTTCCAGCCATGTCCAAAACCGCCGTGCCAGGGCCGGCCCAGGACCACCGTGCCGGCCATGTCACCCACCGACGGGTGTTCACTCGCCTTGCACGGCGGTGGGTGACATGGCCGGCACGGCGGTCCTGGGCCGGCCCTGGCACGGCGGTTTTGGACATGGCCGGAACGGCGGTCCTAGGACGGGCTGGTCCGGCCGGTGTACGGTGGATGATGCAATGTGACTGTAAGGGGGGGTCATGAACTGCCATGTCCATTGACTACATCTAAATGGTGTGTTGGCCTGCACCTCCCCCGCCGAAAACTTGCACCGCCATGGTGGCGCCACTGATAGGACATTGTTGCAAAAGGAGCATCCGTCCCGGAACCTTGCACGTGCGGTTGCCGATGTGTGAGCGTGACGGTCCGTGCACATGCAGCCAATGGGGAGAGGGAACGTTGGCCGCGTATGGCCAATCGAAAGTAGCGTAAGCAGTGCACCGCAACACCAGGGCCAGTCATTGGCCCTTTTACAAACACGCATCCAGGGCTGACCAATTGCTGGCGACGTATGCCACTGACATGTGCTCAGGGCCCTATATATGTGTGATGTCAAAAAGCACACATCCTACCCTGGGAACCAGTGCTGCCTGTTCACCTCGACCTGCTGCTGCTGAGCTGACCACCGACTGCTGCCTGTGACCATCACCTCGACCTGCTGCTGCTGAGCTGACCACCGACTGCTGCCTGTGACCATCACCTCGACCTGCTGCTGCTGAGCTGACCACCGACTGCTGCCTGTGACCATCACCTCGACCTGCTGCTGCTGAGCTGACCACTGACTGCTGCTCTACTGCCATACTCCGTGATCTTGCCATGTCGGGAGTCAAAGAAATCCGGTCTCGTCCCTTCACCGCCGCGGAGCTTGATGTCCTCGTGGACGGTGTGCTCCGCAACTTTGGACGACTCTACGGCGCACCCGGACAGGTGGTAAGTGCAGTGTGGGACATGTTGGTGTGCATGAGGTGGTCAATGACTCCTGGCTTCTGCAATCTTAGCTGTGTACTGTGGGCCAGACATATTTTCAGGATTGTGCATGGCTGCTGACAGATACGTGTGGCCCCTCTCTGTGTGACAGGCCAACTGTCCACTGACTTGCACCCTTTTGTCTCCCATCATGGTAGGTCAAGCTGCACCTTCGCCCGCACAGGTGGCACACGCTTCTCTGTGCGGGCTCCTCAGATTTGGAACTCTCTCCCTCTCTCTATCCGCTCTATTCCTATCTTCTCCCATTTTCGCAAAGCCCTTAAAACTTTCTTTTTTCTCCAGGCTTTTCCTGAATAAACCCCTCTTTCTCGTGCACTCTGGTTAGACATCGAGGTGATCCCCAGCGCCAGGAAGCCGCTTGGCCACAGCGCGCTTTAGAAGTCCCTTTTTCATTTCATTTCATTTCAAGGACGTGTGGAGGAGCATAGCACGTGATGTACGGGCATTGGGGGTGTGCAATAGACGACATACACACTGCCACAACGCTGGGACGACATTTCCAGGCTGAGCAAGAATGTAGCGGAAGTGACACTGGGGATGATTCCAAGGACGCCACGTCTGGCCCGATGCTCCATGACCCCTCTCATGCACCGTATCATTGCTGTGACGCATCCTGACCTGTCCGAACGGCTGAGTGTGCATCAACAGCAAACTAGCGGTGAGCAGACTGTCTGTGTATGTTACTTGTGAGTGCAATGCATGTATTGGTGGCCAGACACAGTAGTGACTTCCGTGGTGCGTATGTATCGCTGCAATGCCATGTTGGTGCCATTGGCTGTGTGTAATTAGACATCCAGGTCCGGCATGTTGACACACCACTTGCTTAGTAGTTGAGTGTTGAAGCACATGCCGTAGTGGTTTGTGGCACCATCGCAAGACATGTATGCAGATGTACATGCTCCTGCCCTCTCCGCATGTTGTACATGTGTCACGTCCACCAACGCTTATGTCATGTGAGGATGACTGGTAGAGGTGGCCCGTGTGCAGGATGTGGACTAGAAGAACTTTGTCAGCAATGTAAATAGGGATTCCTTGTCCTTCTGTACGTGAGTGTGCCCATGACTTACACCTCTTTTCTGTGCATTTCAGCTTTGGCAGAGGGCATTCAGCCACAGACGGCGGAAATGAGTGTAGGCAATGCACCCAGATCAGACTTGGCGCACACGCAGACTGAAACAGAGGAGGGCAGCGCCGGAGAGGGGGACAGGACCGTCCCGGAGGACTCGCATGTGGAGACACCATCGTCCTCATCTACCGATAGTGTTGGTGAGCCAGCACTGTTGTCACAGACTGGGAGTGGGCAGTCAACACCTTCGGCCGGGACACAGCACACAGGGCCCACACTGATGCCAAATGCACCATGCACTGTTCGTGCACGCAGGAGTAGGGGGAGCAGAGTGGCGTTTGGTGCAGGTACCACTGCCCCTGCCACGGTGACCCAAAATACACTTTGTGCTGAGGCTGTTGATCTGCTGCGACAGCTGTGTGTGGGGCAGACCAATATGACCAATGCATTCCATGACCATGATAGGAAGTTGGGGCAGGTGGTGGCATTCATGGAAGGGATGCATGGCGATCTTGCTGGTCTACACAGGACAGTTCAGTCATTGGCAAGCAGTGTGTCGTCTGCCATTGTACAGTCGCATGGACAGGGTGCTACTTCTGTTTCCCCATCTACACCACTGGGTGTCTCAGGGGGGAGTAAATATTCTGACCAGGACTCTAATACAGGTTATTGCACTAGAAGCAGCGTCAGACAGCACGTCAGAGCACGGAGGGTACAGACACCATCCCCTAGGTCAGAAAAATCTGTTCAGAAAGACAACGTCAGATACACTGGAGTACACACACAGGATCCACAAGTGGTGTTGGGGGACATGCCTTCACATGCTACACAGGCATTCCACACAAAAGGTACTCCCAAGGCAAGGGATACTCCCAAGTCCATGGACACTCCCTTGGACAAGGACAGTGAAAAGACAAAGGCACCTCAAAGGAGCAGGAACACTCCCAAGGACAAGGACAATACTAAGGAAGGGGCCACTCCCAAGGACAGGGACAAGGACAGTCAAAAGACAAAGGCACCTCAATAGAGCAGGGACATTCCCAGGGACAAGGACAATACTAAGGAAGGGGCCACTCCCAAGGACAGGGACACTGCTAAGGAAGGAGCCACTCCCAAGGGCAGGGACAAGGACAGTCAAAAGACAAAGGCACCTCAAAGGAGCAGGGCCACTCCCAAGGACAGGGACACTGCTAAGGAAGGAGCCACTCCCAAGGGCAGGGACAAGGACAGTCAAAAGACAAAGGCACCTCAAAGGAGCAGGGACACTCCCAGGGAGAAGGACAATACTAAGGAAGGGGCCACTCCAAGGACAGGGACACTGCTAAGGAAGGAGCCACTCCCAAGGGCAGGGACAAGGACAGTCACAAGACAAAGGCACCTCCAAAGTGCAGGGAGACTCCCAAGGGCAGGCACACAACAGAGCATGGGCCATCTCCCAAGGGCAGGGACACACACAGGGAGAAGGTGTCTTCTGGAGACAGGTACACCACAGACGACAAGTCTGCTGGCAGGAACAGGGCACCATCCAGGGCAGAGGGACAGTCCAGAGACAACACTCCTCCTACGGATGAGGCACATCCTAGGGACAAGGCTTCTCCCATGGACACTGGCGCAATCAAGGACAGGCATACATCACCCCTGGCTGCACTGAGGCTGATGTTGTTGAAGGAACGGAAAACAGATGTCTCCGCGTCGGAGTACCCCCATACCTCCACTCCCATCCAGGCCCGTCAGAAGCAGAGGAGGGAGTCCCTTGTTGTTGCATCTTCCATAACACATGATTCTGAGTCCAGGCGCCAGGCACACAGCAAACGACAAGCAGGCTCCAGCACGTCCCCAGAAAGCCGACCCCCGGTGGCAGGTGCTCCACCTATGGTGGGTGATAATTCATTTGAGTCCACACCACTTGCCAGTCCTGTCCTGTCCAGGGTGCACTCACATATCCCTAAGAAATGCAGACACACACCATTGACACCTGCCCACCCCGATGTCGTTCAAGTACAGCTATCCCCAGCTCCCAGGCCCACCCTGCCTCCTGGCCCATACAGCCCTGTGGCTCATCATTTCAGTGGTCCCAGTGGCGCAGGTGCAGTTGAGTCACATGTATCAGATAGTGGCACTGTGTCTGTTGTTTGCTGTCATGCATCATGTAGTAGCACAGTCTCAGTTGTGCCCTCTCCTGTTTCTGCTGCTGGCAGTGTGTCTGGGTCTGTGGCCCATGTGTCTGTCACTCGGGCTGTGGCTGTGTCTCACATTCCTGTTTCAGGTGCTGGCAGTGTGTCTGGGTCTGTGGCCCATGTGTCTGTCACTCGGGCTGTGGCTGTGTCTCACATTCCTGTTTCAGGTGCTGGCAGTGTGTCTGGGTCTGTGGCCCATGTGTCTGTCACTCGGACTGTGGCTGTGTCTCACATTCCTGTTTCAGGTGCTGGCAGTGTATCTGGGTCTGTGGCCCATGTGTCTGTCACTCGGGCTGTGGCTGTGTCTCACATTCCTGTTTCAGGTGCTGGCAGTGTGTCTGGGTCTCTGGCCCATGTGTCTGTCACTCGGTCTGTGGCTGTGTCTCACATTCCTCTTTCAGGTGCTGGCAGTGTATCTGGGTCTGTGGCCCATGTGTCTGTCACTCGGGCTGTGGCTGTGTCTCACATTCCTGTTTCTGGTGCTGGCAGTGTGTCCGAGGCAGGTAGTTCACGCACTCAACCTGATTCTGTGATGTGAGGTGCTGTTGACTTCACTCACATGTTATTGCACATGGTGTGTCCCTTGACCATTGAGAACAGCCTTGCACTGTTGTGGTCCTTGGGACGGGTTGCTTGAAACACGTACTTGTGCTGCCTCTGATGTACCTGCTCTGTTGTCCACAATGCCCTGTTGATGCTATGATACTGCATTCTGACCTCTCACGTGCTGCCTCTGATGTACCTGCTCTGTTGTCCACAATGCCCTGTTGATGCTATGATACTGCATTCTGACCTCTCACGTGCTGCCTCTGATGTACCTGCTCTGTTGTCCACAATGCCCTGTTGATGCTATGATACTGCATTCTGACCTCTCACGTGCTGCCTCTGATGTACCTGCTCTGGTGCCCACTTTGCCCATGCTCACGCATACACTGTGATTATACCCCTATTATGTGTAATAAAGTCAATCATGTGTTGTGGTTTGTCGTAGTCATTCCTGCTTGCGTACTACAATTGTGTATATGTATTTGCTTCTAATCAGTGGTTTCGGTAACATGACACTCCCCCCTCCCAACGTCACGACCCTTGCAGGTAATGAGGTTCCGTAAAAATTATTACGATGTTCTGGGCATTGCCGAATATGGATAAGTTTGGTATCTACGAACCGCAAATGACGAGTTCGGCAAGTGTGCGAATTTTCGCTACACTACCTGCCAGGGTTCGTCTAATATTACGTGTTCTTCATCTGAACCCTCGGGTTCCATTTTTAGATACGGCATCCATTTTGTTTCTTGCCCTCACGTAGTCAGCGAGCAGATAACTGTTCGCCCCCTGACCCTCTAGTTCCCAAGCCTTACGGAAGACGCATATTCCTTTCATGCGTCTTTATGACCGGAGGAATGACACAACAAAGGCAGATGGCACAGCTTGAGGGTAATCTGGTTGTACCGGTCTATTGTGACAGCCCTACAGGCAATGGATCCAACTCTTTTGATCTCACGATCATGCTTCCGATATTACCCCCACACTCTTTTTCTTTACACGTGTCTGACTTCCTTGCAGCTGCTCTTGTCTCTCCTTCTTGGTCATTTACAACTCTAATGGGTGTGCCTAATGGTGGGAAGATGTACTTTTACAGTTGGGAACCGGCATGGCTATTTATAAAGATGTTCCGGGATTCTGAACACATGAAAGCGACCCTTTTGAAGTCTACTGTGGGAACCGGATTGTAATCTTTTGTCCACATGTTATGCAATGGTAACACTCTGTATAAAAGAGAGCGACCTACAACCTCAATTTGAAGCAGACTCTCAGAACCTACACACTGTTGTACTTCTTGTGACTTTTGCCTCCCTGCAGTAATAAACGCTGATCTTTGACGCCGAAGGAAGTTTCCCGTGTCTCTGTAATTTGTGCGCCGAAACAGGTATCCCATGAAGGTTATAGGTGTTGTTCCCTGGCACCGCTGGTACTGTTAAAAGTCCAGTCCTTCAGTTGGCGCCCAACGTGGGGCGACTTCAGCGGTACCGGTCCAAAGCCTGATGATCGTGAGGAACTTCGTGTGAAATCTCCGAGGGAAGGTGCACCCCGCTTCATCGATCCTGTTGTCGAAATAAGTGGCCCGAAGTTTTTCCCTGCGAAGATTCCCGCCTCCTGACGGCTGCGACGGACCGATGCCCTGACTGTCGACCTGTCTTCGACGCCCGGCGCAGACCTTATGTACAAGCGAGACGATAGACGGGCCTTCCTGGTGCCGCCATTGAAGTTCTGAGTTAAGTATTTTGTGGGTCGCTCCCAGTCCTTAGTGGTTGTTCTAGCTTCTTGAAAGCTTTGTTGTTAGCCTTTAAGGCTTTGTTGTAATAGCTCACCGAGCTTTGTAATAGCCTCCTCAGGCTTTGTGGTTAGCTCTCCGAGCTTTGTGATAGCCTTAAGGCTTTGTTGTATTGCATGGTTCCATTGCATTTGTGGTTCTTAGTATTGGTCCTTAGTATTATTTGACAGTTGCAATTGCCAAAAACCGAGGGTTTTGACTTACACGAGGTTTAATTACTTCGGTAATCCTTGAAGTTTGATACTAGGTTAGTGTGCACGATGCCTAGCCATAGTGGTTTGTTTCGTATTTTCCAATGTTGCGCAATGGATTCCCGGTTGGAGGACTCGTGTCCGATACCTCCAGTTGGAACTCCGATACATGATCTTTATAGTCGACACGGGGTGGGTCCTATAATATATAATGATTACTGGGTCCGCTATACAAAGAAAGACGGTGACCTTAGATGGCCACCACATGGAACTTTTGAACTTTCGATTTTAGATAATCTTGAGGCTAAATTATTTTTAAAGAAAGCTAGGCCAGCTATGTTTGATTCCTTTCGGATATGGCGTAAAGAGGCCAAGCAGAAAGAAATCAAACAACTTAAAAAGGATCAGAAGCAAGGGTTCGTTCCGATAATGCAAACTATACGAGAATGTAAACAGGACAAAGAAGAAAAGGAAATGGAAATCTCTACTAGATTGCATCATATGAAAATAGATAAATGTTACCCAGTTTTGCCAAATAATCTAGAAAAGAAAGAAGAAGATTTGAAGGAGGATTCCTTGTTATCGTATTTAATGAAATCACCACCTCCTTATGTACAGGGTGCTACTGCTCCTGTAGTTCCTCCTGTAGTACCTCATGTTGCTCCCCTTGTTGCTCCAGCGGCTGCGGGTCAGCCCGCTGTTAACCCTACGTTTGTTCCACCACCTGTCCTTGTTCCTACTGCTCCTATACCTGTACCTTCGCAGACTGTTGTTTCTGCTACTCCAACTATCTTGTCAGTTCCTACTATGCCTTCTTTCACCTCCAGTGTTGTTGCCCCTGTTTTTCTTTCTCCTTCTGTTCGTAAGCGTGTTCCTAACTCTGTTGCTACCCTTTATTCACCTTTTTCTGGTCCGTTATTTTCGTCTGATTCATCTGAAACTCCTCAGAGACGGAGTCAGATCCCTAGTGGTAGGGAGAAAGAGACATTAATAACCATGGCACATAGGTGGATAAGACATCCTGCTAATTACACTCCTCGTGTGGTCTTTGATACATTTTCTCAGTTTAATGAGCCTACGCAGAGATTCGTGTTTGAGGAGATGTGTAACTTTTTGAGGGAAGAATGGTATAATGATGATGTAGATAATGTACCATCCGACATAATTGAACTTCAGAGTCACTTTTCGAACGGTATGATTATAGGAGACGATGTACGACGTGCCGTGGAACGCTTATTAGCGTTCAGATCCACAGCACATTCTCGGGTGTCCTCAGATGATACCACCGAGAATTGGAAAGCGGTTCCTGGTCAATATCCCATGAGAGAGGTTCCGCCACTGTGGGTGCCTGGTGATCCTAATGCAAACCCTGTGGTTCTACCGCATTTTCGAAGGGTATGGATACATCTTCCATGGAAACGATCGGAAGTTTTGCAAGTGAAGCAATCCTTACCCGATCCGCGTAAAAATCCGGCTGGTTATTATAAAGAGTTATCACAACTGGTGGAAGCTTCTATTATGAACCTTGCCGACATCGACATGTTGTTTGGCAATGTTGTACCGCAACCAGTTTGGGCCAAAATTCGTCAAGCCAACCACGCAGTTGAATTAGGGGGTGATTGGGCTGCACTGCTAGCGGCTGATGCATTACAAGTTGGTGGGGCTAAGCCCGACCAGCTAATCTTAGACTTGCCGCAGAAAATCATTACGCTCATGAAAACTATCATGCCAGCGATGAAGGTGAACTGGGATAAGTTATCAGCTTGTAAGCAAAAGAAAGACGAGAGTGTCTCTGATTTCTTTACAAGGTTCGAGGAAGCGTTTGTCGACCACAGCGGTCAGGACATGGGAGCTGAGGGAGGCCAGCGGTTATTTGTTGACAAATTTGTGTCGAATTTGTTGCCTGAATTAAGCAACAAACTGAAAAATTCAGAGAGTGCGTGGGCAGTTTCAACCCCTGCTCAAATACTAGCAACAGCCCAGTATTATGAGAATAGGGAAAAGGAAGAAAGTGATCGTGTAGAGAAGAAAACGAAGGAGCTCAAGACGAAGGTTTTGTTACAGCAAGCATACCCTCCACGATCAAACCAAACTGATTCACAACAGCAGTATCGACCACGAGCACAGCCCAATAGGACACAGCCGCGTTCTGACAACTTTGATTATAGATCTTCCCTTGGGTATAATCAGTGCGCATATTGTAAGAAAGAGGGACACCTAAAATATGATTGTTTTGCCTTACGGGACCGCCTAAATGGTGTGTCAGCACGAGGAAATCGTGGTAGTGGTCCCCAACAGGCATCACGAGGTAGAGGTCGTGGTTCATCCCACAATCAGAGTGATAGTTATCAAAATCAATCAGATGCAAATAATTGTTTTGACCAGCGAAATGCAGGGTCAGTCCGATCTGCACAGTATAATGTGGACGATTATTACGTAGAGCATGAGACTGTTGAAAATGACCATTACTAGGACAGCCAACGACAAAGAGAGGGAGTAGTGTCAGTTACGGTCGATCAGAGTGGGCCTTACGTTGCAGTGGCTACATCGGGTGTAGTTGAGCCTTTTCTGTTAGACACTGGTGCGACGAAAAGTTCCATCATGCATTCGAAACTCCCTGGCGCACCTTTGTCTGGCTTAACGAACGTTTCCGTTGGATTCTCTGGCGCCCCTGTTAGCAACCCAGTCTCTAGTCCTTTGCCTCTTATGATTGGTCCTCGTGAGCTAACGGCTCCACTGATTCTATCTACAGGTTGTGGTGAAAATCTTTTGGGCCTGGATTTGTTGAAACGATTATATGCAACATTGTATTGTTCCCCCGAAGGAGTGGAGCTTACATTGGGACAGAGAGTGATCTCTCCAATGTATTTATCAGTCGACAAATTCCCACCGGAATTGAGTTCCCTCCCTGCGTCCTTATGGGCCACAGGTCCCAATGATGTGGGCCTGTTAGACATTCCACCCTATGTGATTCAATTGAAACCAAATGCGCGATTGCCACGTTTACCTCAATATCGTATTTCTCTTGAGGGCGAACGAGCACTGTTAGCAATCGTTCATGATCTCATTGGAAAAAGTGTTGTTGAAGAAACTCGTGGAAACGTGTGTAATAGCCCTGTATTACCAATTCTGAAACGAACTGACCCAACTAAACCTCCTGTGTATCGTTTTGTAATAGACTTAAGAGAAGTAAACAAAATAGTGGTTCCACAATTTCCTGTAGTTCCCGACATTACGGCTTTACTAACAATGATTCCGGCATCTGCCTCCTGGTTCACAGTGATCGATCTAAAGAATGCTTTCTTTAGCATCCCAATTGCAGAGGAAAGCAGAGACCTATTCGGATTCTCATTAGGTGGTCGCAGTTTTAGGTTAAAACGCGCTCCACAGGGCTACTGTGAGAGTCCGTCAATCTACAGCCAAGCACTTAAAGGTCAACTTGATGCCTTTGTATTACCTAAAGGTGCAGCTTTGATTCAATATGTTGATGATCTTTTAGTGGCAGCTGATACAGAAGCTATTTGCAAAACGGCTACAGTATCATTGTTACATTATCTACATAACTTACACCACAAGGTATCGCCTTCAAAGCTACAGTATTGTTGTCAAGAAGTAACCTATCTAGGTCACTTATTGTCAAAAGAAGGGAGAAGGTTGACCCCAGAGGGAATTGCAGCGATTTCCCGAATGACTGTGCCAAAAACCCAGAGAGATGTTCATGCCTTTTTAGGTATTACGTCCTATTGCAGACAATGGATTCCAAATTTTTCATTGTTGGCGAAACCATTGATAGCCCTTACGTGCAAGGATGTTTCATCCCCATTGCCTTGGACTGAAGAGTGTCAGAAAAGTTTTTCTGAATTACGTGATGCGTTGTGTTCGGCTCCTGTGTTGGGCACTCCTGACTACAGTAAGCCATTTACACTATACGTTCACGAGAGGGATGGTTGTGCGTTGAGTGTCCTGACACAACCTTTTGGTGGTAAGCAACGCCCATGTGCCTATTTTTCTTCGACTTTAGACCCAGTAGCAAGAGCCTTGCCAAGTTGTTTAAGGGCAACAGCGGCAGCTGCGGCGTCCATTCGACAGTCCGCAGGTTTAGTCATGAATAATATGCTCACGGTAATGGTTCCGCATGCAGTTGACACTCTATTGAATCGAACGAAAACTCAACATCTGACGAGCGCAAGATTGTCTGGATATGAGTTGACGTTGCTGGCCAGTCACATACGGATAAAACGATGTAATGTGTTGAATCCAGCAACATTGCTGCCGATCGACACAGAATCAAGTGGTGAAGCAGTACATGACTGCTATCTCAGAACTGAGGAGGAAACTAAGGGTCGTATTGACCTAAAAGATACTCCATTGACAGATCCCGATGGTACTTTGTATGTGGATGGTTCTTGTTTCAAGTTGCCGAACGGTGATGTGACGACTGCGTATGCTGTAGTTACATTGAGAACGATTGTGGAAAGCGAAAGACTAAGTCAGAATTCGGCTCAGGCTGCCGAGTTAATCGCTTTGACGAGAGCGTGTGTATTGTCTAAAGATAAGCGGGTGAATGTGTTTACAGATAGCCAGTACGCGTTTGGTGTGGCACATAGTTTTGGACGATTGTGGAGAGAGAGAGGATTCCTTACGTCGCATGGCACGAAGATTCAACATGGTCAGCTTGTGAATGATCTGTTAGATGCACTCACATTGCCTAAACAAGTGGCCATAGTCAAATGTAGTGCACATCAGAAAGTAACAGATGATGTGGGTCGTGGAAATGCGTTTGCAGATGAAACGGCTAAAGAAACGGCTAAAGATTTGACGAACAGAATGTATGTTACGAGCTCAGTGAGATGGCCAACAGAGACTGGTATGTGTGAAGACACATTTGAAAGTGTGAAAGGAATACAGAATGAAGCCACTGAGACGGAAAGAACTAAATGGAGAGAGAGCACGGGAAGATTGGATGAGAATGGATGTTGGGTTGATTTATCAGAGAAGCAGAGATGGATGTTACCGGATGCGTATGTGCTCGCTGTTGTTACAATGGCTCATGGTATGGCACACATCAACGCTAAAGGCATATGCAAGTTGTTGTCTCATGTATGGAAGAATGATGGGATTACTAAGTGCGCCGAGAGAGTGGTTAAAAATTGTATGGTGTGTTTGATGCACAATCCTGGTAAGGGCACCCCCACTCCACCTGGTCATTTTGCCCCTCCTACGTACCCTTTCGAAGTTATCCAGTTGGACTTTATCCACATGGACCGATGTAATAACTTGAAGTATGTGTTGGTTGTGGTGTGTGCATTCTCTAGGTGGATTGAGGCCTACCCCCTTAAGGATAATACGGCTTTATCCACGGCAAAAATTTTGCTCAAAGAGTATTTTCCCCGCTACGGAATGCCTCGGGTCGTATGGTCGGACAACGGAAGTGAGTTTGTTGGGAGTGTGATGAAGAGTGTGTGCCGCGGTTTAGGGATAGTACAAAAATTTCATAGTGCAAACCATCCACAATCAGCAGGCTTGGTGGAGGGATATAATGGCACTCTAAAACTGAAATTGGCTAAAATTCAGGCAACAACTGGTTTATCTTGGCCCGACGCTTTGCCTCTGGCTCTCCTGTCGACCAGGGCAACTGTACACTCTCGAGTAGGGCTCAGCCCATATGAGATTGTGTTCGGTCGTCCTGCTAATATATGGGGAGTCCCAAGACCTAAGGAAGTTGATAGAATTGAATACCCTATGTTGATTGATTATCTCTATGATCTGACTGCTAAATTGAGTTTGATTCATCAACAGGTCTTTGAGTCTCTGCCATCACAAACAGAGGGTCCTGGTCATCGACTTCAACCAGGGGACTGGGTCCTCGTCAGAAACTACGGACGAAAACGAAACCTTGAACCAAGATTTGTGGGCCCGTTTCAGGTACAGCTGGCTACAAGAACGGCGGTTCGACTACACGGACGTCGGAACTGGGTACATGCTACCCACACGAAGAGAGTCCCGCTTCCTTTGCCATCGGACACCTGGATAAGAAGAGGTCTTTCTTCATCTGAGACTGACACTGCACCACGTTTCGTTCCATTCAGCAAAGCTCGGCTTGTATCTGACACCGTTGCTGACTCCTCTCAAACAATTTCCTCCACATCAACCTTGGAAAATTTGACTGTTGAACAATTGCCTGAACAATTGAACACTCCTTTGCCGTCCAATCCATTGTTTGAAGATCAGACTCGCCCTGGAAGTAGCCGATATTTTCTTCGTCCACGAACAAGCCATAAATAAAAAGATTTTTTTGTTTATAGGTTCTACGTTACTCTGAAAACAGTGGACATTATATATATATTGTGTATCTTTTTCTTTTTCGTACAGCCAAGAACATTATCTAGCCTAGAACCTACCATCCAGGTTGACCGTAAGGCCGTGCGGGTACTTCCTTCTATTTAGCAGCTATCGACACAAGGTTGGTTTCTATTATCAATTTCTGGGAATTCCTGGGAATTGATAACCGCTACTCAGAACGAAGTGCGTCAAGAACGTCGCGGACGGTCGTTAGGGGATGGAATCATCATTGTCTGAGCTGTCGAAAAGAGAAGAAATGTTGGCGCAAAGATCTACATTGCAGAAAATATGTCATACAAAATGGTTTTTCTCACAAGTAATCATACTGTTTCTCACCATATCTATGCTATTGGTAGGAGGAATATATTATGGGTCTCAGTTCTTATTGTCTTCTGCTACACCTACTCTTCCATCTCATGATCAATATTTCATTTCTACTGTTTCTCCACATTCCTTTTATCCTCTGCCTCAACACGAACAAATCAGACGTGCGGAATTCAGAAACAACTCTTTTATACAACTCCTGCATCAGCATCAGTTAGTGGTAAACACTACCAACTGTTGGGTGTGTGGGTTAATGCCACATACTATGGATAAAGGTATTCCGTACCTAGTTCTGCCTTATAGTGCACAAGGGTCAGCTCGAGCATTACAAACTATGTTCCGTAGCGCACTAGATTCCTACCCCCATCGAGAACCACGCTCAGCAAACTCTGGTCCTGGCCCATACCACAAGACTCTGGCGAGAGCTATTGCAGACTTAGATAGAGATATTTTTGACGCATCACTCATCCCAGAGGAAGAGGTGCGAGCATATAAGGAACTAAGTGAAGCTTAGTACAGCTTATCAGTGGGTGAGAGGCAGCTTAAAAGCTCGCCACCGATATGGATTGTACCTCACCTTGGTAATTTCTGCTTAAAAGGTCTTGGTCGAAATCCGAGAGCTCAGTTTGGGGAGAGTGCTTGTACCGAGACATATGTCTTACCGACGCTCTCTTCCCCTGTTTTCCTGCCTACCAAGGGTACTTACTTTGTATGTTATGATCGAGCCTATACGTGGTTACCTCATGACTTCTCGGGTACCTGCTATATTGCGAATCTTTTGCCTCCCACTTTCACTGTGGCCTCTGATTATCACAGAAATAGAATTGTAAGAGGCGTGATTAGCAAAGAAGATACTTCCGGACAAGAGGCGGGAGACTTCTTTAAGGGTTTCCTACCGTTCTGGGGACCAATGGTTAATAGTAGGAACCTGAGACAGTTAACTCGTGTAGTAGAATCAACTGCCAACATAACTGCAAATGCCCTTGGTAATTTGACAGCCGAAGTCCAGGCGGATAGACTGATGACGCTGCAGAACCGTATGGTTCTAGATATCGTTCTAGCAGATAGAGGTGGGGTTTGTAAAGTCATCCATTCGAGCTGCTGCATATTCATACCTGATAACGCTCCAACGGTTTATCAAGCCATCTCTAAGTTGCACAAAATTTCGGAGTCCATATACGTGGACGAAGGAAATTGGACGCTTCTGGGATGGTTTTGGGGTCTGATATCGACTTGGGGTTGGAAGATTCTGATGATCATAGGGATTGTTGTGACATTTCTGTTCTCATGTTGTCTTTGTGTGCAATGTGGTCCTGCCTTCTGTGGCCTTTGTGCTACGACGTGTATAAGACAGCCCGTTGTCACCAAAGAGGCATTGAAGGATCGAATAATGTATCAACAACATCTGAGTGATCTGATGAGTATCGAAATCGATTATGATTCCGACTAGTGCTTGCCTACATGAGGGCAAAAGGACCGTCTGAGGTTCCGTAAAAATTATTACGATGTTCTGGGCATTGCCGAATATGGATAAGTTTGGTATCTACGAACCGCAAATGACGAGTTCGGCAAGTGTGCGAATTTTCGCTACACTACCTGCCAGGGTTCGTCTAATATTACGTGTTCTTCATCTGAACCCTCGGGTTCCATTTTTAGATACGGCATCCATTTTGTTTCTTGCCCTCACGTAGTCAGCGAGCAGATAACTGTTCGCCCCCTGACCCTCTAGTTCCCAAGCCTTACGGAAGACGCATATTCCTTTCATGCGTCTTTATAACCGGAGGAATGACACAACAAAGGCAGATGGCACAGCTTGAGGGTAATCTGGTTGTACCGGTCCATTGTGACAGCCCTACAGGCAATGGATCCAACTCTTTTGATCTCACGATCATGCTTCCGATATTACCCCCACACTCTTTTTCTTTACACGTGTCTGACTTCCTTGCAGCTGCTCTTGTCTCTCCTTCTTGGTCATTTACAACTCTAATGGGTGTGCCTAATGGTGGGAAGATGTACTTTTACAGTTGGGAACCGGCATGGCTATTTATAAAGATGTTCCGGGATTCTGAACACATGAAAGCGACCCTTTTGAAGTCTACTGTGGGAACCGGATTGTAATCTTTTGTCCACATGTTATGCAATGGTAACACTCTGTATAAAAGAGAGCGACCTACAACCTCAATTTGAAGCAGACTCTCAGAACCTACACTGTTGTACTTCTTGTGACTTTTGCCTCCCTGCAGTAATAAACGCTGATCTTTGACGCCGAAGGAAGTTTCCCGTGTCTCTGTAATTTGTGCGCCGAAACAGGTATCCCATGAAGGTTATAGGTGTTGTTCCCTGGCACCGCTGGTACTGTTAAAAGTCCAGTCCTTCAGTAATCCCCTCGAATCAGCGAATGGTTTGTGCCTTACCTGCGTCGTCGTCGATAGTGGGCCAGGACTTGGACGTGGTGGATCGCGAAGAGCATCGGGAAAGCGTGTAGCGCTGGGTCCATGGAGGCGAGCAGCTTGCGGTGGGTATCTCTGCTATGTATGTTATCTTCGCTGTGGGGAATCCGCCGTGTTCAGACAGGTTGTTTTTCCGCAGCGGTTTTATGTGTATTTTCCGCCATCTTGATTTGGGGGACGGCCGTAGACGTCAGTCCGTACGGCGGAGTCTCTGGAATGGTTACGTCCGCCGCGTGGTCGGGTGTAGATGGGCGGCGGTACAGGCTCTACCGTAGCGGACGGAATTTTGACACTCTTTCCTATCCTGATATGGCGGACGGAGTGTCCGCGGCAGGCGGACACGGAAAAGGCATTTTCCACTTACTCCAGGGCTGCGGTCGCTCTTCCGTCCGCCATCCTAATGAGCCCCTATGTGTGGGGAATTCTGAATCTGTATTCTGCAAAAGCCTGAACCAAAGCATTCGATTCATCCAGCTGAGCGGTACAGCCATCTAAAGTTCTGTATATTTCTTTGTGCCTGAAAAACCCCATCCTTTGTGAAACCCTTTACTGCAGCACACAGCACAAAGTACATGTACTTTAAACCAACCACAGGCTGAACCATGAGTATGGATTATGAAAGCAAATTCTTCGAAAGGCAAAGGTTCAGTAGACATGGGTTATTCGGGTTCATGCTGAAGATTTTCCTGTGTTCTCAAATTATGTGGTCATAAATATAAGCTACATCAGCAGTTATCAAGGTAGTGGCCCACTGGATCCATCTGGGAGGTAAGGAGTTTTCGCGTGGAACGCTGGCATTGGTGACGGCTTCTAAGGCCGTAACAAGAGACACCACATTATACGTCTCCCCAGTGTCAATGGATATTCCTTTAATGCAGCCAATTTTTTTCTGTTGATGTAAAACGCATTTCTGCATTGCAGCATAAGTGAGATTTATAAGCAATCGGCACTGTTTCTCCTTCGTTAAATACAATTAGTCGAGTTAACAAAAGTTTATAAGTGTTTAGACTCAAGCATGTAGATTTTAAAGATTGCAAGTATGTTCAGCAGTCAAATTTTCAACAGAAAATTCAGGGTTAATTAAATCGTACAATGATGCATAATCTGGAATGTATGTTCTTCCAAAAATTCAAAAACCCAAAAGTGATTAAAGCTTTTCTAATGTATTTGGTGGTTACAAGAGAGCACATTTCTCTAAGAAATGTGGTGTTAGAATGTTGCCTTAATTGGATAATTCATATCCTAAAAATAGGACACTGGGAAAGGCAATTTTAGAGTTTTGAAAAATAAAGTTAAGGCCAGATTCAGCGAATCCCAGAATAATATGATCCACTCTGGCAAAATGTGCATTTAAATCATCACCTGCGATGTTAATGTCATCAACGTAGGACAATGCTTCTTATTCAACTTCTTGTAAAATTGGACATCACTCGGGCAACAAACAGACCTTAACTGTTCTTATAGCCTTGTAGGAGTTGACAGAACCATTGTTGTACTCCTAAAGCTGAGAAAGTGATCAAATTCCTGACTTTCAGGTGCCTCATTTTGACAAAAAAACATTGGAAATACCCAATATAGCTTTGAATGTTTTATGAACAATATTGCTTATCAAGCCCGTGCTGTGGGAATTCAGTACAGCAAAAGTTAGTGTGTGACTGTTTATATCTTGATAGTCTAAGACTATACGATAAGAATAATGTGGCTTAAGCACTGGAAATAAATGATTATTGATAATGGAGACACAAGGCTCAATTGCACCTTGATATTCTTATTGTGATAGAATATACCATTACTGGGCATTTAGCTTCATGTTTAATAGGATATTGTGATTGCACATCTTGGCTGGACCTTATAGGTATATCATGATAAGGTGAGTCTTTATCCCGAACTGCTCGGATTTGGTATAAAGCTGGGGTCTGCACAAGAGCCCATTGTCCAGCATATGCTGCTTTCACCTCCTCCAGAACAAGAAAGGAAAGAGGCAGTGTGATTACATCTTCCCCTTGGGAAACAATACTTAAAAACTCAGATGGTCAATCAATCTCAGCTAACAGAATATTACTTTATTAGTATGCAGTATGTTGCCCTCAATTTGAACGTCCAAATCATAAATCCTATTTGCAGTGTTAAGGCGTGGATCTAGAGTTTCAACTTGCACATATTCATCAGCCGTTCTCACCACCAGAAACTCTCGAAGAGTCTGATGAAACATTGTGACCTCTGCTGCTCTGTCGATAAGAGTGCTCAGTCACATTGACGCTAGTCCATCCAGATCGACACCGGTTTGTCCCTAATCTCAGCTCGTCATTAAATCTGCGTAGCTTCTTCAGGGTGGCGCACTACTCCAGGGCAGTTTGGGAACACTCAGGGTGCATGGTGCTAGACTTAGAAAAGGCATTTGACACCCTGGAGTGGAGCTTTTTATTCACTGCACTGCACAGATTAAGCCTAGGCGATGGTTTCATATGTCTTGTTCAGCTACTTTATACTCAGACAGTGGCCAGGGTCAAAACAGGCCCATATGTTTCGGACCAGATCCCTATCGAACATGGCATAAGGATGGGCTGCCCACTTTCCCTGCTTCTATTTGTGCTAGCTATCGAACCCCTGACTGAGGCGCTGCAAAAAACACAGGGCGAGTGGGGTATCCCATTGGCCAATGGGCTGCATGGAGCCTCATTATATGCAGATGATCAGCTTATACATCCTAAAGACATCAGGCTGCCCTGCGCAGCAATACAGAGAACACCACTGGAATTTGCCTCTGTTTCAGGGCCACTCGTAAATTGAGATAAGTCATGCCTGTATCTCTTCTCGGAGTCCACTCCAGATCCCCACCTGCCTATTAATGGTAGCCCATTATATTGGCAACTGTCCACATTCATATATCTCAGAATACATATATACAGAGACCCTGCGACCCCCTCAAGGGTAATTTGGTGCGGGCCATCACTACAGTGCGGGTGCAGATGTCCTTCTGAGGTACGCCGCCATTGACTGTTATGGGATGGATAGACTTGCTGAAGATGGTGGTCCTCCCACGCCTCTTATATCATTTCGTGAATTTGCCAGCCTGTGTTAAACTGCCACTGTTTAAGGGCCTGAAACTGGACATGAGGAAATTCATTTGGAGCGGGTCAAGTAGTAGAGTGTCATTAGCCAAGATGTACCCCTCCGCAACTAGTGGTGGCCTCTCATTGCCAAATATGGAGCAATACTATCTGGCGGTCCAACTCCAGTGGGTGGCGAGATGGCTAAGTTCACAGCACCTAGAGGGCTTGGCATCTCAGGCACCGGGACTCATGCATTCACAAGTGGTGGAAATATTTTATCCCAGCATGAAGGGCAGGCCACCAACCCAACTACAATTGGAAGTAGCCCACTACTGTTTTCGCTGTAGTCTCCAAATTACATGCGCTATGGTTCTATACGCGACGCAACGTCCTTGCCTAAAATAGTCAAACCCAGAAGTTATCAGGCTATCACCAGTGCAGAAATACTGTAATGGGAGGTGGTAGGCATCCTCACATTGGGAGATTTGTACGGACATGGGCAGCTTTTGCCCTTTGATGCGCTTGCCACTGGGCCAGTTCTAGCTACAGGCGGCGGTTCTCTGCATGTTACAGAAAGCGTTGGGCAGCTAGGCACAGGAGCCTGTTACACATTTAACCATGCATTAGCTGCATTAACTGGGGACAGGCCGCCATCTAGTCAAGTTGTTTGAGGAGTCACTGAGAGTACACACAGTGCTGCAGTTAAATTCTTTGCGGGCTCACTGGGACACAGACATACAGCGTCCCTGTACCGAGTGCGAGTGGGAGGCTATGCTCGAGAGCCCCACTTGTAGCCCCCGTAAAATAAGATTTCGACTTATCCAATATTACATAGTACTTAGGGCCTATCTGACACCAGCCAAGATCAACAAGTACTACAATCGCGCTGATGCTTGGTGTTCCAGATGCGGAGAAGTGGTCTGTGACCTACTTCATATGCTTTGGTCCTACCCTTCACTACAGACTTATTGGGGTGTGGTTACCACAACCTTAACACAATGTAGTGTGATCTATTGGTCATGGGAGGTGTGCATAATGAGGCTGTATAAAAGGTCCAGCAAATATAAGGTAACATCTCTGTATATAGATCTGGAACTCGTAGTTGCAAAGCGCCTGATTAGCCGGCGTTAGAAGTCTCCCGAATCCCCGCAGAGCAAGCCTGGTTCCAGTCAGTGCTCTGCTGGGCTCAAGCGGAGAGTATGGCATTGCGTCATGAAGATGTGACAGGTATTCTCAAGCAGGCACTTGCAGCGCACTGGGATGCGATTCTGACAGGCTTTATGTGCAATCTGGCACAGCCTGGCCGAGGTACCAAACATCGTACCTGTATGAAGCACATATTAGATACTGACAGGCCATCTCGGGCATAAGCTGTTCATGACGCACCCAGCATTACATGAAGGGCAACACTGAAGAGTTTTCCTTTATGGCATTTTCCAAGTCAATCAACTTAATCCGTGTCTACTACTAGCAATAAAAAAGAAGTCTAATATCTGGCAATTTGTTTAGGTTAGGCTCAGTTAAGCAATGCATGGTAGCAGTAGTAAAGGTCTCATAGATAAGAGAAGTAAGATGTACACTGTAATGCACTGTTTCAATGTCTGAATCTTAGAGGGAAAGAGTCAATACGTTAACATTCTTGTTATATGGATGTAATGTCGTAAATTGTCACTACATATATTTCTTAGACCAGCAAAATCATCTTTGTAGTATCGAATAAGCATTTATATATATATTTGTCCCTTTTTTCTTTCTATACGCTGTACTACAAACCTGCTTAGCAAAAGGTATTAAGTCAATACTGTAATGTGATACAGCTGTATAACCTGTAGTAAATTACCATTATGAAACTTAATAAACAAATTTAAACAAGAGTGCTCAGTCACGTCTTGAAATTCTTATCAATTTCTTCTTTCAAATGGTGCTTTTTGTTGTGGACGTTTATCAGTACTATGTGATGGTTTGGATGATTTCAAGAAAATCTAGTGAGTATCTGGCCTACCTTTAGAGACTTCAGAACTCATCAATGAATCTTTTGGTCCAGGTACCAAAAAAGCTAATAGGTTGACATGGAGAAGATGGGTTTGTTGATTCTCTTAAAGGAGTGTGCATCCTGTTACAGCACCTGTAGTAAATGTAGTTAATTATTTAGCAGAAGGTTTGAAACAGGGCATGCCCTATAGCTCAGTGAATTTATGTAAATCAGAGGTGTCAACAAGCCATGCTTTGGTGGATTGAGTGCTGATAGGGCAGAATAATTTGGTGAAGAGATTGACTAGAATGGTTTGCGTTGAAGCTCCTCCAGGTCCTATATATTCTTAGTTATGGGAAGTAAATATTATCTTGAAAGTGATTGTGCGATTAAATAGAAAAGAGGACTTTACACTGAGAAGTATGACTTTGAAGTTAGCAACACTGCTTTGTTTAATTTCTTTTAGGTGAATATCTCATACAAGAGCCCTGGAAGTTTCTTCGAAGTGTTATCAGCCAGAAAGGGTTGAAATAGATAGTAGTCCCCCACAAGCAAAAAGGTCACTATCTTAAACCTGAGCTCAACACCTGATATCAGTGGCACAGAGCAGACAGGCTTAACCTAAGAACATATGTAAGGTATTTAGAAGTTCCGAAAGCAATTAATAGTCAAAGATACTACACAATAAAAGTCCCACTCCAATTTCAGGAAAATAGTGGAAAATATAATGAACAAAATAGTACAAATCAAATAAAGGGAAATGGAGATATGATTTTGTAAATTATAAACAACGATAGTAGCAAAATGGTTGTGTTAGATCCTTCAGATTGCAAGGTGACTGGCTGTAATTGATGTGGGCTCAATGAAGTTGGATATATATTGGTTGACATCTCGGTGAAGCTATTGCTTTGCCAGGAAAATCCTGGAGCAGGAGAAATTAAAATCTTGCACCCAGAGAAGTCCACACGCCAGCTGGATGCATTTGGTGCCTTTGCCTGCCCAAGATTTTTAGCTTTGGACTTGGAGCTTGTTTCAGATCTTGGCAGTAATGGTTCCGCTGCAGCTTTTCAGTCAGATATCCCTTCTGCCTATTAGGCAGTCTGCCCGCTCTTTTTGGATGCTGTCTTGTCAATGGATGAAAGACCGTTGGAGTGCTACTGACCCTTCCAGGTATGTTCACTCGCGTCGAGGGTACCATAAGCAAAAGCAACTGTCTGAGGGATTATAGCCACTTTGTCCACCGGGCCAGTCATGATGTGCCCACCCATCGATGTGCCTCTAGCTTGGAAACCTCCCCATCTGAGTCGGCAGATTGGAATGAATATAAGACCACAACTTAGCTTCTTTCTGTTTTACACTTCCTTTACCATCATGGAGCTGATTATTCAAGTCCTGCCTTTGCTGCTGCAATTGACCACAAAGCAAATCCATACAATGGTTGCTGGAATGGAAGGTAAGCTTCTGTTATAAGTTGTTACCTTTGGACTTGTCAGTTTTCATTTCACCTAGACTTGTACATGTTGAAATCTTTTTTACATCCCAATGTGTAATTTTTGTGTCGAATGTCATTTAAGGAAGTTGAAGAAACACACCCTATCATTTTGTTGTAATTTTAAATTTGGTTCAAGTGCCTTCATGATAATGGATACTTACACAAAATGGACATCAATCCAAAAATCTAAAACTGACCAAACAGGTGTGCTAACTCAATTCTCCTAAACTATAAAATAGGAAATATACGCATTACTCATTATTGGGATAACTGCAATGTAAAAGTAATGTAGAAATTGCACTTGACAAGGTGAATTCTTTTTTTTAACTGTAAAAACAATGAAAGTTCAAAACTTTAATCAATTACAATTTGTATCAATTTACCATTTACCATTCGCTAGTTCATTTCCTGTATTAAATTAAATAATAATTGTGCCATCATTATTTTAAAGTGCAATGGATATGAGTTTATTCTCATCACTTATCAAATTCAAATAAACACATCTGTATTAACACTTAAAATAAAAATATGATACAGCTATTTGTTGGTGTAATTGTACATCATCATGATGAATGCTAATACCAAATTTCAAATGTCCATCATATACTTTTAATACTAGTGTATGGAGTTTCAAATTAGACAATGTCATTTTTTTTTGCATTTTCTCTCATAATTGTACATTAAATATGTAGATCACATTTTAATCATGAACAGTTCTAGGAATCAAAGAATGGTAAATGAAAAATAATCTCAGGACAAACTTGGTGAAATTAAAATATTTTCTATTAGGAAATAGGATACTTCTTTCAATCAATATAGATTTTATATTCAAGCATAGAAAATCCAAAATTGAAATGTCACAAAGATGTTGGAGTATTGCCCCAAACGTGCCTCCTAAACAGACTGCCAAATGGGAACCTCCTCAGGAAGGGATCTCTAGCGGGGACAGAGCAGGTAACAAAATAATCTGCTGTGATAGGTACAGGTTTGGAGGTGTGGATTGGAGTTTGGGAGAGGTGGTAGGGATGGGTTTGGGTTTGGAGGGGTGGGGTTTGAAGGGATCAAGGTCAGAGCAGAAATAAGAGCAGAAGTAGGATAAAGGATATGAGGGGTGGGAGGAGACTGGGTTTTGGAGGTAGAGGGAGCTGGAGTGTGTGGTGTGTGTGACTGTCTGTCTTGTGCATGTTATGTATATCCGGGTGCATGTTTTTTTGGCAGGGGATTGGAGTTCAGGTGATTATGTGTGTTTGGCTTTGGTTGTTGTTGTTTTGGGCATAGGTGTGGTTTTCTGTGAGTGCGTTTGTATAGATTAGTGTGCTGTAGAGGAGAGTTGTCTGGTTGTGGTGCTTGTGGGCATATTTATAGATGTGGTGGTGGTTGTGGTGGGTTTTGGTGTGCGTGTGCTTGTTAGTGTGCTGCTGATGGTGCTTGTGTATATGCTGGAGCATGCGGGTGTGCTGGTGGTTTTGGGCTTAGTGGTGGGTATGGGGGAGGTTGTTGTTGTGGGGTGGGTGTGCTGGTGGTTGGGGGAGTGCTGGTATTTGTAGTGGGAGTGGGTGTGTGTGTGTGCTTTGTTTGTGGGTGTGGTGGTAGTTATGATGGGAATAGGTGAGGTGGTGGGTGTGGTGGTTGTGGTGATGATTGTGGAGGGACTGAATTGGGTGGTCATAGGTGTTTTGAAGGTTGTGGTGGTGGGTGTGGTGGTGTTTGTGGTAGGGGTAGATGTGGTGTCTGTGTATTGTTTGGATGTGTGCTTATGATTGTAGGTGTGTTCGTGTTTATGTGCAGATGTGCTGGTTGTGTTTGTTGTATTGGAAGAGGGCAAAGTAGTGAGTGTACTTGGGACAAGGCTACACACTGGGGATTGAGATGGGGCCTGAGTTGGGGCATACATTTGGGCTGCTTGAGAGGCTTTGGTCAGTGAGGAGACTAGTCCTGTGAATGTTCTCTGTAGGCCAGAAATAGCACTATAAATGCTACAATTTGTTGCATATGGCAACTAAGGCCAGCCAGGTATAATGTATGCAGGTTGGGCGTTCCCACGCAAAAAGCCATGTAGAACTGAATGAGTGAAATTTAAAACATTACACAGCGTCACTCTATGCCTTCACTGCGTCAAAATCCTTACGCCTGCTCAGACCAGGCATAAGGAATGACGCAGGGCTTTTTGTATGGGACTCACCTATCTGTTGTGGTGCATTACTGGTGGTGCATCACTTTCATGAGCAACTCCAGCAATGTGTCACTTTTGGGCCAACAGATGTATCAGAACTTCTGACGCATCTGTTAATCCTTGTGCCATGGAGCTCTGTATTGTAAATACAGCACATCCATGATGGCACAAGGACTTTTGGCGCTTGGGCAAGGAAACTGACACATCTATGCAGATGCGTCAGTTCCTTGTAAATCTGCTCCTCCGTCTTTGAGCGAGGCTATCTTCATCTTGCCCTTTTACTTAAGTAATAGTAAACCTTTCTACCAATAAGCATTTCTTTGAATAGTAGTTTTTAGAGATTTGCATGAAAGCTGGGAGGGAATGGAGGTTACAACAACTGGATAACCTTAGGGGGAAAAGTGTAAATGGAAAAAGTGTCAACACATTTATTAGACTATTAGGTTAACAGAAAGCAAAATAAAAATTAGAATAAAAGAAATCCAAATAAAATATTCTATTGGTTCAAATAAGAAACTAGAGCCAGCAAAACCTTTCCCACGCTATGAAGGATGCCAATGGTGACACAGCACAGTTTGGATATCTATCTGTGGCTCTGGACTAAGCGGTAATCTGTGGTGAAGTAGCTGATGAGATGGCTACAGCAGTAGCAGCAGAGAACTGTGTGAGCTTCAGGGCATCCAGGTCACGAAATACATTTGTAACATCAAAGCATCCTTATTCTTGGAATAGAACATGCCGTTTTGTACACGTTTCTGTTATTCTTGAGGAGGTGAGGCGTGTGTTAAAATATTTTTGTTTCATGCAGCTCTTCCAAGTGTTTGATGCTCTTAGTGCCAAATAGTGAAGCTCATTGAATAGCACTGCAATCTGGGCTATAACATGCTGTATATTATATGTGGAATTTTAAAAAAAACTGATGATATTGATGATTACTTACATTTTATATAGCGCTAGCGGCGTTGCGAATTCTAGGTGCTACTAACAGTCGAGGAAGTCTTTCTGGAATGCTGATGCGAAGCGTACCTGTTGAGGACAGATGTTTACCTCAGATGCTTTTACCCAATAAACACGTACATGATTTCTATAAATCCCACTTTGAACTGTTTGGGCAGATGCCTTTGTTAAAAATGATTTATGTGGGTTGTTCTACGCTTTTTTATTTTTATTTTTATTTGTTTTATTTAGATTTTGTAAACAGAGGGGACCAATACAGCATATGCAATGCACTGGTAGATACATAATTGCCAGAACATTAAGAGCAGAAAAACAAGAAGAGCACAATAAGTAGAATTTACAGAGCATAATGTAAAGAAACAGTCACAGCAATGATAAGTTACCAGGATTCACACATGGAAGTTCTCCACTAACAAAGAGGGAAATATGTAGGTGATACATGTGAATGAGTAGGAACCATTCAGCATGCTACAGCACTGAAAGCGTAGGTAGTGTTGGTGTTATCAATCTGGCCTGTGAGCAAGTATGCCGCTAAGGGCCCCCAGATGTCACGGGGGCCAGAGGCAATGGGAAGGAGTTCTGCAAACGTGTGTTTGTTCTTGCCAGAATACCATATCGCTGATCCAGTCCTTGAATTTGGGTGCCCTACCTTGACCCCATCTACATGCTATCCTTTTTGCCAAGAGTAAGCTAAAGGACACAAATTTCCAATGTGCCGCCCAACAAGGCAAGCAGGGGGGAGAACGGTAGCTGCAGTGATGTCATTTGTTCTAATGTTGTAAAGACTTGACACCAGTAGGCATGTACAGTGCCACAATCCCAGGCAAGGTACATGAAGTCTGCCCCTGCAACACCTCAGTGATCACAATTGTCACCATCACGTAACTTATATCTGCACATTTTGGCTGGAGTATATTAGGTGCGCTGTAAGAATTTATAATGAAGGATGTGGATCCAGCTACTGGATGAACTTTGTTGTGTCTGACTGCAACAATAAGTCCATTTCCCGTCTGTAATGGCATGTACCAACTCGACAGCCCATTTATCTCTGGGAGCACATTGTGTAGGGTCCAAATTAGTGTACAGGCTATGGTATAGTGTAGAGACCAAATGTGACGCATCCTTGCCGAGCAGAATCATGCGCAGTGGAGCAACCTCAAGGGGCTCCAGCGGGTATGTAGGTGTATGCTCTTTAATGCCCTGTCTCAGACAAACTTAGAGAAAAATGTCCATGGGAGAGGGTGGCAGTTTAGAAATTAATTGCTGTGATGTACAAAACTTACCATTGAAGTAAAGATCCCATAGCAAGTGATCCCGTATTTAGTTTTAGTTTTGTGGAAGAAACCTGCCTATAGGATCGGCATCTTCGGGTAATACAATAAAGGAAGTAGTGATGAGTACAGCATGGAGGCTTGGGAACATTTGCTGATGCCCTGCCATGCCTTCACTGTGCAAACAATTGGCAATGGGTCTATAGCTTACGCAATACTGGCGGTCAATATGGCACCCTCAAGTGGTATGGGGTCAGATAACCAGTGCCCAGCCGCCACCTGTGGCATATATTTGGGTGGGTAAAACCAATAATGAGCGTATTGAGCTTGCGCGCATAGGTTGTAAACCTCAAAGTTAGTCACACCAAACCCTCCATGGGAATAGGGCATAGTAATTGTATCCCATTGTAGTCGGGTCTGCTTACCCCCCAGGTTAGCCAAATCAGCTCTGATTGGAGTACAGAGAAGAAGTGCTTGCCTGGGTCGTACGGAATATTTAAAAAACGGTAGAGGAGCTTACAAAGTACGACCATTTTTATGAGGGAGGTGCGCACTGCAAGAGCGAGAGGGAGAGCAAGCCATCTCATAATGTTATTCTTGATCTCTTCCAGGGTCCGACCATAGTTGAGCCGCATCAGCTCCTCCCGATTAGTGGTAACGTACACCCCAAGGTATTATACCTCATCAGCGCACCACTCAATTGGGAAGTTCGGTGTAAATGCCGCCCCGGACGTGGTGAGGGGGGAAATCTGGGACTTCGCCCAGTTGATGTGGATATCAGAGTGTCCTCTAAAGCAAACAAAATCCCGAAGTACTGGATTAAGATTGGAATGTGATTTTTGGATATATAAAGTGATGTCCTCTGTATAGAGTGAGATGAGTATTGGCCGGAGGAAGCAACGGAGCACCTTGTCATAATGATATTGTCTAACTCTGGCCGCAAGATGCTCGACAGCCAGGGCAAAAAGTAGGGGGGAGATCGGGCAGCCCTGACGAGTGCCCCGAGTGATGGGCCAGTATATAAAAGACAGCTCCATGTCAAGAACCCTTTAGGCATTCCCATATTTTGAAGGATAACGTATAAATAATCCCATTCAACAGAATCGAAAGCCTTCATGGCATCCAGAAAAAATGCCACCAAGGGCAGTTGAGGGTCGACTGACTGTAGAATCGTGAAGACCGTACACAAATTGTGTGATGTTCCCCAACCAGGGCTAAACCGGCCTGTTCTGGAAGAACTAACTTCTCTATGAGCAAGCTGAGGTGGTTATCTAATATTTTGGCGAGGATTTTTGCATCTGTATTAATCAGGGAGAGAGGGCAGTAAGAGTTGCACCTGTCCACAGGCTTGCCAGGTTTCAGTAGTGAAGACATCAGGGCTTCCCTTACGGATGGAGGAAGAATTCCCAACTCTTGAGCCTCAACAAAGACTTGTTTGAGAACAGGAAGCAGCTGATCAAGGTATGTTTTATAAAAATCAATGGGGAGTCCATCTGAGCCTGGGGCCTTACCGGACTTTATTTGCACAATAGCTTCACTTATCTCGTCATTTTCAAGAGGTGCAGCGAGAAACTCCCGCTGTGCATTTTCAAGCCATCCGAGGGTGATATCTTGTAGATATGTTGCAAAATCTGGAGGCACGGCCCTACGGGTACTTTATAAATCAGTGTAGAAGTCAGTAAATATGTTTAGAATATCTAGGCAGTCTCTATGGTGCGTGTCGTTATTGTCCCGAATTTCCAGAATGCAGTTAGAAAACCTAGGCAATTCGATTTCCTGCACTATTGCTCTGCCCAGAAGCTCGCCCTCCCCATATTTGGGTGCCGTGAAATACTTTCCTCGAAAGCGAGCCTCCTGGTCAGCCGTGTGCTTGAAATCTGTGAGCTTATCTCTAAATGTTGTTAGTTGATTCCCAGAGGAGTCCCTCCATAGAGTCTCCTCCAGTTGCTTAGGCGCCCCCTCAAGTGTGCGTAGAGTGCGATGGAGATCTCTCAGGACTCACAAATGTTTGGCAATGCAGAATCCCCTTATCATAACTTTAAAGGACTCCCAGACCGTGCTCACCCGTGCAACAGAGTCTATGTTGTGCTGGAAGAACTCAAATTACTGTACTCAGATTTTGTGCCCAGCTCAGCCCGGAAGACGGTAGCTAATAATAATAATAAATTCTTTATTCGGCTTATTCACAATGGAAAAACCATAAAAGAGACAGTAAATTACATTCAATACATTTTTGTATAGTTAAAAGAAGCATATTTCATAGCCTTTCATACAGAAAACTAAAAAGTTATAAAAATAAGAAAAAGAGTTATCAAGTTTTCTGTATGGCTCTACACAAAGTATCATCGGTAAGGCGTTTATACGTTTTTTCTATGTTTCATGATACATTTTAAAAAATTGCTCACAAAATAACAGACATTTTCAGTTTCCAACATTTGGAGTCTAAGAAGGGCAGGTCTGCATTGTCTCAGGCCCCAATTCCTTAATATTGGTAATAACCAGATCTTTCTGTGTGAACGATGAAATTTACAAAGCATGATCAAATGTAAGTTTGATTGTGCTGATACTCCATCGCACGGACAGGGTGAGAGAATAGCATTCCAACAGTTTTTCAGTGGGAACGTGACCAATCTAAAAAAAGTGTTTAGCCTGAATCGTGTTAGTAACATTCTCTCGTAGATCGATAATTGCAGGGTCAGATACGGGTGAATGCCATAGGCTATTTGGACCATGTTCGCATGAACCACCGCCGTTTTCAGTGAGATTGATGCTAATCTTAGTGTTTCCAAATGTCTTAGCGCTAGTTGTTTGAGGGCTCTTTTTGAAATGTCCATTATAGAATCTGGGTTAAAATAACAGTTCTCAAGTCCTAGATCGGCAAGGAAATTTCTTACATAGGACACCCATTTTATACTAGAGGATTTGTCAAGAGCCATCGAGTCAGTGATAATAGACTGGGTCAGTTTATTTTTTCCGATGACCAGATACGCCGCCACAGCATCACAGGTTCTGTTTTGATTAGATCCTCTATATAGGGTGTTCCCAATTCTAGATGCATGGCGTATGTTGAAGTGCCTTTCGGCATTGCCAGGAGGAATCTAAGAAAAACATTTTCCGCCTTCTGGATAAAGCTAGTGTCGGCGTACCCCCAAACTCCCGCACCATATATGGCGGTGGCCAGGCACTTAGCGTTGTAAATTTTTAATAGCTCCACCGGGGGCCTTTTTCCTGATCTCTGGGAAAAGCTCGTTAGTGCGGCTAGTGATCTTTTAAATAGATTGCCCCTTGCAACTACTGCTGGCTTCCATGTTAGCTGATCAACGATCATGATGCCCAGGTAAGGATATTGAGGAGTAACATCAAGTTTTTGGTCTTCAAGGTGAATAGCTTTTGTTCTTTTTTGGCCCCTGCCTGCTGTCATTACAAAAGTTTTCTTCACGTTCACCCTTAGATCCAAGTTACTCATGAAGGTCGTGTACCTGTTCAGTGAGGATTGAAGCTCGCGAGGGGTGCGCGCGAGAATGACCGCGTCGTCCGCGTAGAGCAGAGCGGGAATCAGGCGGTGGTTTATGCGTGGGAGGTCCTGAGCCCCCCTCAACATCTCCTCCTCCAAGCCATTTGTATAGAGTGAGAAGAGGAAGGGGGCCAGGACACAACCCTGCCTGACTCCACGCCCTACGCTAAACGGGGCCGTCAACTCGCCATTTACGCCAAATCGTACTCTAGCCGTGGCACCAGAATAGAGTTCTCGTAAGAAGTCCAGGAGAGGGGGTTCTACTCCCATTTGGGCAAGGATCGTCCACAGCTTTGCATGCGAAACGCAGTCAAAAGCCGCGGACAGGTCGACAAAGACCATATAAAGTTTATTAGCCTTGGCCTGTATATATTTTCCCATTATTAAAGAGAGATTGAGAGCCTGTTCGACTGTTCCGAAACCCTCTCGAAGCCGAATTGGATGTCTGAGATAATACAACGGTCCTCACTCCACTGCTGGAGACGCTCTAGGATTACTCTCCCCACTACTTTCCCGAGCGAGTCCAGCAGTGAAATGGGCCGATAACACTTCACATCTTGTCTGTCCCCTTTTTTAAACACGGGGACCATTATTGATTTGGTCCAGGAGCTTAGCACTCCCTCGTTCACAGCAGCAATGCACACTCTTGTTAAGATCGGGGCCCAGAGATCTAAATTGTGTTTAAAAAAGTCCACTGGGACTCCGTCTGGGCCTGGCGCTTTACCCAATTTGCTTTTCTGCAATGCTTCCAATAAATCAGGAATATCGAAGAGAAGCGGAATAGGGTACTGTGCTCCTGGGGGCGATAAATCTTTTGGTGAGGTATTTTTGAAGATGTTAGAGAAATGTGCGACCCATGTCTTCTCGTCTATGGCAACTTCAATTCTAGGGGTGCCTATGTCCGAGAGATATGGGGTTCTGACTGTACGCCAGAATTGCTCACTATTTTTTGATACCGCACTCTCATGGAGGTCGTCCCAAAGTTTCTGCTTTAGTTGGGCGATTCTCAGTTTTCTTTCTCCTAAATATTGGCGCCTTAGGAGTTGAATTTGGGCTGCGTCTCTAGGTTTATTATGAAGTGCTAATTTTAATTTTGTTAGGGCCGTAGTGCAATTATGGTCGAACCACCTTTTCTTTGTTGAATGATTAACTTTAGGTTTTGTGAAGAGTAAGTCCTTGATAAAGTTCAAAATTTGCGTAAAATTCGCTAGGACTTCCTCGTGATTAGAGGATAGATCGAGACATTTTAAGATACTTGGATATGCCTGGACTATGAGTTTTTTAGTGGTTTCCGTAGGGTTAATTTTAGCCCATCTGATTGAATAGCCATTCTGTTTGCCAATCTCTAATTTATTTTGTCCGAGCATACTTGCGATCTCCGAATTTAGAGTATTGGATACTAGCAAATACAAGTTAATCCTTAGGGCTGAGTGGTCACTGAGAGGATTGCCAATGACCCCAAAGTCCTTGGCTGTGCCCAGCAGACCAGAGGATAAAAATATATAGTCAACTGTAGTGTGATAACCTCTACCCACGTAAGTCGGACTAAATACATTGGACTCTGCATGGTGATGGTTAATAATTTGCAGGTCCAAGTCCGAAAGGACTGAGTTTAATATGTTCCCTGCTTTACTGTGTGTAAAGTGAGCTAAAGGGGCATCGAATTCGTCTGCCATCCCACAGCAGAGTGGGTTAGTCTTTAAACATGGATGGAGGTTGAAATCTCCTCCCCAAATTAAGTGGGTTGCCCTGTTACCAGTTCTCCATTGGTAACATTGCTTCAAGCTCTCATGTACATGTCTAAGGAGGTTTATAAATTGATCTTCAGGGAGGTTATTATATATGTTAGTCAGGAAGATAATCTCCTTATTGACAAAGGATAAGGAAAGAATTTGGAAATTGGAATCCTGGGAGACTATGGCCACTTTTGTCAGGGTTAGAGTGTTGGCTATATAAGTGACTAACCCACCTCTGGGTCTTCCCATTGTGCTGCTTAAGGCCGGGATAAAATGGGTTTTATAACCTTGAAGATGTAATTCTTCTGTTGTCCAGGTCTCCTGGAGACAGATTATTTGGTGGGGATTTAAGAAGTTTTGTGCGCTCCCATCCTCAATTTTGGAACGAAGACCTGCTATGTTCCAATAGAGTATGGAAGTCAATGGAGTGGCAGCATTTGATTTTTCAACTGGGAGTACGACTTCCGGGTTCGTAAATCCCGAAGAGATGTTCGTGTTCACCGAGCTGGGGGGTGCGTGCAGGTTGTTAGATACAGTTTCACTTGATGGTCAATCGACCATTTCAAGTCCACTGTACCTGTTTTACAAGGGGATGTTATGCCAAGGATCCCATCTGGGATAATCTCTGCTTAACGGCCTTTGTATATAAGGTCTCCTATCTTCCCAGCCTCCCCCCTGATAACGTGGGCCTACTATATTCCAGGAATAATCTGTATCATAGAATCTTGGGGGACCATGATATCTGATGTTATCTGAGTCATTCTGCCTGGGGAGGGGGACTGCCCAGGGGGGCTCTTGTTCCTGGTAACCATTTGCTTGCCTGAAAGGGTAGAAAAAGGAAAGAGATTTGATCTTAATACCTCCATTTGAGGTGATGTCCTCCCACGAACAGATATAGTCTGCTATTCGTGGGTCCTCAAAGGTAATCACTATACAGTCCCCAGGGATTGTTTTTCGAGTGTTGCCCACCCATGGTACCCTTGCAACAGATCTAATCCTGCCCGTCCAGGCTGACGGGATCGGACGGTTAGTCTGCAACCAATGCTGAGCTTTATTTTTTAAAGACCAGCCAGGTTCCGAATTAGGATCGTTAAGCTCAGGGTCACCAGTCATGATTGCCACGTACGGTGAGGCTTCAGGAGGAAAAACGGCTGGAGGTCTAGATTTGCCAAAATTTTTGGCAATGTTTCCCCTGGGCCTCACAGACGGGGTGTTTGAAACTGGATGCTGAGGGGCTGGCGTTTTGATTGATGATTTGTTTAAAGTTTTATTAGAAATTTTATTAGTGGTGGTTTTGTTAGATGCCTCTGTGTTCAGTGCCGGGGTAATTGGAGTTCCTGGGGAAGTCAAATGGGTAATATTTGTTGAGATATTAGAGATGGTCGGAGTGATTATTGGCTTTGGGTTGTTAGTATTAATAGAGGCAGTGAGAATTGTGACTTGACGTGTCTTCTGTTGAGGATTAGTCAGAAGTGATTTTCCATTTGTTATTTTTGTGGGGAATGGATTTTTAATGTTGTTTCCCCCTCCTTTGAGAGAACCTACGGGATGATCATGTTGTAAAGGTTTTACAAGTTGTAGGATCTGTGACTCCAAATTCGCTAATCTTTGTTCCAAGGGTTGCAATGATTGTTTAAATATAATAGCCATCTTGGTCAGTAGTGTATTGGGAACCTCCAAATCACTCGGGCCCCTAGTGGATTGAGTGACAATTGGGGAATCCAGAGCTACCGAAGTAAATATTTCAGACTCTGAATGGTGTACTAGGATTGAAACTTCTTGTTGTTCTGGGCTGGTCGGTCTTTCTTCTTGTGCGCTTGGTAAATGGGTCGGATTGTTTGATTTGGGGGGATTGTGGGCCACCCTTTTCTTACTTATCGCGCCCTCCCTCCTTCCCCTTTTTATCATTTTTTCTATGGAGGAAATGGGTGGGGGCGTTTGAGGGGCTAAGTCTGGTGTTTTTTCAAGGTCAATAGTAAGCTGCGATTCAGCTAGTTGGGACACAGAAAGATCAACAGTGTTGGGTAAACTACGTCTCTCTCGTGGAAGGTTGACCTCGGCGATGGTGGCTCCTCCTGTGGCTGGTGATCTTGCATCCGCCAAATTACCCAATGAGGACCTCTTGGCGAAGGCCAGGTCCAAAGAGACCCTTTGTTCCATTAGTGATATACTTTGGTCTATGAACGTGTTCGCCTTCGTGATGAAGTCGTCCATAGGACCAAGCAATTTGCCAACGCTACCCGGGGCTTTTGTTTTGGTTCCTCTAGTGACAACCATTTTTCTTGGACAATAAAGATAATATTACTAGTTAGAAGAATGATAAAGTCACTTACAGACGAACGGGAGGTGGCCCAGTCCAGTCTCTCAGGTCCTCAAACGGCCCGCTCTTTGCCCGGTCTTCGCCCCGGGCTGCGACCCGCGCGCGTCCCGCGTTGCGCGTTGTGAGACCTGTTTTAAATTCCACTTGGGAGGGTGGAGGCGGGCACTGGGAGGGGGCGCGGCTCACGCGGGAAGAGGACCCAGCTGGTGATGATGAATGCTGGTCCTCGCAGTCCCGGGGCCGCGCCTCTCACCTCCTCTGCGGCCACGCAGTTGGTCTTCTCCTCCGCGGCTCCAAGGCAAGGGAAACAGGTCAGCAGGGCTACTCCTGTAGCGACGACAGGCTCACAGGGCAAACGAACCTCGTAGCGAGCGGCTCCCGCGTAGCGGGGGCCGCGAGAGGTGATAAAGGGCAGAGTCAGCTGGAGGCGGGCACTGGGAGGGGGCGCGGCTCACGCGGGAAGAGGACCCAGCTGGTGATGATGAATGCTGGTCCTCGCAGTCCCGGGGCCGCGCCTCTCACCTCCTCTGCGGCCACGCAGTTGGTCTTCTCCTCCGCGGCTCCAAGGCAAGGGAAACAGGTCAGCAGGGCTACTCCTGTAGCGACGACAGGCTCACAGGGCAAACGAACCTCGTAGCGAGCGGCACCTCTGGGATTAATCTCCAAAACCTTGGTGTAGTGATCGAGTTGAGTGGGGCAATCGCCATGAAAACCGGAGCATGATCCGAGTACGTCCGAGCCAGATGTTTGGTGTGAGTGATTCATGGAACAACCCCCGGGAGACCACCCAGTAGTCCAAACGAGCCCAGGATGATTGTGCTGCAGTGTAATGAGTACCTTCCCTACTGTCTGGATGCAGGTGTCACCATGCATCTGTGAGTCCACGAGTCAAGAACATGTCTGCCAGTGCTCCTTCTGTCTTGGTGTAGTGCAAGTGTTAGACTTGTCCAGGGCAGGGTGGAGCGCAAGGTTAAAGTCTACTCCCCTGATAATATGAGTGGAGCCTACTTGGAGTATGCGCCCCCAAAGCATTGTGAAATAGTTTGGGTCATCTATGTTCGGCCCATAACAGCACACCAGTGTGACAGATTGCGTTCCTAGTGTGCCCCATAGCATGCAGCTCCTCCCCTTGGTGCGTGCCACCTAAAATGAAGGGAGTATTCTTTTTTATAAGAATCACTGTGCCTCTAGAGTAGGTGGGGTACAAGGAGAATAGGCGTACTACGGCCCACTTACTGGCAAAAGTAGGGGTGCGTGATGGATCAAGGTGGGTTTCTTGCAACTTTGCGATGTGAACATGATACTGATCTAAGTACATGAGCATTTGTCTGCATTTCCGGGGATCCCTCATTACCCTGACATTCCATGTGTGGAGATTTATTTTTGCCTCAGGACATGTGAGCGTAGCCCAGAAATAGGGTAATATCGCACCATGCTCGCACCATGCTCTGAAAAGAAGTGTGGAATTATGCCTCCTAATGTGCAGTCTTAAGTCTACCTGTGGAAGAAAAGTTAAAATGGAAACATTTGTGAATAAGTACCAACCAAGCCCCGCCCAAAACTGCACCCCAATTGTGCTGTTAAACAATCCCCAACCTCCCACCACCAACAGCAGCACCCCAATTGCGCCATCTAGGAGGTCCACCAAAAGAACAAAAGATAGAACGGGGGATCCCTATGTGGGGGGGCACTCATGGTCTACGATAACCTCCTTTCTCCCACCAATACCTACTAAGCAGTCACCCATGTCACAGGGATGGACGGGTGAGAAGAAGAGAGGGCGCTTGGAAAAGTCCAGAACAAAAAACCTACTACTTGCAAAAAAGCCTATCATAGAGTCAAATAGAGTAAATATAGCATCATGATACACTTATCCGTCCATGATGATTAGCAGCCAACTGGTCGCACCATTAAAAGAGTGCAGTGTTCCTCTCAACAGGTGCAGGCGGAGACAACCCACATCATAGGAATCATGATACAACAGGTAACCTGAAGATTGTGTAGGTCCACAATTGAGTTCCAGAGTGTTAACACCCACTTGAGAGTCAGCTCGCTGCTGGGAATGAAGACCCCCAGGCGTGCCGGATAGATGAGGGCATATTCAATTTGCGCTTTCCGCAATTTTTGCTTGACCTGAAGAAATTTGCAGCATGCTTCCTGGACTGCGACAGTAAAATCCGGATAAATGGTGAACTCAGTATTTTCAAATTGCAGGGACTTATCTTCGTGAGCCAGTTTGAGTGCAGCGTCGCGGTCCCGATAATTCAAGAGATAGGCCACAATAGGATGAGGAGTGCCACCGGGTGGAGGGCGGGGACCCAGGGACCGATGCGCTTGCTCTACAATAAAGAGCAGTGAGAAGGCCTCCTCTCCAAAGGTACCCTTCAGAAGATGCTCAATAAAGTCCTCCATGCGGCCTGTGTTAGTGCTCTCCGTTATGCCTATGACACAGATATTATTGAGGCAGGTACGAGCTTCAAGATCCTCGTTTTTGGCACCAATGACTTTCAAAAGTTTATCCATCTGTGACACGTGTTGCTGCATCTGGGATGTGACGTCTTCATTGTCTGAAATGCGCTGTTCGGCCTTTTTGAGTTACTTGTCGTGCTTATCCACTTTTTGGACCAGAAAGTCTATCAGCTGTTCATGGTGTCCATCTTCCCAGAGAGATCCGCCAGACTATGTTGCATAGTCAAGAGCAGCGTTTTAACTTCGTCTTCAGGAGATGGCGCCTGAGTCTTATCCTGACTCGATTGTCCAGCTTCCTCAGCAATGGAGCATGTAGTAACCTTTTTAGGCTCGAAGATGAGTTTGGGCTGGCAGCCATCTGGCATCCCATGGCTGCAGGAGCGAAGAGCCGTAGATGCAGGGGGATTGCCACTAGCAGAAGGCATACCCAAACCATCTAAGAGACCAACAAGTAGAGAGCTGACAGGTTGTCAGTTATGGTAGTGTACCTTCCAGAAGTAGTAAGTGCTATGCTCCAAAATGAACTATTGTGGTCAACAACTGTAGTCTCTAGTATGGCCAGGGATAGGAGCACAGATCCGCTTGCGCAGCAGTGAGCCGGTTGATAGGACCTCAGGCGCTCAATACCAGACCAATGCAGGTAACGCTAAAGTGTGAGGCAAAGGAGTTGGTAGAGCAGAGGGCCCAGAGGCAAGCGCAATGTGGTGCAGCAGCGATGGCTGAGGAGCATGAAGTAAGCGTCGCAACCCAGTGCACCAGGGCCCATACGTCTAGGAGGCAGTGCAGCAGCCAATATTTTAAAGGAGCATACCAGGGATTCCAGCTGACGTGAAGTGAAATGTAAACCAACCTGTAGCTGGAAGTCCTACAAGGAACCCAAGAGCATTGGGTAATGTGGTAGCTCATCGGAAACACAGAATACAGGAGTACTGCGAGTAAGGGCCTAGTAGGGAGGCCTGCCGTCACACCACCACTCGCTGGAGGAGTCTCAGTGTTACAAAGGGGCTCTAAACTGCAGTGCACATTGCAGCTGGGGAAATGTGTTGGCAGTCGGTGGAGAAAGGCAGCGCTGAACAAGGTGATTCAGGAGGGCCCGTTGAGGTGGCAGAGCAGCCTGCACTCCGCACGCAAGTCCAGAGGGGGCAGCAGGCCGGGAAGGGATCACTGGTTAAAGAGGGAAGCTTCCAGTAGGGGCTCTTCAGGGCGGTACGCCGCACCCCAGGTCCAGCTCCCCCACCACAACGGAGCCCAGGCCAGGGAGCAGGGTCGGCAGCCAACTCAACCCCGACCACCGAGGCCCCCGCGGATGGAGCACCAATTGTGCAAACAGGCAGCACGTCTGCAAACGCAGCATAGAAACAGCGCCCCCCAGTCTAGGATGAAGCAGAGCCTCTGAAGTGCACAATATGAAGGTAGGAGGTCTCAAGCTAAGCAAGCGTGGACTCAGATTGCAGTTATGGTAGGGGTGACAGTGCAGCGATGGATAGCTGTCGCCAAAGGGATGTAAGCGTGAGATTGTAATGGCGCGCACTAAGTCAAAGTCCCGCTCTGTGCAATAGGCAACTCGCTTATTTCACCGCATACGCCGGTGAGTAATGAGTATCCGCTCTGGCCGTGGCCCCCCAGGCATAAAAAGCTTGTGAGGGCAAACATACAGGAGTTCACCAGATGGGAGAAGATCAGCCGCCATTGTCTGCTGAGCAGTGGGGCCCGTCGCCACGTGGCAGCCTCGGGACTCACGTGGAAGGAACAGCCGCGTAGCGTACTAGGAGAATTACCACACATCTCCCTCAAATGCTACCGTACAGCCTGGAAGTGCCTGGTGGGGTCGTAGAGCTTCCATTCTCGCCCCGGAGTCTGAGGATATATTAAGGCGCAAGTAGCAATCCAGAAAGGCAGGAGTAATTAGGTAGATTGCCAGATAAATGTAGGATTTTGCTGCCAAGCTGCTAGAGCCTCACAGGTGTGCAGCTATCTTGGTCATGCGCCACCTCGCGCTCCTGGGTTGTTCTATGCTTTACCAGGGAAAATCGAGAATTCTTCATATATATCGGAATGTGATACAAGGAACGCCCATAAAAACCGACCAAAAAACATACTTTGGATGAGGAATCGAGTTTTTCATGCGACGCCAGGATGCAAACCCCCCTTCCACGAATACAGAGAACCAACTACGGACTAACAAAAACCACAAATGTGGGCAACGAAGGAAGGCAAACAGACACAGGAACAAATTAAAGAAAAGGGGGCAGTTGGATGAACGGCAAATAACTGACATTGTGACCAACAGTAAAACAAACATGAATTTATCAAAAGTAGTGCTTAGTGACAACGATAAACTAATCTTGAGCCCAGGACTTACATACTGCCCGGTGAGGAATTCTAATTACCCAAAAAACAGATTGTGTATTTTCAAAAGTATAAGAAAATTGAAACTGAAAAAATGTCATTTATTGAACAAAAAAGATGAGAGCTGGGTAAAGGATAATGCAAGTGGAGTAACAAGAACTGAAGATATCACTGACTTTGTACAGTCGGGTGCCACATTTGTTAATGATATGCAGGGACAAGCGGAACAACAATGAAATAACACCCACTGCAGAACAAGTAGAACCCAACCCACAATAGACATTGCTTATCCAATCAGGCCATCATCGAGGAAGTATATAAAATCCTGGCCAACGTACACCCTTCAAACCGAAATCCACGTTGAATCCCATCATTGTCCGGGATTCAATTGATATATTTCATGACCATGTAGTGGAACAGAAGAAAGAATTAAATATGAAAATAAGTAGCACCAAATTAAAATACAACAAACACAATTATAAATATGGGAGGTTCATGAAAAACTCGAAGAAAACAAGAATATAGTTATCTGTAATTCGGATGAAGGAGGAAATATTGTTCTAATGTCCAAGGAAGACTATACCAAAGAGGCCTACATGCAACTGAATGATAGAACATGCTACACCAAGAGTAGTGTCTCGATTTGAAAACAATGAATACAAATCTTTACAACAAACTATCGACATGGAAAAGCAATCATTTGATAACTGCTTAGGAGTACACATTTTTGAAGAATGACCACCCTGTTTTACCTATGATATACTTTATACCTAAATTCCATAAAGATTCACAAAAAACACCTGGCAGACCAATAATATCAGCCAGGAATGGGTTACTTGAACATGCTTCACAATATGTGGATTTCTTTCTTCAGGATTAAGTCAAAGCATTACCATCGTACAAGTGCAACATCAGTGACTTTTTGTGCAAGTTAAAGGATTTTAAATGGAAACCAGGATATGTGTTTATAGCACTGGATGTGAGTTTACTTTACACTAATATTCAACATACAGATGGACTGCAAGCTTTGGGTTATTATCTGGAGAAAAGAGAAGACAATACTGTAAATCAGAATAGGATGTTAATTGAGATGGTAGAATTTTGCCTAATGAACAACATATTTATTTTTAACAACCTGTTGTACAAACTAATCAGAGGAGTGGTGATGGGGGTCAGCTTCTCTCCCAGCTATGCATGTTTACATATGGGCTGGTGGGAGGAGCTGGTCATCATGACTGACTACAAGGAAATCATGGCAACCAATGTCAAATTATATTTACGATTCATTGATGACCTGTTTGTGATATGGAATGGCAATAATAGTGAGGCTCATGAATTCATAAATGCCATCAATGTGAATGATCTGAATCTACATTTTACAGCTAGCATAAATGCAACTGAAGTTAGCTTTCCGGATACCAAGGACTATATAGCAAACAACAAGATTGAAACCAAGCTATACCGCAAAGAGACTGCTGGTAATTCCACGCTACATGCAAGCAGTTCTCATGTAAAACATCTAGTGAACAGTATCCCCTATGGGGAAATGCTATGTTTGCAGCATGTCCATAGCTATGAAAATGATTTAGTGGAAGCCCAGGCGGTCAGTAGATTGCGGTTTTTAGATCGAGGATATTCCAGAAAGGTCATTGACAGTGCAATTCTCAAATCAATGTGTGAAGAGAGATACAAGTTGCTTACTGACAAACAGGGTTGTCATGATGAGTCCTTTTCACGAATGGGCATTAAGATTCATGTGGCTAACAATGAGTTTAGAATAATCATGCAATATAGCCAGCAACACAAACAGCTCCAATTGATCATTACTCGTAATTGCTCCATGGTACTTACTGATCCTGTGATTAGGCCAAGTTTTCCGACCAGAACCTCAATTACATACAGCAGGGGTCTATCCATGCGTGACGAATTGGTCAAGACATGTCCTGAGGTCATTGAGGTAACCAACTGGTTGCAAACGCACAAATATTTTTTCAAATGTAAAACCTGCAAGGCGTGTCAACAGGGGGAAAACAAGACATTTTATACAACTCCATTCGGTGTCAGAAATAATAAAATAACTAAACTCCTGACTTGCAGCACTGAATATTCTGTGTATGTATTAACTTACCTGTGCAGCCTACAGTACGTAGGCAGCACCAAATTACAGGTGCACAAAAGGATTTTAAAAGCACACATGGACACTTAACAATCAATATAATACTTATCCTGTGGCACACCACTTCAAGACTAATCATGATTCCAAGAGCCAAGACCTCAGGTACTATGTCATCGACTCTATGCTACCCAGTAGGGGAGGGGGTAACAGAGAACATAGATTACGCCAATTGTAAACAAGGTACATTTTAGAGCTGAACACCAAACAACCATTTGAGTTGAATGTAAATGAGGACCGCTTTACTTGCATTTGATTCTTTAAAATATCATGTACATATTGAATTTTCCAGGTGATCTAAGTAAATTATGGGTTTTAGCCAAGTTTTATCCAATATTTATTGACATTTTAGCATCATATATTTATATTTATATTTAAGTATTTTATATCCATTATGGTTTAATTCTCATATGGAGAATATTGTTATTATTTATATGTATTTATATATGTATGCATTGATATTTGTCATTAATTGTATTGGAAACACTGAAGAAACCATAGTTAATTATATGCCGTAATAATGAATGGAATTCTACACATATTTATGGCATATACCTTACTGACCTAGTTCTATCAAAAATTGAATAATCACAACTGCCTTTTCCAACTGCTTTTTCAATCTGGTATTGACACCGATATCTATATTTAGGACAAAGAAAATCATCTAGCTGCATAGCATGCACTCATTTAGTGTTGAGAATTAAAATGATATATGGAGATCAGTTGTGGATTAGCTCAAATGTGAGATACAACTATATTGGCTCCAGTACTAGGGCAAGGTTGAGCAATGATTCAAAAGATTTAATTGTACAGTATCTGGAAATGAAAATGTAAATTATTGTTTAATTGTACAGGAACATACCCTTTAGTAACAGGTCATATTCACTATTGCACTTTAGTACTTTTTGCACTGTTTATGACTAAGCGCAATGAACATACTCGTAAAAGTAAGTCAATAGATTTACCATATGAAAGGGGGTGAATCAAAATCTCTCATTAAGAAGTATTTTACTGATTATTATAATATATATATGGCAAATATCAAAGGACATTTACACAACAGTACAGATTGGTAAACATTTGTTTTATGATTGAAATAGAAGCAAATGTATGGTAACATTGTATGAACTACAAATGAAATTTCTTTATGTCTATTGCATAGTCTACTCACGTGGTTACTGCCAGACCTGCACGGGTCACTTTAAATAGCTTATGAGAACGCCAAACCTGTGTCATGTGATCAAGGCCCGAGGTAGGACTGAAACGCGTTATTGCAACTTGCACAAATAAAGACTAAACAGCACTTTCATTGCGGTCCGTATACGTTTGTGGCAACAAATCTGTGAGGAAAACAGTATTGTGTGGATATATATATTTATTCACTGAAAAAAACACAGGTTTCAGGTACTTTATAGTTAGAAATCAGCATTTAATAAACCTTTGATATTCACTGAAAAAAACACAGGTTACAGGAAAGGTATAGTTAGGCTGTCCTTTCACTTGTACAAAATCAGAGATATTCAGTTGTAATAGTTAGCTGAGCTAACTATAAATCATGCCCCCACAATGCACTGCTGATAACGTCACATATTACATCACTCATGACATGGTCAGGAATGATATATATCACTAAACTTGGCACAGGACACACAGGACAGCGCACTCGCGCTCATATTCAAAGCTCATCGATGAAAACCAGGTGGTTGGAACACATTTGTTTGTTAGGTTTGATTCTCTGAAGAAGCTGGGATACATCCATTTAATTTACTATGAGCCCGAGTGCGCAGTGCTGTGACAACGTTTTGTGAGATATTTTACGGAACCACCTCCGTGAACTGCTGCACCCGTTATTCTGAAAGCGGCAACTTGCAGGCGTTATTTGTGTATGTATATATCTATCTATCTATCTATCCATATATATGATATATAAATATATCTATATATATATATATATGACGAAACCTCTCTCCCAAAAGAAAAGAGCAGCGGCCACACGGGGGGCTCAGAACAGGACACAGGTTTATTTGCAGAAGTCCCAGCGGCGGCGGATGCATTTCGGCATAGATAGCCTTCCTCAGCGCCCAACGCTGTAAAGAGTACTTCCCTGTAACACTTGACCTGTGCAAAGTACCCGCCCGCACCACAATCTCCTCCCTCTGCAGCTGTCGACTGACCAATAGAAGTCCTTGCCAGGTAAGTTGGACTTCAAATCCCAGCAGGCACTGTGTCGGCGTTGCTGGGGTCGGTTAACATGAGGGAGTAAGAAAAATCGTCGGATCGGTGCTGGCTCCAGGTAAGTTGGGAAGCCCAAGGTTCCTGTAAAATAACAGTGTCCGTCTTGGTCCCCGTGTAGGCTGCAGCTACCATTCGCCATGTTAGAGACAGGGAGTGGGGGCTGTCAAATGCGAGACTGGGCTCCCATTAGAGCATCAATATCTCTGCCCGCTCCAAATCCTTCTCATGGTTGCCGGTGGTCTTCGGGAAATACTGATTCCTCAGTTTTGTGAATGCTGCGAGCAGCAGGATGCCTTCGAAAATCCCGAGTCACTTCTTGCTGCAGGGCCTTCTATTCTGTGCGTCAGGCAAGCACAGTATATATGACGAAAACTCTCTCCCAAAAGAAAAGAGCAGAGGCCACACGAGGGGTTCAGAACAGGACACAGGTTTATTTGCAGAAGTCCCAGCGGCGGCGGATGCATTTCGGCATTTATATATATATATATATATATATATATTCACTGAAAAAACCATAGGTTATAGACCATATATAGTTAGGAATTAGCATTTACAAAACCTTGAAAATTCACTGAAAAAACCATAGGTTATAGACCATATATAGTTAGGAATTAGCATTTAAAAAACCTTATTTTACTCACACAAAACCATTGAAATTCCATATATAGTTAGTTGCACTAACTATATATCGCGCACCCGCAATCCACTGCTGATGATGTCACATATTACATCATTCATGACATGGTCAGTGACATCACTGATGACATCACTGATGACATCTCAAATGACATCACTGATGACATCTCACTTGACATCAATGATCACATCACTGATGATATCATTCATGTGATAATACAATGCATCTCCTCACACTCTAATATAACCTCCGTTACACCCAGTGTTAAATAGAGAGTATCATTTTTGAAACCATTGACACACCAATACTAGTTACTACATACGCACTCACTGATTCCTATGTCTACACACACATTCACTCATACAATCATTCATACATACAATCACTCATCTTTACAACACTATCATATGCACTCATACACCTATACAGACACTCACACTCTGCCACTCATCCATGGAGTTACTCACACACCTAGTCAGTCCTGAAAAGAATCAATCACACTTCCATTTTCTCATCTATACAGTTAAACACAGAACACCTTACATTTTTGAAACATATACTAACACATAGTTACTCTCTTATAGAATCACTGATACAAGTACACATTGATCTGCACAGAGTCACACACCTCCCAGCCAGCCATACACACACTCAGTCTCCCATACAAATACTTGTGCAACCAATCAATAACCCATATAGCTACTTATATAGCTACTGATCAACACATGCAGCAGCTTGCACAACAACAGACATACTGATGCACACTTTTAGACAGTTTAGTCACTAACCCGTGCATTCAGTAAGACGCATTTAATCACTCACTCATACAGTCAATCACGCACCTACTAAAACCTTCATTCAGACACTTATACATCCACTCATTCTTCAATATGTAAAACATATTTAAACTTTACAGAAACACATAATCACTGGATGTTGTCATCAGTGATGTCATCAGTGATGTCACTGACCATGTCATGAATGATGTAATATGTGACATCATCAGCAGTGGATTGCGGGTGCGCGATATATAGTTAGTGCAACTAACTATATATGGAATTTCAATGGTTTTGTGTGAGTAAAATAAGGTTTTTTAAATGCTAATTCCTAACTATATATGGTCTATAACCTATGGTTTTTTCAGTGAATTTTCAAGGTTTTGTAAATGCTAATTCCTAACTATATATGGTCTATAACCTATGGTTTTTTCAGTGAATTTCATTGGTTTTTTAACAGCTAATATCTGTAGCTGTAAAATGTATTCTTCTTTAAATCCAAAAATATATTTTATATGTTTATTAATAACTTTTTTTTTAAATATTTTTTTTTCTTCGTTCCCGCTTCGCGAATCGGGAAGCTTCCCGTTAGCTGACCTTGATGCCGCGAAATAGACCGCGAGCCGGTAAACGTTTCTTTACCGCAACTGCCGCGTTAGAAAACAACATCGTGACGCCTCCCGTCCGCATGACGTTTCGCGTTGTCGCGTGATACGTCATATGACGTGCTACGTTAGCGTTCTGACTGATCTAAAAATTTTTTTTTAAAAAGAACAGTAAGTATAAGGGAAGGAAACAGACAGTTATGTTAAAAGAAAGACAGCTATAGGGGAGTAAACTAGAGATACTATTACCCGTAATCCACTGCTGATGATGTCACATATTACATCATTCATGACATGCTCAGTGACATCATCAGCAGAGGATTGCGGGTAACAGTATCCCTAGTTTATTCCCTATAGCTGTGTTTCTTTTAACATAACTGTCTGTTTCCTTCCCTTATACTTACTGTTCTTTTTAAAAAAAAATTTTTAGATCAGTCAGAAACAGTGAAAGTAATGAAATATAAAAGACTACGTAGAATATGAGCACTGTATGCAACAACTTTGACACTTACAGAAGCCTCACCTTCTCCATGCCTCCTACACAGTTCTACATATACATCATAAATGCAAACAGAACAGAATTAATTATACATGTTAAATGGTTTATTTTTGCTGTTCTCAGAATGTATCAAATTTCACTAAAACAGTGACTTGAAGGTATTCATCATATAACAGCGGGGAAAAAAAAACACAATCAAAATGATTGTGTTTAAAAAACCCATACAACATTACAAATCAGAATTCAGAACTCCTTAAAGTTAACTTACTTTCCATGACGGCCAAGGATGTCCTATGAACAGCTTACACTCTGTTGTGCTGTTATTACTTTCAACCCGCCACTTTCTGAAAGAAAACCTCCATCGTTTTCAAAAACATGTTACATACAATAAATGACTTCTTGCTCTCTACCACAAGATTCCACAAGGCCAAATCTTGTCAGAGCCATGTATAACTCTTGGATTTCTTGTTAGCCAATCCCGTCTTTTCGCATTTCCGCAACTTTCAGAATTAAAATGTTGAAGATCATTTACACAATCCTGGACTAGTAATATCTACCCCTTCTTGCTCAATCATGTTCTACATTTCCTATCACACTGATACTGCTTACTATGAAGCAGACTTACACTACCTTTATGACTAGTACAATTATTTAATTCTCTACATCACTTTTAATCACAAAGCAATGTAAAACAGTAGACAGCATTGCAGACTTACATTCCCTCTACTCCATGTTTTGATTCGCTGCTTCAATTAGCTTATAAAAAGAAATCGTTTTTCTGAACTCATTCAAAGTGCACGTATTTCTCAATAACGTCCAGTGTTATGGTAAAAAGTTATGTCTCTGTACTACACTTATCTTCAAGGCCAAATAGTGTAGGAGCCATGAGAACTTCTTGAAATTACTCAGAGCACATCCCGAGATTCTTTCCCTAAAAGTTTGGTTTTAAAAACACCAGGTAAGAGTTTTTAAGGTCATATGGCAATTTTTTTTTGAAAATTAAAACAGAATCATTGCAGAATGACCAGCCATTTCTACACTTTAAATAAGCTGTATAATGTCCTGATGTTATTGAAGAACCATCATGATATATAATTGCTACAGTTACAAAAGTCCTTCCTGATATTGACAACTGTGAAGCCACAACATTTTTAATTAAAGTTGTCAATTTTGTTCCATCAGGCCTACATCGTTGGAACATTAAAATGACATACTGGCCATATGTTCGTATAAATAATGTGGACATCATTTCAGATTTACATTGCCTACACTCCATATTGTGATCAGCTGCTTTTACTAGCTTATTAAAAGAGACTGATTTACTGTCTGGCAAAGTTAAATATATAAATCTTTCTGAGTCTACACTAGTACTACTTGATACCCTACAGTTCTCGCAGTCATGCTGCCATTGATAAGAAAGCCCAAACAGATGATCTACATCTACACCTTCAGCATACAATACATCAAGCATATACATTAAAAACTCCTGACAATCTTGCTGACTATTTTGAGAGAATTGTGTTTGGCCTGAACATCTGTCTAACAGATTGCGAATTTCAGACACACTTTCTATGTTTGTTCTATCAGTGCTACATTTCTCTAACACAGAATTTAACAAACTGCTAAATCTTTGATCAGAATTGACCACAATCTCTTCTTTTACATTTTGTAGAGAAAACAAAACATTAACCACTACATTAGCATAGCAGTTGACACCAGAACTGTTTTCAAATTGAAAACCAACAACATCTTCAACAGAATCCTTTTTGTTTCTGCTTATAATTTCAGGTTCATCGACTTTTCGTCTTTTTGCTACAACCTCCCCAGTATTGGTCACATTTCTTCGTTTCCGGCCTACCACACGTTTCTCAAACAAAGGATACTGAGGCAAATGTGGCGCATACTCTCTTCTCAACCTATTGTATTCCTTAACACAATCTAGATCCGCACAAATGTTTGTGACATCACACTCAATCAAGTACAATCCCGATAAAGTCCTAACTCGTGACAATGCCACATATGCCATACCCTCCTTGAACACAGAACTGCCAATATTCACCAATGCACAGTCTACACTTAAACCTTGCGATTTATGGATTGTCACCGCATATGCCAAGCAAACAGGAAACTGCTTACGACGAACATATAAGTCTTTTACAAGCAAAAATCTAGCAGAACAACGAGCAATTAGCTGTACTTCCTCAATGCCATCAAATTTAATTTTTAAAAATTCAATTCCATCTCTATTTCTGTATTTCACAAAATCAACAACATTACCCATTGATCCATTTACCAGACCTCTTTCAACATGTAAATTCCTTCTTAAAATTATACGGCAGTTCAAGCACACATTCAGAGTCTTTTCAAAACCCGCAGTTTTAGATATACTCTTCTCTAATGAATCCAATTTTGTTTTCAGATTCTCAGACAAAATAATTGTTGATCCCATATGCTCTACTCTGTCAATAGCTTCCAATTTCACAATCTCTTGCTTTTCTAAATGCAACATTTTGTTGTTGAATTTGGCACATTCTGCAAGAGTTGGCATCAAACATATTCCAGATTTTTTCTCAGTAACTTTCTGAAAAATATTCTCAGGCACAACATCTTCGTCTGGATATAAATTTGTCAGTAATCGTGCATGTAAAGCTTCTTTCCCATGCTCGGTCACTTTTCCAATTCTAACATCTTGTAGAATAGTCTTGTAAACTTCATCCTTTGCCTGACGCATATTTTCATGCAGTTCAGCATAATTGAAGTTTAACCATATATTGACGTTGCCAATACTCCCTAAGCACTTCCTGGTATCTTCATGCGTGAGAATTTTGAACACAGGTTGCCCTTTCACTGGTGTCAGCTGCAGAAGATCTCCGAAAACAATGATGTGTTTGCCACCAAATAACACATCATACTCTGTTTTGAGAACTTCTTGCATTCTCAAATGCACAAAGGCAAGCATGACATTGGAAACCATGCTTACTTCGTCAATGATAAGAAGTTTCATTTTCCTCAAGACTCTTGAAACTTCAAAACAAGCATCTCCAGATAGCTTGTGATATTCTAATTTGTTGTCATGCTCCACTGGCAGCATCAGTAAACGATGTAATGTAATCCCTTTAATGTTATGTGCTGCCAGTCCAGTTGGAGCGGTGACAACACAAGACAGCGATGACTCTGTCCTTTCCTGCAAATAACATGAAATTGCTTTAATAAGGAAACTTTTTCCAGTTCCCGCTTCTCCACTCACGTACAGTCGGACAGGCTTCAACGACGTACATGAGCACTCTTTCTTGTCATGACTTAATCCATGATCAATTTGCATGGTAAGTTCGTCATATATTTTCCTCTGCTCAACGTTGAGTTGTCTTTCCAACTCTTCTAAGGTAACCACATCCTCCTGAGCATGTGCCATGGCTCTTTCCACTTCATTCATAGCAGTGGCAGCTTCATTTTCGATAAGAGGTCCTCCTAGTGGATCCTGACTCAATGAAGCAGAACTCTGACTGTCCTGAGAACTGTCTCTGGCAATCTCGGCTGCAATCGTTGCTTCCTGCTCAATTTCCACATTCAACATTTCTACATATTTGGGAAAAGCAGGACATTCTATGGTCTCCTTGGCAGCATTGAATGAGTCTTCGTAACAAAGGAAATCTCCAAGCAGTTCCTCTTCTGCACGCCAAGGCTTAAAAAGTTGCAAAAGTGCTAAATAGAAAAACTCCTTTTTTTCAGGAGATTCGCCACTCAATTTTCGATGGTTTATCAAGTGGCATTTTCTTTGCTTGACCAGACATCCCTCACTTCCTATTACAGCATACACTCCTTTCTCAGTATCTTCTTTGATGTTCCTCTTGAATATGTAATTTAGCAGAACCTCATACAGACAAACATTCTCGAGGTGACTGCTTCGATTTGGACAATATGTATCCAACATGTTGCTCTTCAAAATGTCGGTACTGTTTGGCTCCTTTTCCGCCAAATACTCAATTTCCCGCACAGGTTTCAGAACTCGATTACGCGTTGCAGCAAGACCAACACTCGCCCAAACGATACTCCTGGACTTGGCATAGAGACTTGCTGAAGACAACCGGTCAGAACATTCGTAAGCTCCGATTTCTCGATGCGACAACATCTTCAGACTGAAACTGTACAACTTCTTGCTGAGGCTCTTTTCATGGGAAATGTCCTCCCACATATCCTTCAATTCTGTCTTCTCTTTTTTGGTGATGTAAGATGTCACATACCGAGCCACAGCCATACAGTTATCAGCCACAAACTGTATATCCATGTTAGCATTCCACATGGACAAAATCACCGGGTTGTAGTCGTTGATGTACTTAGACTCTTCGTTCCTCTTCAAATTGTATGTGTTTTTAGGTGATTTCTTCATCACATTATGTCGCAGCGAAGACATCAAACTGTTCACTCTTCCTTTAGAAATCACCGATCGTGGAAAGCCGAAACGACATTTGGTGTAGAACTTGTCTTTGTTCCGGAATTTATGACGACAGTACTTTCCACATCGATGGCTTTGGAAACGTAGAACTTTTTCTCTTAGTCTTTTTTTCTCCTTTGCGTTTGGAACAGCACACGTAGAATACTGTTCTATGAAACTCATCACTGAGTCGTCTGCATCCGTTCCAAATTTAGGTGCATCCTTGATCCACAGCAACATATGTATATGAGGAGCACCTCTTGCTTGGTACTCCTTCCTCCAGAAGAAATGCAACACCTCTCCAAGAGGTGGATTCTTCTTATTCATGATGAAAGACATCCTACCTTCAAATCTATGATTGAAGTACCTACATACATTGACTGGATCCAAAGAGCACAGTTCTCCGGGTGTCTTGAATTCGATGTTTTCTACGTTAGCATTTGCCTCTCGTAGAAATTCAAGTAAGTCTTCCCAGCCATACTCAGCACAGCTCAAAGTGAGGAACCATGTGGGAGTTCCTAAGTTCCTCAGCATACATTTTAAATCACCATGACGACGGTACCAGTACTCATTAGTACCACGCTGACACGCCATGAGATTAATCAGGTGAGAATCCAAAATACTGTCTTGGACATTGACTTTATCCATAAAGTCACTTGCCGAGATGTTTTGCATGTGTATACCACTTTTCAAGATGTGGTTCACTGCATATGACAGTCCAGACAGATCGCTTTCAAACAGGAGATGAAACAAATAAGGAATGCATTGTCGAAACCTAGGATCTCCTGCATACAATCGCAAAGTCCGGTATTCAGAAGCAGGAATTTGATGAGGTCGCTCATCATATCTTCCTCCCTGACCTGTTGGAAAAAGCTGTGGGAAACACTGAGCTTCCAAACTTTCCTCCCAAACACTAATGGGACTCCCTTTCGCTTGTTTCATTTGAAACAACTCAATAGCATTCCCCATGACTTCCTTGGAATGCAAAGGATGAACACTATAATGTTCATATATTTCTTCACTAGTACAGGGTTCTACTTTCTCAATTTGACCAGCACACAAATCGCTATCCTCTTCCTCACTTACTTCCTCTTCTGCAACATATACATTTTTAGAGTATTTATTATATTTTTTCAAATACAATGTTGCCCTTTTGACTTTCCTAACATCTACTAAATCTTGCCATATTTTCTTATTCTTTGTCGGAACCCCATTAACTAAGATAACAAGAGGTTCCTCTTCCACTTTTTCTACTCCAATTGTGTTAATGTTTTTCTTCAAATCTAGAGGCAAATAAACAACTCTTCCCTTTAATCCTCTCTGTAAATCTGATGGAGGCAATTTCCCTGTCTTTGGCTCCATTCTTACAATAGCCTGAAAGGGATGGATACTTTGAATCAAAATAGATTCATAAGTATTTAAATCCTTCAATTCAGAAGGAATCTCAACCAATTCCAGATTATTATGAACTGCTCTAGCAGGCATCTGGTTTTGATTTAATTTGTTACAACAATAAGTACACACACGTTGATCCAATCCCAAATCAAAACAATTTTCTACCATCAAGTATGTTGTAAAATCCTTCCATTCACTATTATTTTCCCTTTCACTTTTTCCATATAAATCCACTAACTTAGTCTGATTCTTATAATAAGTGCGTCGACAACACACACAAGTGAAATTTGGCCTCTCACTTGATTTCACCTCAAACGTCGCAATTTCCCTCTGGAAATTATCTGTACTGGAAACCTGTACACTATCTTCCACATTACTCTCTTCTTCTTGGTCAATTGCAACATTCTCCTCTTTACTTCCAAAGTAACAAAACTCAATTTCTTCACATATATTCTTCACATCTATTTCAGAACCATGCAAAAGAGCAGCGCATAATTGTTTAAGCATAATTGCTGGACTCTTAGCATAATACAACATTCTAACTAATTTCCTCACTTTATTATGATGCACTGCTAGCATCCTGAAATGATGAAAAACACTCTGGCATACTCTCCTGGAAAGACAAGCCAGTGAATGACCATGCAAACCTATCACTTCTCTCACTCTGCAAGGATCTAATTCTTGCAACAACTTCATTTTCTGCTTCAAACTTTTCTTACTAAATGACCGTATAAAATCACAAAGCAAATTGATGGAATCCTGTTGTACACTGCAAATACTACTACACTTCCAGGTGTACACAGGACCCTTAGGACGTCTCCCTAAAACTTCATTACCTAACACCTCTTCTATCTCTGTTCTCACAAGTTTTTCTTTTTCAACTGGACAACCATCTTTCACTTCATAAGCTCGACCACTGGTGTCAACTGCATGCACCAAATCATTATCCTGGAAATAACTCTCCTCATTAAAAAATGCCTCAGAGCTTGAACTATGCATCCATTCTCCAGAAAAAACTTCACAAAAATTACTACGATTAACTATTCTCTTCCATCTACTATTTCTTTTGAAATCATAAATTACCTTGTTTAGCTTCCTAATTCTATTGATTGTCAAAATAAATAACTTACGTTTAATTTCAAATGCCTGATCAATAACTTTCTCAACTATTTTTTTTCTCTTATAAAAAACCACTTTCTGCTGACCTTTCTTAATATTTTTTAACAAATTCCCAATTATCCTGTTGCGGAACATTCGTTTACGAATATCCCTAAACTGTTGTTTCCTTCTACTTTCATGCATAGAGTTATCTCTTACTCTAGCAGTAACATTTCTCATTGGCCTTTCCTTACCATTTGAATTCTTTCTCCTTTTCTGGACTGAAACATTTTCTGTAGTAATATTTTTTTTACTACACATATTTCTTATGACTGTTTTTCGACTCTTACCCGGTGCTTTCTTGGTGACTTGACAAATCTTTTTGTTAGAGGACTGCTGCATTATTCCATGGTCCTGCTGTCTTTGACGTTTTTCAGCCTTTCTTACTCTTTCTTTGCTAGGCATCCTAAAATCTTGAAATAATCTGCAGTTGAATCTGTGGTAAAATATAATAAAAAATGTTATTAACCACTATTACCCAACAGTAAATTAATAACAGTCATCAAAAACTTAACACACTACTTAAGTATATAATATACTGAAGCCTATCTCCAATTTTTCACTGAACAGGACTCATCTCTTCTTAACCTTGGATAAACCTCACCTACTCTGTGTACCCTGCACATAATTAAATGTAAAGGGGCAGATTTATATTAACTAGCACATCCCCAGGGATGCACCAGTTAACGTGCACCGCTGCTCTGCCACCCACGGTGTGCCGCATTTACAATCAGATAGGACAAAGCTACATCAAAACCCTGCGCCTGCTTGAAGCAGGCATAGATCTTGACGCAGGTAGGCTGAAAGCTAAAGCAACAACTAAGTGTCGTGTGCAGAAGTTACAAAAAAGGAAAAATGGCGTTTAAACCAGTAATGAGACCATGCTAACGTAATACAGAGTAAAAATATCCAGGATCTACATCAGTTTGGGGTTCACGAACCTGGCAGGTACAAGGCACTGAGGCTTTCCACCGTGCATGTCTCATCCCAAAACATATGTGGTTTGTGAATGAAACAATTTCCCAGACCAAATGCTTTGGATTGGCTACTTCTAAAAAATTAAACACCCCTACTATCCCGGAGTTAGAGGAATATGATGGTTGGAGTAATTTTACTCGTTGTCTATTAAAGATTTACAGGCCCTACTCCGTAATTCTTCCTTTAACATTTCCAGTATAAATCCAAAAGGTTGACTGCTTTGGCAACGTGCCTTATCCACGGTTTAATAACGCTGCCTTTTGCTTTATATAAGTTTTCAAATTGTATGAAATATATACCAATAGGTCGTTATTAACCTTTAGGTAGTGGTTTTCTTCATGAAGTCTGGTCGCTTCCATACACATACAGATTTTCAAAGATGATCAAGAACTTTATCTGAATGGAGAGGAATGCACTGAGACGCCAGATCATTCACTAATGTGTAGGCACATACAGTTACACGGTTCATGCAACAAACACCGACCAAATATGGCTTGCGTGTTGCAAGGCACACCAGTTCCTGCTATCATCCCCACGTTCAAGTTCTTGGAAAATGGTAGTTATTTGATGCTCAATAATGAAGATTGTTCTGGGTTAATTAAAAGTATTCATTTTATCGTAACAGTAAATGAACGGGTTATTTGCTGCAGAAATGTTCTATTTCCTCCCACACATGAACATAGGGAGTTTTCAATCTGGCCACAAATACCAACCTTGGCAGCACATTTCAACGGCATGGCAAGAATAAGAGCTATTTTGTCTCAGAGAGAGGTGGCCTTGAGTTCGGCCCGTGAAACTTTCGTGCTTCACACAGCGAACACCCGTACAGAGGTGCAGACCCTTTTAAATACAGATTCGCCTTTCCATTTCAGCAAGATGGTTCGGACTATCTCTAACGCGTCCTCCACAAAGGGCCTGGCGCACTTTTTTAAAATTGTTACCAGTGGTCTCGTGACTTCATTTGAGAAAATCTTTGGAGTCATCCCTGCTTTCTTACATTCTATTTTTTCCACTCTGCTTCGTGGATTCCCATTTTTACTTCCATTACCAGCGGACGCTCTTGTGCTTTTTTACATTTTTAAATATGGATGTCCCTCCTGTGCAAGCTCCCGCCCTGCAGCTGCTGACACTGTTCCGCAATCGCATGCTAGAATATTATGGCACAATGCCGTTGGCGATATTAAGCACGGCATATGGATTATCTTTTCTATGCTGATGTGATTCCTTCAAATCTAAGACACTAAAGTATCGGCACGCCCTAAACCAACACAAAGAGACCTTCTTAGCAAATAATATATTATGTGTATTAGGGAGGGTGAGATATAAGCAGCCGCGGGCCGTGGAGGGAGTTACGGTGGGGCAGGGATGCGGGGAGGGGGAGGGGCAGGGTGGAGCCCTCTCCACCCTGCCCCTCCCCCTCCCCGCCTCCCTGCCCACCGTAACTCCCTCCACGGCCCGCGGCTGCTTATAAGTGTTGCTAACTCTTATTCATTTACAGCATGTTAATATACTGTCACCATTCGCTTTTTATGTACTATTGACTATGCTGGTAATTTTGCTACTGATAATATGTGTACTTGTATAATCTAAGATACTACGCCTGAGAAGACGGCATTAGTAAATAAACATTTCAAATACACATGTGTTCTTCTTAACTCCATGTTCTCGTTTCTAAGAAATATATAACGACCGACTGTTCATGAGTTCCACGTATCCTGAGGTACTATAAGTTCATATTCTGGATTGTCTAAACATTGAGAGTTTGTTATATCCAATGTGACACTGTACCTAGCTTGCTAAGGGGTTTTGATTACTAAGGTGAGTTTTGGGACACCCTAATTCGCCGAGGTTCCAATCCTCTGTCCACAGTTCTGTGTCAGAACAGAAACCCTGCGACAGGGGCACCCCTCAACCTTACTGGAGCTTCATCACACTTGCGATACAACTCCAGCAATGCGCCAACTTTACGGCACAAATACGTCACGCATCTGTGCTGTTTTTGCCCCATGATGCGCCGCATTGTAAATGCAGCACACCATAGGTGACGGAACAGCGGCACAGAATGACTAACACATCCCTGGTGATGCGCCAGTCATCATAAATCTATCCCTATGCTTCTTATCTTGTTAGAGATAAACCGCCATATGTATCATCAAAGTTTTTTGCATTTCCTAAATAGCGAACTTTAAGGAATAAATAGCGATTCTTTACCATTCCTAGTTTGCGATGACCTATTTGCTAATTACAAATTACCCATTCATTTCCATGCAGCAGGAGGCCCATAGGAATGAAGGTGCAATTTGCGATTAGCAATTACCTCATCGCAAATTACGAATTTTTCCGACGGTGCAGGGGTGTCTCAAGAACACCCTGCTGCACCCCTGAAAAAGAAATTTGGGGTCATATGGCGCACATAAATTTTGAAAACATTCCTTTACCTCAAAAACGATTTTCAACTCATAATTTGAAAACACTGCACATGGGGAAATGACTTAAAATGTCCTTAAGACACATAAAAGCATTTTTTGATTGCCTTTGCAGCATGTTTCAGTCACCTTTAACATGCCTATGTAACGGAAACATTCAAAATCTAAATTTGCCATGCACAGGTGGGAGCATATTTACAAGCAATTTGCTCCACAGACAAACTTCTTACATTGAAATGGGAAAAATAACATCAGAGACTCTCAATTACCTTATAAAGAAGCAGACACCATTATGTCCTTCTCATCAATATTAAAACCATTGCTTTTTCTCAAAAACGATTTACAAGTCATAATTTGAAAACACTCCACAGCTCCTATGCACATAAAAGCCCTGTCAGTACTAATACTTCACATTTTCTCCAATTACAATTTCTCAAAGAAACAAAATCTATTTGTGAAACACTTGAGACAAAGCAACATTTGAAAAACACAACTTTCTTCATAATTTTCTCCTTAAAGCACACTATTTTCTATCTAAATTAAAGAAATCTTTTCTCACCTTAGCAAATACTTTGAGTTTCAAAACAGTCTCAGAAACACACCAATTTGTCTTCAGCAGAGCAAAAGGTATGCACTCCAGAGTCTGCAGCTATCAAAAGCACAGAAATGCTGTAATTCCTCACACATATCTCTCATGTCACCCAATCAAAACCCTTCCCTCACTTTTTTTCAAAGCAAAACCCTTCCCCCCTCTGCCCCCTCTCTGCTTTTTCTGCATAGCAACCACCTCTTGCAAGACCTCTCACACAACAATGTTGCAATTGAACTCTGAACTCTCAGTGCACCTGCATATCCAGAGCATTCTTTCATTTAATGATTTTTTCTTCGCCACTCAAAATACATCTTTCAACGAACTCATCCATGCACACTAACTTTCTGTTTTCAGCAATCAAAATCCACCAATCACTCTTACTGCTTCATTAACACAGAAACTCCTCAGTTTTTTTCATTTTACACTCTCATTTTTTCAACTGCCATTTCATTGCCACACTTCATCTGACTGCAGCAGAACCTTCTCTCACCATGTTTTCTGTCTGGATTGTTGGACATAGTTACATATATTGGGCTCAAAGGTACGCTGAAAACAGGAATTTACCTAACCTCAATTTACAAGATGTGGAAATTAAGTGGTTTGGCCACAGAGGATTAAAATGTCACCAATTGATACCATTGGTGAAAACCTTTATGCATTTGCCAAAACCTGACCTGTTAATTGTGCACTGTGGAGGTAATGATTTGGGCACTTTGACTGGGGTAGGTCTGGAAATGCTTTTAAAGGACACCTTTGAGCAATTGATGGCACTTTTTCCTCAGACTGCCTTGGTATATTCAAATATATGCCAAAGACAGAAATGGAGGTGGTCGAACCAATTTTGTCCACAAATTGAGAAGTCGAGGAAGCATGTAAACAAATCTGTTTCAGCTTACATGAGAGACCATGGAATGGGCTCCCTGTACAACAATAACTTGCGTTACTACATGCAAGATATCTACAGAGGAGATGGAGTTCACTTCTCAGATGAGGGCAACAGAGTTTTCACTCTGAATTTAAGAATGTGCATTGGTACCTACTTATAAGTACCTAAATGTACCATAAACCCAAAAGCTCTTCTCAGAGCTACCCTACATCTGATCACTCACAATTATTATTTTACTCTAACTTTTTTCACTAATTTTCAAGAAAGTACGCTCCCCAGAACGCTTCCCGGTTCGCGAACCGGGCGCACTCCACGCAAAAAAACTAAAAAAACTGTATATTTTTTTTTGCCCTGCGAGACCCCTTCAAAGCCTCCACATCAAACCTAGGGGGTCAGGGACGATCTACTATGCCCCCTTATGGTCATTTGCCCCTTCGCTTTGGCCTCCTCTTGTCTCTCGATCCTACAGAGAGACAAGATGGCGGCCGCTACGGACTGTTTAGAATGTTTACAGACGCCGAAAAACCAATCAGCTTCGCAAACCTCCGTAACGCGAAAAGTACGCGAAGCGGAGCGCTGTTACAGATATATATCTTTTTTTGAACGTTAATTTCCCAAAATCCACTGGAGCACATATATTGAGACCTAGCAAAGGCACATCGGGCTACCAGTCCCTACAATTTTGCCAACTTTCGTGCAAATCCATTCAGCCGTTCGATTATTATTACTTTTAAAACCTCCACATCAAACCTAGGGGGTCAGCGAGGATCTACTATTCCCCCTTATGGTCATTTGCCCCTTCGCTTTGGCCTCCTCTTGTCTCTCGATCCTACCGAGAGACAAGATGGCGGCCGCTACGGACTGTTTGGAATGTTGACAGACGCCGGAGAACCAATCAGCTTCGCTTCACAAAGCTCCGTTACGCGAAAAGTACGCGTCCTAGGACGCTGCCCGGTCCGCTGTTACAGATATATATCTTTTTTTAAACGTTAATTTCTCAAAATCCACTGGAGCACATATATTGAGACCTACAAAAGGCACATCGGGCTACCAGTCCCTACAATTTTGCCAAGTTTCGTGCAAATCCATTCAGCCGTTCGGGCTAAAAGTGAGGCCAACCGCCCTATGGAAATTAACATGGGAAAAACGCATTTTGGGACCCCCCTTTTTTCTCGGCCCCCCCTTGACGAACCCCCCCAAAATTTTCAGGGGCTGCTCAGAAACAAAATGTGCCATTTTCCTGAAAATTTCAGCCAATTCCGTCCACAAACGCCAAAGTTATTAGACATAGAATTTTCAAAAATCCCATAGAGAAAAAATCCTAACTATATATACCTACTGGCGACCGCCAGTAGGTAATATATATATATATATATATATATATATATATATATATAAAAACGCCCTGCAGTAAAGATGCACTCGACAATGGAAGTTCCATTTAAACCTTATTGAAACCAGCACATGCATTCTGAAAACCGATTCCTTGCCTGACGCATTTCGGAGCTCCTGCTCTCTATTCATGGGCTTCGCTATCTGTTCACAGAAGCACAAACAGGTCTCTTCTCTCCTCTGCCTCCTAATGAATAACAGCCCTATGGTGGGTCTCCAGGTGAGGTTATTATTCATACATTATGGGAGTTGCAGTGCGTGTTTGTATAGTTTCGCTCCTTTAGTAGATTTCACTTCATTACTTTAGTAAGTTCTGTGTCCTTCCAGAGATATTTTTTTAATAATATTCTTGCCCTTCAGTGTGCCTTAGATTGCCTGCCCGATTTCTTAATTAATCCTTCTACTGTGCTGCTAGTAGGCTCAGCAAAGTTACAAGCCTGCAGCCCCACTTTACTGTTCAAGGGATTTATCAATAAATTCTGGATGGAACTTCCATTGTTGAGTGCATCTTTGCTGCAGGGCGTTTTGGTTTATACATATATTCACTGAAAAAAACCGTAGGTTTAAGGGATGTTATAGTTAGTTGAACATTTGACTCATATAAAACCAGAGAAATTTGCCAGTTATAGTTAGTTGAGCTAACTATAACTCGCGCGCCCGCAATGCACTGCTGATTACGTCACATATTACATCCCTCATGACATGGTCAGTGACATCACTGATGACATCACTGATGACATCATCCAGTGAATGTGTGTTTCTGTAAACTTTAAATATTTTTCTTATATATCTATGCCAAGGTGTATTGAAGAATGAGTGGATTTACAAGTGCGTGAATGGATTATTTAGTAGGTGCATGACTGATTGTATAAGTTAGTGATTCAATGTGTCTTACTGAATGCATGGGTTAGTGACTAAACTGTGTGAAAGTCTGTATTAGTCTCTCAGCTGGTGTGAAAGCGGCTGCATGGGTTGGTGAGTAGCTACATTAGTGTCTATATAGGGTATTGGTTTGTTGTCTGAGTATCTGTATGGGTGCCTGTGTGTCTGGGTGGGTGGGGATGTGTGTGACTCTGTGCATAGATGTCTTAGTGGGTTATTCACTAGTTGTATGGATTCAAAAGTGCATCTGTAAAGGGCTGTATGGAGATTTAGTGTGTGCATTAGGGGTGGACGGAAGTCGCGTAAGGGACTTTTGTGGAGAGGCACGGAAATTTCCGTGCCTCTCTGCAAATTTCCGTTACGTGACACCCGCCCTTCTCCCGCCCGCAATATTAAACAGATGAAATCCTAAAATAAGATTTAAAACACTTACCTTATCGCGGGGTCATCTTCTTGGTCTATTGCGCCTTCTTCTTGCAACTGTGCATGTGAGGGAGCCTGCGCATGCGCATTCCTCGCCAGGAATTTGCATGCGCAGGCTCCTGCGCATGCACAATTTTGAGAAGAAGGCACACTAGACCAGGAAGAGATGAGTTCCAGATCCAGTTCTAACATTGTCCATTGAGTTATCAAGACACCTTTCCACTGTTGGTACCTAGAGTTGGTTGCACCTCATCAGAGGGGGTACACAAAAATCATCGCACACTTTAACTTCTGACATCCTCAATCATAGAATTAACACCTCTTTTCACTGTTTGGACCTGCTGTACCGCTGTGTAGTCCAGCGGCTGCAATAAACCATGCCTAACAATCATGTGCAGCAGTTAACTACAGAAGCGCAGAGTCTAATGCACCTCAGCGGAGGGAGTTCTGTGAAAACCAAGCAGAAGGTTATATCGGACATCTTCCATTGTGGGATCAAGACACCGTTCCTCTGTTGGAAGCTAGAGTTGGTTCCACCTGGTCAAAGGGAGTACCTTCATCTCCACTCTCAGATGCAGTTCTAACATCATCCATTGTGGGATCAAGACACAGTTCCAGTGTTGGGACCCAGAGTTGGTTGCAGCTGGTCAAAGGGAGTACCTCCATCTACACTCTCAGATGCAGTTCTAACATCGTCCACTGTGGGATCAAGACACCGGAGGGGGTACACACAAATCATCACAGACTTTAACTTCTGATATCCTCATTCATATAATTAAGACCCTATTTCACTGTTCGGACCTGCTGTACCACGGTGTAGTGCAGCGACTGCAGTCAACCAAGCCCAATAATCATATGCAACAGTTAACTACGGAATCACAGAGTTTGGTGCACCTCAACAGAGGGAGCTCTGTGAAAAGCAAGCACCAGGTAATATCGGACATTGTCCATTGTGGGATCAAGACACCGTTCTACTGTTGGGACGTAGAGCTGGTTGCACCTGGTCGAAGGGAGAACCTTTATCTCCACTCTCAGATACTGTTCTAAAATCGCCCATTATGGTATCAAAAACACCGTTCCACTGTTGGTACCTGTCGGACTACTGTGTTAGTAGTATACAGAGCACTCCACAGTGCTGGGCCTCAGGCTAGGCGCTGTGCGCCTGTGTCCCGGTAGCCAACGTTAATCTCAGGAGCCTTCCGAGCTTGCAGACCTCGACTCAGGAGTTTCCGCCTGCACGTGGTGGGCCCTCTTTCACATGCCGTTACATGTAGGGTAAACCCAAAGGTACTGGGTCCTGGGTATTCAATAGTACAGAAAAAAGTGGTCCCAGTAGAACAATATTACAAAACACAGATGATTACACAATTATTCACAAAGAAATACATATATTAAATTATTGAGAGATGTTGTTTAATCACACCCTTGTTTAAGCAAATATATGAATAAACACTTATATTATTGTATAAACATTGTGCCCGGAAAGGAGGGAGGGGTAGTGGGGAAAGAACGTGATTTGGTGAAGGATGAAGTGGTGTGAACAGTTCAAAAGATTGGTGTGGTCACACAATTCACAGTTAACGTCCAAAATGCTTATTATTTAGCCACATAGGATGTTAAACAGTTGTTAGCCTCGCCCATACAATGAAAAACAGTAAAAATAATCTGTTGTTTATGGGCATTATTATCCATACCAGCCAATAAACAACAACTGTGGGAATATAAGCGTTGCAGCGGCCTTGACGGTTTCTAGATACCAGCACGCTGAAAGCATCATTCACGCAGCCACCTTCGCTCACGGTGTCAGCCTCATGGCGGTGTAAGCTGTGCAGACCTGTCAGACACATTCGCCAATCCGGAAGAGAACCACACCCAGAGAAATGTGCCTTTTCTTCATACCCCTACGTGAGCCTTGCGTACACCGAGAAAACCTACTACCCTAAACCATTGTGGGGGGGGAAGCATGTACGTGGTACCATTCCGTAATCTTCCCTACAGACTGTACTATCATGGATGCGTCCACTATCCACTTCACTCAATACACCATCATTGCATGTTGACATGTACATATCTGTGCTCTGCATACTCAACTTTGTATAGCACATCCTCTCAAGACTTTGCATTATATAATTACTTGCCACTTTCACACATACTTTGCTCCCATCTCTCCCTGCATTTTGCGGCAGAGGTGCCATTCCATGTTTGCTTTGTGTACATGGCTAGCCACGTTACCCACACTATGTAGTGTTATTGTGTCTGCTTGTCAAGTTGAATGTGATTTTATGGCAAGACACTGATGCAAAAATTATGCAATAATGTATTTATTGCTACCACTCAGCAGCAAGGAGAAAATATCATGTTCTTACAATAAAGAATATAGAATCTCTAAGAACATTCCTACTTCAACAAAAGTCCATAACATCAAATGCTCTTCCTTCTTTTATTGCTACTGCTCAAAGAGATAAGTACTATTTTCTGAAGGTTGATTACATTGTTGTTAATATGATGAAAATGGCTCAGTAAATGAAATTTAGTAATTGGTATAAATTATGTATATGTATAAGGAAGTTTTGAGGAGTGTATGTTTATATAAAATGGGAAAATAATTTTTTGGGTTAAAAACTTGACATTTTTGTGACACTAATTATAAGAATGAAATTTATATGAATGTTAAGTAGCAATATGAGTGTTTTTTGGAAGTTTATCGGATAAGTAAAAATCAAAGAAGCGTGCTCTTTTTTTTATTGCATTATAAAAATAAAAGAATTGGTAGTTAAACGAGGTAATTTTTTGTAAAACGATACTGTGTGCAATTGGTAGTGTTTAATTTGCGGTTTAAAGATTAATATATGTCCAAAATGCAAGTAAATAGAAGAAATGGTTGTAATGCACGAGCTTTGCTTGTGGGCCTACCGTGATGAAGGAGCCATTCTTTTATCGGCTTCGGAGGTGAGTCACGCGTTTGAAATAACGCGCATGAAGGAAACATTCTTTTTGTCTAGTGTAAGCTCCGGTAGAGACGTCGGTTGCTTAGACAATTGGAGCATATTTTTCAGTCAGCACGTCAGGAGGGAGTATTTATGGCGTGAAGGAAGTTTGTTTTAGACGAGTTTAAGGGAAATTGAACGAAAAGTAAGGAAATAGGTGTTGAATAGTGGATTATTCTTTGTTTTTAGAGTTTTGATGCAATATATTCTTCAGAATTAGGAATATATTTAGAGGTAGTGAATAGAATATAAAGTAAATTATTACTTTTTTGGTTAAAGGTTGGTTTTAAAGATCTGTATGATAAAATTGAGCAAGGAGAGAGTTCTCTTGAGGAGAAATTAGATAAAGCTATTGAGAAAATAACTACTGAAGTTTCTTTAAGGATGGAAAGGAACATAGAATTGTTGGTTGCTTCAAAATCAGGAAGTCATGAGGAGGAACATTTTTATTCAGCTCAAGAGAATGAATCTGCCCAAAGAATCAGTAGAAAGGCTTCAAGGAAAAGGAAACATGTTTCTTCAAAAGAAGAACATGGAAAGAAATGAAGATTTACATTGGTAGAACACGTGTGCTGTTCAGACAGGCAAGTAGTGGAAGCCTTGGGCTTTAAAGAGGGGCAAGTAAGAGGCCCAAGTGATGAAGCCAGTAAGGGTATGAACAGGCATAAGTATGTAGTATGTGAAGATTCCTCTGAGAGTACAGAGGTAGAGCTAAGTTGTAGTTCAGATTTTGAAACGGATGAGGAAATACAAGTTAAAATAATTAAAAAGGATGATAATGCAGACTACGAGAACCAATTTGGGGGTCAATTTCAGATAGATCTTTTTGCGAACAGGATAAACACTCATCTGGAGAGGTTTTTCAGTTGGCATCCAGATCTGGAGACGATGGGAATAGAGGCATTTCTGCCGGATTGGAGAGGCCTACGTCCTTATGCTTTTCCACCTTTTTCAATGATAAGCAGAGTGAAAGAGATGATCCAGAAGTGGACGGAAACAGTGGTGTTGATTACTCGGTTTTGGAGTTCTCAAGCTTGGTACCCTATGTTAATGGAGATGAGTGTGGATTTTCCAATTCTTCTTCCCATGTTTCAAGGGATTTTGCGGGGTCCAATGGGAGAGGTTCACAGTTTGGTGGAGTCAGGTCAGCTACATCTGCTAGCTTGGAAACTTTCAGGAGAGTCTGGAGTAAGCCAGGACTTTCATCTGAAGCTTCGAAACTCATTGAGGAATCATGGGCTCATGGAACAAGGAAAGTATATAAATCGGCATGGAATAAGTGGAAGGGTTGGTGTGTGGAAAGGAATTTGGATCCCATATCAGCAGATGTACTTCAAGTTTTGAATTATTTGACAGATTTGTATAAAAGAGGTTTGGCATATAGGTCTGTGAATTTATATAGGTCTGCAATTTCAGCAGGACATGTTTTGGTGAATGGAATGACTGTTGGACAGGATAATATGGTTAAAAGACTATTGAGAAGTATCAGATTGGCTAATCCTCCTGGTCCAAGGTATACTTCTCTTTTGGATGTGTCTGTTAACTTGCGTTTATTTGAGTCTTGGGATGATAATAGATTTTTGGATTTAAAAGATATATCTTTCAAACTTACTTTTAGAAGAGTTTCAGATGTTCGGGCACTAGATATAACAAGCAGATGTTTTACTCCTGAAGGAATTTGTTTTTATATTAAACAGAGAACGAAAACTAATTCTACTTCTATTTTTTACCTATATCTATTAAAAAAAGGAAAAACTTTGTGTGGTACGTTGTGTGAAGGAATATGAATGAAGAACAAAGCCTTTTAGACCTGTTGGGGTGGATCAATTGCTCACTTCTTTCAAGTATCCATTATCAAGCGGTTTCATCTGCCACTTTGGCAAGATGGGTGAAATCTTTAATGAGTAAAGCAGGCATAGATATAAGTAAATTTGGTGCACGTTCAGTGAGAGGGGCAGCTGCATCAAAAGTACGAATTTTGGGAGGCAGTTTACAGGATATTTTAAAAAGTGCAGATTGGTCAACAGATTCTGGCTTTAAGAAATTCTATTTTAAACCAATTGAGAGTGCCGCTCAATGTATCGTTGATATGCTTCGAATTTGCATAATGTTGGCCTCCGCGTCGTGCCATAAAATTTAGATTTTCCACAGCCTTGGTGGGCTGAATATCTGGATTATCTACATTATATGAAGTAGCGCGTTTATTCACAAGCAGTGGTTTCTCCTATTTACATATCGCTGTCTTAAACAGCATATAGAAATTTTTCTCACAGGTGAATGGTGCGACCACAATGGCAGTCATTCATTACTATCCAAGAATGTCCAACTACACGGCGCTTCTAAGCTTACAGCCCCAATCTTGCTTCCTTTCTTATAAGGACACCAACTCCCACAATCAAACAAACATTCACACAGCTTTCTAACAGCACGTATCTGCTTCTCAATAACATGCACTCCTAAGGAATGTGAGCTGGCATACCGTCTGTCCTTACTGTTTCAAACTGAGTAACTTCTTGTGGCAATGTCTATTCCCACCCACACAAAACAACTCCCAAACTTCAACTTGGCCTTCAATTCCTAGTTTGAAAACAGATTTCATGAAACAAACCAAACTAAAAGTGCTTTTGTTCAGAACAGAAGTTTCCCTCACTTCTGCAAAAGAAATGCATCGACTACAGATACCACAAACTTCAAGTAAAATACACCTCCTTTTAAATAAGAACCGCCAATTACACTTTGTGAATTGTTACACAATTTTCAACACATGTCACACTCAAGGTCTGGCACACTTTTTTAACACGGTCTCCTACGGCCTTCTAATACCCTTTCAAACTGTTCTTCTTTTAATACCGGACTACTTTCATCTCTGGAATAACAGGAACAGTGCCCATTGTTCTCACTCTCTTTGCGGCCATCCTACTACTAATTCTACTTCTAAAAATGGCTACGCACTCTGTGGAAACAACTATGTCCGACAAAATACGCCTCTACACCAAGCTACATCAATACTATAAAAAAACGGAAAAACTTTCCGGCTACCTACCTCTATCTATTATCGGAGCCAGCTACAACATAACATTTATCTAGACTTATGCAATATGCGTACAACCATTGTTTGATTGCAAAACTTGCCCATTTGACTAGCAAAAGGATCTATACCTTGCCAACATCCCAACAATCGCTCCTGAAATCCAGCAGGTAATGCATTATCTTGAAAACCCTGAACGTGATTGTTATGGCAGTGGAGAATGGCGAATGCAATGCAAAAAAGTTTTGTAGCGGAATGGGATTTCTGCGCAGCCACGAAAGATCTCCTGCAACATGCGACCTTTCACAACATCGCAGATTGCCTGCCTATTCAAATTGCCGCTGCAACATTCCAGGAACATTACGGTCCCTTCGAGGATATGAATTGGATCACTTTGATTTTCTCAGACGATGGCAACAATAGCCTCTTGGGGCTCGATTTACAGAACTAACTTAAGACAAAATCCTAAACTTACTACCATTTTGGTATTCACAGAAGGCACTTAGTCATTTTGGTATTCACAGAAGGCACTTACTCATTTCGCTATTCACAGAAGTTAGGAGTCCTAACTTTAGGACTCCTAAAAGCCTTCTGTGAATACCAAAAGTCTTAAAGTTATGATTTTTCTCAGTTTAGGAGTCGTAAAGTTAGGACTCCTAACTTTAGGTATTCACAGAAGGCATTTAGGAGTCCTAAAGTTAGGAGTTCTAACTTTACTACTATGACAACCATGAAGCCTGTGTTTTTTTCAGTGAACTTCTGAGGTTTTTAAAGGCACTTACTCCTTTCGGTATTCACAGAAGTTAGGAGTCCTAACTTCAGGACACCTAAATGCCTTCTGTGAATACCAAAAGTCTTAAAGTTAGGATTTTTCACAGTTTAGGAGTACTAAAGTTAGGACTCCTAACTTTAGGTATTCACAGAAAGCATTTAGGAGTCCTAAAGTTAGGAGTCCTAACTTTACTACTATGACATCCATGAAACCTGTGGTTTTTTAGTGAATTTCTGAGGTTTTTTAAATGCTACTTTCTAACTATAATGCCCCCTCATCCATTCACTCAGGCACTACTCTTGCACTCAAACTCTTCTCCTTTACTATTGCAATCGCTCAGACACTACATCTGCACTAATGCAATCACACAATGACTCACGTATTCATACAGCATATAGCTTTTCTTTTTTAAAACCAGAATAGTTGGTTCCTTAAGAACCATTTTTTTCTTCTTTTTGAAAAACTTTTTTTTTTTTAGTTTTTTAACTATTTTGTTGTTTTTTTGTGTTTTTTACATTTTGAATTTAAAAAATTACACTAAAAAACTAGCACAAAACACTGTGCGCAACTGCAGGTACAAAAAAAATAATAATTAACAATGATGAGCATTTATAGTGTCCAGCATTTTTTGAACAACTTGCTCCCCCACAATCAAAACAATAAAAACAGTTTTGCACTTCGGACATATCAGTGCAATTTTTGCTAAATCAGGCAGAGTTGCTGGTATGCTCTGCACCTTGTCACCAGGTTGGATTGTTGATGACTGCGCTCCTTGTCCTTCATAAACACTCTTCGGCCTTGCCAATTCGGCTATGGCAAGATGGTTTTCATGCATCCTCCTGTTTATACATTGAGGATGTACCACAGGAATATTTGCACTCGGAGCCCGAGACAGTACCTTCTGACATACCTTGCATGTTACCTTTTGTGTATTCACTTTCTCAGTCCCCTCCGGAATTGTGAAAAACTCCTAAACAATATATTTTTTCTTCCGTGGGGACTCATCCTCTTCCTTGAACAGGGTCTGGTCCTCCTCCTTTTATAGGTCTTTTGATGCAGTCATTTTAAATGTTGAAAGACAAAATGTAAAAACACCAAACTGATAATGAGAATGACTGTTGGTAACTCCAGCCTAAAGAAGAAGAAAGTGGGAGGGACCTAGCAACTTTAATAACTTTCTTGGACCATTCAAATCTCTTTTTTGTGTCACATGGGGTGCATGACTTCTACGTAGTGCCACAGTGATGTCATCAGTGATGTCACTTGAGATGTCATGAGTGATGTCGCTGACCATGTCATGAGTGATCTAATATGTGAAGTCATCAGCAATGAATTGCGGGGACGTGAGTTATAGTAAGCTCAGCTAACTATAGCAGCTGAATTTGTCTGGTTGTGTATGAGTGACATGTCAGACTAACTAGAAAGTCCCTGAAACTTGTGGTTTTGTCAGTGAATATCTTAGGTTTTAAGAAATGTTAATTCCTAACTATAATGTCCCTGAAACCTGTGATTTTTTTCAGTGAAAATATATATATGTTCTCTGAAAAAAACACAGGTTTCAGGGATGTTATAGCTAGTCGAATGAATGAATGAAAAGCTTTATTCGATTTTAAAATGCATAAAATCATAAAAGCAACAAGTTCATTTCAGTAACATTACAGTTTAAAAAGTACATATATTTTAGCAGGTGATTAAGCTTTTCCTTTTCTTTAAAATACTGTTTAAAAAACCCAGCATAACAGCTACACAAGTTACATCATTTAAAGACAATAAAAATAGTAAAGCTGGGCGGCATTGCCTCCATGTACCATGTTTTTAAAAAAAAGGTTTGATCCATCTAGTCCTTTCCAATGTATAAAATTTACAAAAACATATTGCATGCTGCGTAGATTGGGTGGACAAATTGTCGCATGGGCATTTACACAAATTTCTACCCCAATCATTTACTTTAGGGAATGCAATTAAACGAAAGAAAACATCAAACCTGAACCTTGTTAAAAGATAGCGATCATACGCCTCCAGGCACCAAATTAAATAGGGCTGAATTGTGTATGTGACTAGGGTGAGATGATGCTGTATTACGAGTTTTTTATTTATTTCCACACCAAGTCTCAGGGATTCAGCATGATACCAGCACAACTGCTTCAAGTCCTTTCTTGAAATCTTAAGCAGTGAGTCTGGTTGATGGTATTACTCTGGTCTTCCTAAGTCCCTGGTAAATTTAAGAATATACATCAGCCAGGGTATCTTACTGGCCTTGTCCAGCCCCATGCAATCCTTTATAATGTTTCTATTTAACAGAAGCTCAGGAGTAGTCCAAATTCGGTTAGTTGAAAATTTCACGCATGCAAACCAGAGAAATTTGGCCGTTATAAATAGTTGAGCTAAGTCTAACTCGCGCCACCGCAATGTACTCCTGATGATGTCACATATTACATAACTCATGACATGTTCAGTGACATCAATGATGACATCACTGATGGCATCTCAAATGACATCACTGATGACATCATACAGTGACTGAATGTTTCTGAAAAGTTTAAGAATGTTAACTATATGTACACACCAAGGTGTATTGAAGAATGAGTGGGTGTATGGATGATTTTGTGGGTGCATGACTGACTGTATGAGTGATTAAACGTGTCTTAGTGAATGCATGGATGAATGACTAATTTGTGTGAATATCTCTATCAGTCTGTCAGTTGGTGAGTGTGTGACATTGATCCACATTCAGTCCATCACTTGTTGTTTTTGCAGTTGGTGAGTAGCTACATGAGTGTCTATTTGGGTTAATGATTGGTTGTCTGAGTACTTGCATGATTGCCTGAGTGGGTGGGGGGTGTGAGACTCCCTGCATGGATGTGTGAGTGGGTGATTCACTGGGTTTATAGGTTCATGAATGTGTGTGCAAAGGGCTGCATGGGTAAATGAGTGTGCATTTGGCTGCGTTTGTGAGTGAGTGGCTATCTCAGTGGTATATGTGTGAGTAACTACATATGTGAAAATATGCCTACATAGGTAGGACATGTGCTTGAAGCAGGCGCAAGGCTTGATGCAGCATTGGGGAGATAGGGCCCCCAGAGCATTGCTGAAGCTGCGTCGCAAGCGCGATGCAGCTCCAGCAATGCGCTGCTTATACGGCACAGATGCGTGACGCATCTGTGCCATTTTTGCCACATGGTGCGCCGCATTTACAATGCAGCGCACCATGGGTGGCGGAGCTGCGGCACACAATAACTGGCGCATCCCTGGGGATGCACCAGTTATTGTAAATCTGCCCCAATTCATTTAGCCAACGAGGGAGCACTTAGAAAGTACTCCAGTTGAGTAGAGGTATTGCATAAAAAGGTGGCATCTTCGTGGACAAACACGCAGGGCGGGATTCATTCTGCCCCCTGTTAGACTCGTTTTTTGTGCCCTTCTGCCCTCTGTTAGACTCGTTTTTCCCTTGTTTTTCTGCCCTCTGTTAGACTCGTTTTTCCCTTGTTTTTCTGCCCTTCTGCCCCCTGTTAGACTCGTTTTGTGTGCCCTTGTGCCCTCTGTTAGACTCATTTTCCCTTGTTTTTCTGCCCTTCTGTTAGACTCGTTTTTTGTGCCCTTCTGCCCTCTATTATTCCCTTGTTTTTGTGCCCTTCTGCCCTCTGTTAGACTCGTTTTTGTGCCTTTCTGCCTCGTTAGACTTGTTTTTTGTGCCCTTCTGGCCTCTGTTAGACTTGTTTTTCCCTTGTTTTTCTGCCCTTCTGTCCTCTGTTAGACTGGTTTGCATCACCACATCATCACTCAGCGCTACCCCAGCATCACTCAGCACCACCACATTATCACTCAGCACCACCACATTATCATTCAGCACCACCACAGCACCACTCAGCATCACCACAGCATCACTCAGCGTCACCACAGCATCACTCAGCACCACCACAGCACCACTCAGCACCACCACAGCACCACTCAGACCCACCACAGCATCACTCAGCACCACCACAGCACCACTCAGCACCACCACAGCACCACTCAGACCCACCACAGCATCACTCAGCACCGCCCCAGCATCACTCAGCACCATCCCAGTATCACTCAGCACCACCACAGCACCACTCAGCATCACCACAGCACCACTCAGCACCACCACAGCACCACTCAGCACCACCCCAGCATCAATCTGTGCAACCATTAAACAACAACTGGTTCAAATATGTTCTCTCAATGTTTCAAACTTTATTACAAATGTCACAAAAATATGTTAATATTTCACTTTTGTTCTTGGATTTTCGTCACAATAAAATACACTGAACATAATCTTCACAAAAGTTATTTACAAAAGTTTAAGCTATTGCCATTATAAATTAAAATCACTTTTATTTAAGTATTAATTATTTAAAAAAATTAAAAGCCATTGTAATTTGTAATATCAATACACCTAAGTCACGTAAATACAAAACATGTTGCATTACAAATGCTATAGGTGCCACATTTGCGCAAGTTACAACTATTGGCATTGTAAATGACAAAGCTTTTAATTTAGCTATTTTCAAAACCAACACCTAAATAAAAAAAAATATCATTTACAAGACCAATAGCTCAAACTTTTCTAATGCGAGACCTATTGCATTGCATATGCTTGTTTTTATATCTGTCAGTGCTTCCTGTTGAGGTTTAATTTTCGTGACAGGCGCCTCATTGCCTACTTGTAACTATTCTCTGACCCTGCTTCAAGGGTCAGAGCAGGGTCAGAGAATAGTTGCAAGTAGGCAACGAGGCGCCAGGAAGCACTTCCAGGCTTACAGCAGCAGGTTCCCAAGTTGAAGTTAATTTCTTTGTAACCCTTTTGTAAAAGGTTACAAAAAATTAGCTTCAACTTTTTCACCTGCTGCTGTAACCCTGTAAGTGCTTGGCTGAAAATTCGTCCCAGCTGATTCGCGGATTTTACCGCGATTTATCGAGATTCGTGGATCGCGAAATCGCGGAAAATCCGCAAATTCTGCGAGCAGAACGAATTTTCAGCCCATGCTTACTCCTAATACAGGGCACATGTATATTCAATAGTACATTTGAGGGGCTCTATAACACCTATATATATAACACGTCTGCTTGTGCAACCACATGACAGAGCAGAACTAACAAGATTTGAGCACCTATAAGAGATCCACCCGCTTTTAAGCTACCATCTTCAGGACCATAACACATGTGAGAATACATGTACATGATGACATATACCTCAGTCACAAGAGCATGCAGGCCTTTAAACTTAACAGCTTTCACTTCACATTGCAATATAGAAACAGGCAAGAGAAGTACAGTAAGAAGCAAGAGAATTGCTTTAAAAAAAGAGAGGTGTAGAAAGAGTAAGAAATGTGCAGAAAGAAGCAAGACCAGTGCAGAAAGAGTCAAGCGAATTGTAGAAAGAGACGAGAGAAGTGCAGAAAGAGGCAAGAGAGGAGCAGAAAGAGGCAAGAGAGTTACAGAAACAGGAAAGGGAGGGGTTGTGAGTCAGGCTGATTATAACCCCGAGGACCTCATCCCCTGGGGGCTAGGCCTTTTTTAAATGGGTATTTTTAAAAGGGAGGGGGGCCATGCAGCACCCTTCCCTGTCCGATTTTGGCCCCGGGGACCCCATCCCTAAGGCCCAACAAAGATTTTTTATTGAAGGGGCCACCTGGCTCCCCTTCCCTGGGCCACTTTTGGCCCCAGGGGGGCGATCCCCCAGAGCCTGTCCAACCTTTATTTTTTTCATTTTGGAGGTGGGCCACGTGGCCCCCCTCCTGAGGGCAATGTTGGCCCTTGGAACCCCATCCCCCTGGACCCGGCCTTATTTTCTTTTAATATTTTTATGACAAAGGGAGGGAGTTGAGTGTCCACACCCTTCCCTGGGTCACTTTTGGCCCCAGGGACCCCATTCCCCAGGGCCTGGCCACATGTTGGGGACCGTGGGGGAGCCCCAATGCCCCCAGCCGTCTCCCCACCACTTGCATGAGCCGGCATTGCTTTTCAACAAGGGGAGCTGCTGACATGCAGCTCCCTTGGCCCAACAGCAGTTCGGCTTTGCTTCGTTGAAGCAGGAGCAGGTTTCCTGTTCTCGCTTCCATGAAGCAAAGCAGAGTTTGCAATGAGAGGGCGGGAGCCATGCTCCAGCCCTGCCATTGCAAACTGCAATGTCCCGGGGTTGGGCAGCCTGGGACATTGCTGGAGCTGGCCCTAAGGGTTGGTGGTCCCCAGGACCTTGGGGCACCCATGAGGCCCCACCCTTAATTCCAGTGTGTCCCGGGGTAGTGGTTGTCCCAGGGGCAGTGTGGGGGGCAGGAGCTCCCCCACACTGTTTATTTAAATTGAAGCCCCGGGGAGGTGGTCATCGCTGTGGATTGGGGTGGCCCACAAAGCCCCTCCACCCTTAATTTCAATGTGTCCCAGGGAGGTGGCAGTTCCTAGGCAGCGTGGGGGGCAGGACGCCCCCACACATTTTTTTGTTAAATACCCCGGGACGTGGCGGTCCCCAGGGCTGTGGGCAGGCCGTGTGCCCCCTTGCACATTAATAACAAAGCCCTGGGAGGTGTTGGTCCCCTGGCCCTGTATAATAATTTTGCATTGCCCGGGACCAAGCCCACCCGGGGGGTTTCTCGAAACCGAAGAGCAGGAGTCCACGCACTTCGTTTTTTAAAGATTTTTTGGGTGGATTTGTGCAAATCCCACTGCCATTTTTATAAAAAATGCTTTTTTAGGCCCTGGGCCTACGGAGTCAAAGTGTTTCTAACCTGCCCCCTTTTTTTGCGTTTTTTACCTTTTTACCTGTTATTCGGTTCAACAGAGTCAAGCTCATGATCAGGAGGGTTCCCGTATCCACCGCGTTCACCAGATATCGATTTTTTGTATTTTACAATTTCTCAGGAACTACTGAACTGATTTAAAGCAGAGAGTACACTCTGGACCAAGAACATACCTTTCTGCCAAATGTGGTGTAATTCTGTTCAGCAGTTCGAGCTGTAGCTGTGACAAATGTTTCCTACGGAATTTAACATGAAGAAAATGCATTTTGGGACACCTCTTTTTTCTCAGCCCCCGCTTGACGAATCACCCCAAACCTTTTCAGACAGGAGCTGGTCGAAGCACTCCATTAGTTTTGAAAATTTTGTGAAGCTTCGTCAAACGGCCCCAAAGATATTGGCAAATCAGAAAATGCTTTTCCCGTGGAAACTAGATCCTAACTATAACTACCTACTGGCGACTGCAAGTAGGATATATAAATAAATAAATATATATATATATATATATATATATATATATATATATATATATGAGCACACAAACTCCGGTTCTGAAGGAAGCCGTCTTTCTTTTCTTTCTTATGTGCACTGAAAGACGATATTGACTAGGTCAAAATGGCGGAACCTCCATAGATTTGTTTTTTACATTCACTGTGGTTAAGTCCTTTGTTTATGTTATCACTGACGTATATTTAAATGTGTAAACTGTAATGTGAAACGCGTTGCGGTGCAGTCGAATATTTGAATAAATTACCTGCAATACATGCGAGGTGTCCGTGATAATTCTTCCGAAGTGGGGAAGCGTTGGGATACGATATATATATATATATATATATATTACCTACTGGCGGTCGCCAGTAGGTATATATAGTTAGGATTTTTTCTCTATGGGATTTTTGAAAATTCTATGTCTAATAACTTTGGCGTTTGTGGACGGAATTGGCTGAAATTTTCAGGAAAATGGAACATTTTGTTTCTGAGCAGCCCCTGAAAATTTGGGGGGGTTTCGTCAAGGGGGGGGGCCGAGAAAAAAGGGGGGTCTCAAAACGTGTTTTTAACATTGAGTTTCCCATAGGGCGGTTGGCCTCACTTTTAGCCCGAACGGCTGAATGGATTTGCACGAAACTTGGCAAAATTGTAGGGACTGGTAGCCTGATGTGCCTTTTGTAGGTCTCAACATATGTGCTACAGTGGATTTTGAGAAATTAACGTTTAAAAAAAGATATATATCTGTAACTGCGGACCGGGCAGCGCTCCAGTACGCGTACTTTTCGCGCAGCGGAGCTTTGTGAAGCGAAGCTGATTGGTTCTCCGGCGTCTGTAAACATTCCAAACAGTCCGTAGCGGCCGCCATCTTGTCTCTCGGTAGGATCGAGAGACAAGAGGAGGCCAAAGCGAAGGGGCAAATGACCATAAGGGGGCATAGTAGATCCTCGCTGACCCTCTAGGTTTGATGTGGAGGTTTTAAAAGGGTCCCGCGGGGCAAAAAAAAAAAATAATAATAATAATCGAACGGCTGAATGGATTTGCACGAAACTTGGTAAAATATTAGGGACTGGTAGCCCGATGTGCCTTTGTTAGGTCTCAATATATGTGCTCCAGTGGATTTTGAGAAATTAACGTTGAAAAAAAGATATATATCTGTAACAGCGCTCCATATCGCGTAACGGAGGTTTGCGAAGCTGATTGGTTCTCCGGCGTCTGTAAACATTGCAAACAGTCCGTAGCGGCCGCCATCTTGTCTCTCGGTAGGATCGAGAGACAAGAGGAGGCCAAAGCGAAGGGGCAAATGACCATAAGGGGGCATAGTAGATCCTCCTTGACCTCTTAGGTTTGATGTGGAGGTTTTAAAAGGGCCCCGCGGGGCAAAAAAAAAATAATAATAATAATCGAACGGCTGAATGGATTTGCACGAAACTTGGCAAAATTGTAGGGACTGGTAGCTCGATGTGCCTTTGCTAGGTCTCAATATATGTGCTTCAGTGGATTTTGAGAAATTAACGTTCAAAAACAAGATATATATCTGTAACAGCGCTCCGCTTCGCGGAGATAAAATTATATCTGTATTACCTAGCTGTTGCTAACACCAGTTAGCGACGGCTAGTAGGAGATAGCGACCATCTTGGGCCCCACTTTGCATGTGAGTGATATTTATCACTAATGACATGCAAAGTGGGCGTGCCAAGATGTTAGCGACTGGAAACAGTCGCTAACATCGCTATCTCCTATTATCAACTTTTGGAAATATTCGAGATAAGCGCGAATATCTCCAAAAAGTAGCACCTGCCCTGAGCAGTTCTTAGCCATGTTATCCAATGGGAGGTGGATAACATGGCTAAGAGCATTAGCTCGGTAATGCATGAATATCGCTGAGTTTTCAGCGATATTAATGCATTGCGGTCGTTTATTATCGTATTTGCGATAAACCTTGATAATAGCAAGGTTTATCTGCGATAATTTCTGACGATGCTTAGCGGTAAAAAAATCGTTGCTAAGCATCGTTAGGGATAAATATCGCTTAACTTTGGTAATATGCCCCAACGTCTGTTAACGTTCGATTCGAAGGAAATCAGGAAGTGTTGAAAAACATTGTCTGCGCCATCTTGTCTTTTTTCAAATGCCACACTTTTGTCGTGCACGGCAGCCATTTTAGATGCCTTGACCAGACCCACTCTCTGCACGCTGTCGATCCTTAGCATGGCTCCCCACCCTCGCAAGCATCTCCCCCAGGCAGTGGTCACCCCCGCTTTCTGTCTTATGCATGGGTAATAAACCTCCCTCCATCTGCGCTGCTCTTCCCTGAGAATCACACCCTGTGCCCGCCCGACACCTCCCTTTCGCCCTATTCACTACCGCACCCTCTGACACTCCTCTTCCTCTGTGTCCGATTGTCCAGGCCGGTCCTAGGCTATCAGCTAGCCCTGCAGATGTAGTTTATGGCCCCAGCTGTAAAGAATCACCCCTCTTCAAAGGAGTTATAGTAGATCAAGGCCCACACTCGATGAGATTCGTCACAGCAGAAGCGTTCCTATTATCTGAAAACCATCCTGTATTGTGATTGGGGAGGGGACCGAGCCTGAAGCGGAAGATTCCAGGGATGACTCTTTGTACATCAAAGTTTTTACAATTATGTGTCACATTAAAAATATATAGCACTCCGACAAAGTAGTAAGATTATAAAACTTTAATAATTTATAAATATATACAAGAAAACAAAAATAGTAATAACATATAAATATTTTTAGGGAAAAACAACGAAGTAGCGGTCGGCTGTGCGAATAGTCCCAACGCAGCACAACGTCCAGATTTCCGGCGTGGGGCGTCGCGGGGGGTGGGTCATCAGTAGCAAACTGTTGTGCGAATAGTTCCAAGGCAGCAGAACGCGCTGAAATCTAGATGACACGAAAGTGATGTCTAGTAAGTTGCCACCCAGCAAATAACGGCGTGGGGCGTCGCGGGGGGTGGGTCATCAGTAGCAAACTGTTGTGCGAATAGTTCCAAGGCAGCAGAACGATGGCACCAAGGTGATGTCCAGTAAGTTGCCGCACTGGTTTTGGTATCCTACAATGCTGCTCCGAATAACGGCGTGGGGCGCCCCGGGGGAGGCGGCGTGAACGGGCTTCTCCAGGTGGAGTGTCATCTGTTGTAGTGGGGCGCCCCTTTACCGTTTCAGTTGCCATTCCGTCCGTTTTTGGTCCACTGTGTCAAAAGCCGCAATTCAGCTGAGTTGCGCCCACTCTTGCGGTGCAGCGATAGGCGGCTGTCACAGGACTCTCAAAATGGCGGCAGGCTCTTTCCTTTTTGGGCCTGGTCCACTGAAATGGCCCTGGAACACCTTGGAAATCGGACGCTTGTCTGCTAGGTCTTGGACCCCATTCTTGAAAGCGTCCCCTCCGCCTTGAGGATTTATCAAAAGTTTTGGGGGCCCCCGACTCCTGTAGGCTTCTGGTGGGGAGCGGTTGCCATGATTGCTCGCGGAATGACCACGACGGAGCTACGAGATGGTGGTGCTCTCATGCTGACGCCAGCTTCAGTCTGAAACATCCAGAAACAAGGTGGGGCTTTCATCGTTTGGGGGAAAAAAAAAAGTTTTCATCCAATGAAAAGTGTTGTTTTTAGGTCATATGATCAAGCCTTCCATCATTAGGAAACCAAAAGTAAAATGAACCAATGAAAAGTTTTATAAACAAGTCACATGACCTGTTATGCGGCATAGGGTATAAAATGCGGAGAAAATACGTTGGCACGTGAGGCGGCGTCAGTAGCGGACCGATGTGCGAATAGGCCGAAGGCAACACAACGCGCCAAGATCCGGATGGCACCGAGGTGGTGTCCAGCAAGTTGCAGCACTGGTGTGGCCATCCTATAATGCTGAAAGTCGGCGTGGGGCGCCACGTTGGCCTGTGAGTTTGCGTCAGTAGCGGACCGATGTGCGAATAGGCCGAAGGCAGCACAACGCGCCAAGATCCGGATGGCACCGAGGTGGTGTCTAGTAAGTTGCCGCACTGGTGTGGCCATCCTACAATGTTGAAAGTCGGCGTGGGGCGCCCCGTTGGCCTGTGAGATGGCGGCAGTAGCGGACCGATGTGCGAATGGGGCCAAAGGCAGCGCAACAATATTTTCGGAATAGAAGACACCACAAGGCGCTGAGATGCCAAGATCCGGATGGCACCGAGGTGGTGTCTAGCAAGTTGTGGCACTGGTGTGGCCATCCTACAATGGTAAAAGTCGGCGTGGGGCGCCCTGTTGGCCTGTGAGATGGTGTCAGTAGCGGACTGATGTGCGAATGGGGCCAAAGGCAGCGCAACAATATTTTCTGAAGAGAATACACCACAAGGCGCTGAGATGCCAAGATCCGGATGGCACCGAGGTGATGTCTAAGTTGCGGACCGATGTGCGAATGGGGTCAAAGGCAGCGCAACAATATTTTCTGTATGGAAGATACCACTAGGCGTTGAGATGCCAAGATCCGGATGGTACCGAGGTGATGTCTAGCAAGTTGCTGTACTGGTGTGGTCATCCTACAATGCTGAAACTCGGCGTGGGGCGCCCTATTAGCCTGTGAGATGGCGTCAGTAGCGGACCGATGTGTGAATGGGGCAAAGGTAGCGCAAGAATATTTTCTGAATAGAAGACACCACAAGGCGCTGAGATGCCAAGATCCGGATGGCACCGAGGTGGTGTCTAGTAAGGTACACTGGTGTGGTCATCCTACAATGCTGAAACTCGGCGTGGGGCGCCCGATTAGTCTGTGAGATGGCGTCAGTAGCGGACCGATGTGCGAATAGGCCGAAGGCAGCACAACGCGCCAAGATCCGGATGTCACCGTGGTGGTTTCATAGTTGAGAGGCACTTCATCTGCAGTGGGGCGCCGAGATCCGGATGGCACCGAGGTGATGTCTAGCAAGTTGCTGTACTGGTGTGGCCATCCTACAATGCTGATAGTCGGCGTGGGGCGCCCCGTTGGCCTGTGAGATGGCGTCAGTAGCGGACCGATGTGCGAATGGGGCCAAAGGCAGCGCAACAATATATTCTGAATTGAAGACACCACAAGGCGCTGAGATGCCAAGTTCCAGATGGCACCGAGGTGGTGTCTAGCAAGTTGTAGCACTGGTGTGGCCATCCTACAATGGTAAAAGTCGGCGTGGGGCGCCCTGTTGGCCTGTGAGATGGTGTCAGTAGTGGACCGATGTGCGAATGGGGACAAAGGCAGCGCAACAATATTTTCTGACTGACACCACAAGGCGCTGAGATGCCAAGATCCGGATGGCACCGAGGTGATGTCTAGCAAGTTGCTGTACTGGTGTGGCCATCCTACAATGGTAAAAGTCGGCGTGGGGCGCCCTGTTGGCCTGTGAGATGGTGTCAGTTGCAGACCGATGTGCGAACGGGGCCAAAGGCAGCGCAACAATATTTTCTACAATATTTTCTGAATAGAAGACACCACAAGGCGCTGAGATGCCAAGATCCGGATGGCACCGAGGTGATGTCTAGCAAGTTGCTGTACTGGTGTGGCCATCCTACAATGGTAAAAGTCGGCGTGGGGCGCCCTGTTGGCCTGTGAGATGGTGTCAGTTGCGGACCGATGTGCGAATGGGGCCAAAGGCAGCGCAACAATATTTTCTGTATGGAAGATACCACTAGGCGTTGAGATGCCAAGATCCGGATGGCACCGAGGTGATGTCTAGCAAGTTGCTGTACTGGTGTGGTCATCCTACAATGCTGAAACTCGGCGTGGGGCGCCCCATTAGCCTGTGAGATGGCGTCAGTAGCGGACCGATGTGTGAATGGGGCAAAGGTAGCGCAAGAATATTTTCTGAAGAGGAGACACTACAAGGGGCTGAGATTCGGTTACCACCGAGGTGATGTCTAGCAAGTTGCCGCACTGGTGTGGCCATCCTACAATACTGCTCCGAATAACGGCGTGGGGTGCCCGAAGGGGGGGGGGGGAGGCGGCGTGAACGGGCCTTCCCAGGTGGAGGCTCGTCTGCTGTAGTGGGGCGCCCCTTTACCGTTTCAGTTGCCATTCAGCTGAGTTTCGGCTGCTCTTGATGCTACAGCGACAGGCGGCTGCAACAGGACTCTCAAAATGGCGGCCTGTTCTTTGGATTTGGGCCTGGTCCACTAAAATGGCCCTGGGACACCTTAGAACTCGGACGCTCGATTTTTTTTTCCTTTCCTGTACATGCAAAAAAAGGTAAATGTCCGGTACGTTACACGCTTCATCTGCCACGATGAACTCTCCAGAGGAACCGAAAAAAAATATAGTTATGGTAACTATACCATGCATCGTCATATGGAGAGGTGGCACCAATTAATTATAGTGCTGCATAAAAGAGAGATTTGGAGGAGAACCCCTGACCTGCTAGTACATTCATCAAAGAAGTGGCACTGACAGCATCAGAGGCAAGGGAAACGGTCCCAAATATTTAGAAGAACTTTGGAAAGATTAAAATGACATGTTTAGATTGTGGCAAATTAATTTCATGTGGACAGATGAGTGTTACTCTAATAAATACAGCATATGAACATCATCATAGTCGAGGGTTGGTAGAGACATTTTGACTATATCCTGGACCTGCCCGTCCTCGCCCAAAATGGCGCCGGAATAAATGGGACTCGTAACTCCTGTTGCAGAACCTTGAAATCACGAGATACGTATGCAGTTTTGAAGCACATGGCGGGCGGGGACGAGAATTGATTGAATATTTCGACATCCCTATTGATATTAAGTTCTGATGTGTTATTGATTACTGTACTATTGAAAGTTCGAATTAACGTCACCCATGGTACTTGCCCGCAAATGTATATGTAGATAATTTTATTGTAACTGGCCCTGTCGTATTTTAATTATAAAATGTACGTCCACCGATTCCGTAACTGTTAGACACCTTAGTTCTTGCAACCTAATGGCCCGCCCGTTACGTTCCTCTACAGTGTAAATGTCTACTCATCATATACGATTACAGTTTGCTCCGTGGCCGGCCCACGTGGTTATAGGCTCGTATTTGTATAATGAAATTTTCACAATAAAGGTTTTTAAAAGAAAACATGGTAGTAGTATATACATTGGTAAAGTTTTTAATAATAGTCACTGTTTTAGAATCATTAAAAGGCAAGTGAAATAAAGCAGACCAATTACATGAAGGGTAAAAGGTATAATACGAAGGAACGCAGTAAAGATAAATGGTCAAGGGCTGTTGTGTTTTCTACTCCTGCAACATAAAGTGATCGATAAGAATCTCATATTCAGGCGTATCGGCGACTAAGACAGCAGGTCGACCCTCTTTTGCTCAACGGCTCCGTCATGGGACGAAGAAAGGCTCTTTTTCTCGAAAAAAAAATATATTTTACTTGCAGGACAGTTGTAAATTTTCCGGGAAAGTACATTAGCCTGGAACATTATAACCTATATTTAAGAAAAAATAATGTTCGGAAGTAATAAAAAGCGTAATTTTTAGGTCATATGACCAAGCCTTTCATCATTAGAATAAGAAAAGTAAAATGAACCAATGAAAAGTTTTATTAACAAGTCACATGACTTGTTATGCTTACGTTACGCGCTGCGCGCCCCGGATGACTTCCGGATGCGCTAACGCGGCGCGTCATATGACGCATTACGCGACAACGCAGGTCCAGAATATAGTCAAAATGTCTCCACCAACCAGCGGTCGGAACACAACCCCTTTCAGCAGGCTAAATAGTTCTGTTAAATGACAACAGAAGGGACAGGCAACAAGAACCATCAGTCAAAGAGGGGAGGGCTAGTTCTTCTCTACCGGGTTACATTGGGGCGCTACCGGAACTGATCGAATTGGTAGTCTACAGTGTTTCTGGATGTTTCAGACTGAAGCTGGGGTTAGCATGAGAGCAGCACCATTTCGTAGCTCCGTCGTGGCCATTCCGCAACCAATCATGGCAGCCGCTCTTTATCGTTATTTTGGGCGGGGTGGGTGGCGGAGCCGAGCTGTTTTGCAGCCATCATTGTGTGGAGTTCAGTTCATCTCACTAGTTTTGTATTTGTCATGAGGGGTTGTTCCTAATGTTTCTATTTTAGCGAGGTCAAAAAGAGATCCCATTAGTGGCCTACTGATTTTGCTCGATTCCTTTTCTTTTTTTTTTTACACGATTTTTCGTTATCTGCAAAGACTAAACAGAGTATTGCGACTCTGTGTTTGTTTGTAAATAGAGAATGAACCAAAGAGAACCAATTCTAAAACAGTAAATACTTGGATAACAATCAATCAAATGGAGAGAGAAGCAGGCACGACGTATTACAACGGGGGCAAAGGCCTGCGTTAACTACTCTTCACTATGTGCAAAGAGAGAGTACTCCTAATAGAAATGAGGGGGGGGGGGCACCATTCAAAGCAGATCAGTGTGCATAAACACGAAAATGTTTTCACTTACCATGTACTTGACATTCGACAGCTTATGATATTTGCTATTAAAAAACCATTGAAATTCACTGAAAAAACCATAGGTTATAGACCATATATAGTTAGGAATTAGCATTTACAAAACCTTGAAAATTCACTGAAAAAACCATAGGTTATAGACCATATATAGTTAGGAATTAGCATTTAAAAAACCTTATTTTACTCACACAAAACCATTGAAATTCCATATATAGTTAGTTGCACTAACTATATATCGCGCACCCGCAATCCACTGCTGATCATGTCACATATTACATCATTCATGACATGGTCAGTGACATCACTGATGACATCACTGATGACATCTCAAATGACATCACTGATGACATCACTGATGACATCTCAAATGACATCACTGATGACTACATCCAGTGACTGTATAATTCTGTAAAGTTAAAATATGTCTTACACATTGAAGAATGAGTGGATGTATAAGTGTCTTGATGAAGGATTTAGTAGGGGCATGGCTGACTGTATGAGTGACTGATTAAATGTGTCTCACTGAGTGCATGGGTTAGTGACTAAACTGTCTGGCAGAGGTGTGTGAGTGAGTGTGTGAGTGGTGGCATAGGTTAATAACTGGGTGTGTCAGTAGCTATATGGGTGAGTGTGTGGCTGTGTGAGTGGCTATGTGGTTGTATGATCAGGATCTATTAGTGAGTGAGTGTGTGGGTGGCTCTATGGATAAGTGAGTGGTTGAGTAAGTACTTGAAAGGGTCTGTTAATGGGTACGTGAGTGGTTGTGTGGGTATGTGAGTTGGCATATGAGACTGTATATAGAGGTGTGAGTGGGCCTGTGAGTGGCTGTATAGGTTAATAAGTGGTGTGGCAGTAGCTATATGGGTGAGGGTGTGCCTGTGTGAGTGGCTGTATGGGTGAGGAACTGGTTGTATGATCAGGCTCTATGAGTGAGTGAGTGAGTGGGCTTGTGAGTGGTTCCATGGATAGTGAGTAGTTAAGTAATTATATGGGTCTGTGAATGGTTGTGTGGATGTGTGACTGGGCGTATGAGAGGTTGTATAGGGATGTGAGCCAGTGTGTGAGAGGGTCTATGGATGATGTAGTCAGTGATGTCATCATTGACGTTATTCCATGAGTGATGTCACTGACCATGTCACGAGTGTTGTAACATGTGAGGGCATAAGCAGTGCATCGCGGGTGTGTAAGATACATTTACTTCAGGTAACTATAACTGCCTAATTTCACTCGTATTTTAATGATTGAAATCTGAGCCTAAATATAACGTCCCTGTAATTCTTGTTTTTTTCAGTGAATTTCTAACAGTTTTTTTATTTTGATTTCCTAACTATAAAAATGTTAACCTGTGTTTTTTTTTTCCAGTGACTTTTTATGTTTTGTTAAAATTCTATTTCCAAACTATAATGTCCTTGTAACCTTTGTTTTTTTTCTGTGAATTTCTACCGTTTTTTAAATTCTATTTGCTAACTACAATGTCCTTTTGACCTTTGGTTTTTAAAGTGAAACTGTAGGTTTAAAAAAAATATATATTTCCTAACTGTAACCACTAGCCTTTGACACTCCGGGGCCTGTTCCGATATCGGACGGACCTGAGTCCATCCGACATCGGTCAGGAACCGTGACCGACCGACCCACTGTCATCGGTCACCGCCCTGCAAATACGATGTTACCGAACCCTGTTCGGTCACAATCAAATCCCACACAATGGGAGCATGAATTTCGGTTGGAATGCATGCCCGCATGTTGAAATGGAGGGCTGCAGGCCATCCCTGCACACTGTGGCCGGCACCCCAGGGTGCCTGCCACCGGGTACAGGGATTTACAGGCCGCCATCCAGCAGGCTCGCACCCATGTGGGCCCTACTGGGGGCCCCCCAAGACAGTTTCCGACTACCTTTTAGTGCCAGAAAGACCGGCCGTAAAGAGTCGGCCGGGGGAGTACTGAAGGATTTCCAAATAGTGGACGGGCTCGCCGTGCCTGTCTTCTGCCATACGGAAATCTGAGTCGGATTCCTTTCAGACCAAGCCCATCAGAATGGCTCAGTCGGAAAGGAATCTGGCGGCACATTCTGATGGTGGCAGAAGGGCTCCGAACATCGTTCAGAGCACTTCTGATCGGAATCCGCCCCTCAGTGTATGAGTGAGTGAGTGCCTGAGTAGGTTTGTAATTAGATGTGAGAGCATATGAGTGGGGCTCTAAGTGTGTATATGAATGTCTAAGTGGATCTATGAGTGGATGTTTGTGTCTCTGATAGGGGTGGGGGTACACTCCGCTCCGTCAGCAGAGTTTGTGGGGTTTGGCCACTCCTCGCTCCGCTTGGAAGTAGAGTTTACTAGTGCGCTCACTCCTTAGATTTCATCCCCCAACCAGTAGTGCAACAGGAGGCCCCTTACGAGTGTGGTTGATAGTACAAGGGGCCTCCAACAAGGTCTTTCAATCACGACTAGCCTTTTGAGATAAAAGGTACTGTTCTTCACTGTCTGCTTATTCTGACCCAGGCCCATGTCCCTTTCCCCTTTTTAGTCACCTGGTGACTTTCAATGCTTTGCAAGAACTATATCGCGCTACATACTTTCAAGACTTTTACAACCAAAAAAGTTCTACTTTTTTTTTACCTAAGGTAATCTTCCAAAACAAGAGAACAACAAGATAGCTCAGATACAAAACAGGTCAAACCAGGAAAGGGAACAAAATCATCCCAGTGATTGGTGCTGTCAGGTGCATTTGAAAGAGAAAGGTCATAGCCACATGTTGTAGACAGTAGAAAGTACTTCCTCTTCTGAGATGTGTAATAAACTCTGTTTCCAGTAAAAGTATCTTGTTTTACTTACTGCAAGTGCATCCTCTGCCTCATGCTTAAGGCCAGGTTTGTGACAGTGCACCTTTCAAGCGTTCTTTAAAGGCTGCTCTACAGACACAGCCTTTGTATGGAGATGTTCTTCAAAGCAGGGATTTCTCCAGGCTGGGGCACCCACAACATAGGGCACTGTGAAGTGTGAGGTTGATGTCATTAGCCAACCTGAAAGTGTGATCCGGAAAGACAAAAGGCTGGGACTGATTTAAATTGTCACTTCACCATGCGCAATGGAATCTACGGTTCCATCCTTGCCCCTGCCGTCTAATGAAGGGCAGTGCTTCAGGAGGTCAAATCAAGAGCTCACAAAGTCTGATTAAAATTCTAAGGATAGCCCAGTTACCATCCACCACATCTAGGTGTCTGGATGTCCACCCTTTAGCTGTAGGAGGGTGGTGGTGAGTTCTGCTATGTGTTGAAGCTGACCTCACATCCCCTCTTGTTCCATTCCAAATCAAACACATATAAATGGATCCCTCTCCTCTTGTATTTAATATTGTGTGCCAAACTGGAGGATGAACATCAGGAGAAATCTGCTCCAGCATTTATAATCTTCGTATTTGTTGACCTTATATTGCCTTACATTGTTTGTCTCTCATTTCTTTCTTTCTTTCTTTCTTTCTTTCTTTCTTTCTTTCTTTCTTTCTTTCTTTCTTTCTTTCTTTCTTTCTTTCTTTCTTTCTTTCCTCTCCTTTGCTTCAATCCTCTGTATGCCTTCCTTTTCTAAACACAACTAAACTTGGATCTAAATATCTATGTAAGAGGCTCCAGCAATATTATTTTTCTAGAGCTCTTCGCGCCTCAGATGGTCTGTTGACTTGTGTGTCTAAAACTAAGAACAGAAGATGGGGTGATTCCTCTTTTGCTGTGTTGGCAATGAGGGGATGGGACTGTCTGCCGAGGCATCTTTGAATGATCATAGGTGCTGGATCTTTCAAACGTGAGCTGAAAATGTTGCCCTTCCAAGAAGCATTACATGCTGCCTGATTTTCTTCTGCAGCCACAGTCCTGTAGCATCAGGACACTCTGTCTCAGTAGCTGTGCACTTTATAACTGTTGGTGATTGATTGTTAACATGTTTTCCTAAATCACTATAATTGTATTTCTGCAAAAGGCCCACACCTCATTTACATCACATGCTCTCCTCTGAAACTCATACATGTGCAACCTAACAATATGTAATCTCCTCTAGCTCACCTATTATTCACATCAAGCATATGCAACAGAGGGGCATATTATCAAGAACGGCGATAACATTATCGCCGCTTTAGCAGCAGGAAATTGCTGCTACAGCGGTGATAATGGGCTTGATAATATGTCCATGTGAATTCCCATAGCAGCCCGGGTTCTGGTGTTAACCTGGGCTTCTATGGGAATTCACAAGGGCATATCATCAAGCCCATTATCGCCGCTTTAGCTGCAGTTTCCTGCTGCTAAAGCGGCGATCATTTTATCACTGTTCTTGATAATATGCCCCACATATTTTCTCTTCCTTCTTACTAGAATCCTTTCAGCTAGAGGTTACATAAAAATGCCAGTCACAAAAACACAGATATAAAATGCATCTGCACAGACTCGAGCCTTAGGTGACATTTGGTACAAAAAAAATCTTTTCTCAGTAGAAAAACTTATAGTGAAAGGGATTTTTGCACATTTCCACTCCAAATATGAGACTGACTGCTTCGAGAATTGTTCTCAAGTCAAAGAGTGGTAGTAATTTGAGAGGCTGTAGATTAAGACTTGATATTGTGTAACGCTAACAACAGTTGAAATAAAAAAAAACGTAATTGCTCCCACAAAGTCAATCTGTCAGTCTTTAAAATATCACAGACTTAAAGTGGACAGGATTTTTTCTTATCGTTGGTCCTGAGTAGTTTTTTAAAAAAAAAGTAACGAGATTTGTGATTTCAATGTATGAACATTTTGCCAACCTACTTTTCATTCACGTTTTCTTTTACTTTTATGCATGGGCATTATTTTTAATATTGTAATTATTTTTTCTACTGCTGTTAATATTGCCTCTCTTAATATTGTTTTAAATGCTGCTGCTTTTATATTTGTAATTGTGTGACGTGACCCTAAACACTGCGATTTGGCTTCCAAACTTATAAATTGTAAATTGACTAAATATATACTTTATAAATATGTGTAAATATGCTTCAAAAATCAAGATTGCAGATAATAGGCAATGAGACGCAACCATAATTCAATACATTTAACATCACTGAGATCATCACAAATTATATCCCAGATGGCACGAGGGACGATAACATTTTTTATTCCTATCAGAAATTATAGCAGAAGGTTGAACAACACATTCTGGGACTAGTAATGTGTAATAGTCCCACTGTGGGTGATGATGTGTTCACATTCATATGCTGCATACATCCCTTTAACCGTATGGAGCGCGGCCTTCCACAGGAAAAAAATCAATCCAGCTACTCTCCGCTCTCCCTTCCCAGGTGTGAATAAATTGCTGACAGCATCTGCGCAACCCCTGCGGAGAAGAAGAACAGCTGATCGGAATGCCACAGGCACCGTTCAGTGTACAGAGAGGCGCGCGCCGCACACACGTAGTTTGTTACAGGCCAGTTGATGATGTGTAGATCTGCATGCTTCACGTGCTCTTATGACGTGAAATTTCAGCCGAAGCAATCGGAGTCCGAAACCTACATCGATTGTCTCCTTTAGTGACTACCTTGCTGTAAAGTCCTGTGAAACTTAGAGAAGGCTGAATCTGTTTCTTGTTGGTCAACAAATAAACAAGCACTAAACTCACACGCACAAACCCTAATTTGGTACTAACTACAGATGACGATGTATCAGCCAATCCTTCAATCATATTCACTTAAAATTGGTTCATGGTGTGGTACAGCAAGTGAGTCCACATCTAGCCTAGTTACTCTTTTTAATTAAATGTGTCCTCATAAGGTTTGTCACTGTGTCAGCAATTGCAGGAAATGTGTATGCGAAGGGGAGGGTTAGCACTTGAATACGACCTATTATTAATAGGATAACCAGGTGGTACTCATTTCATTGATATCAGATAGATGAAAGGCTGGACTGTTACAGTCCAATTTTGAACCAGCCAGATGTCTACAGGTTATAACTAGATCTCTGTAGCAGGTCCTGTGACCTAGACAACTGTCTGACTATGTGCTTTTTATATGTGAATATTGAAGAAAAAACACTAGATATCCAGGTGACAAGCTTCAACTGTAGTAAGGGTACCGAGGCCAGGATTTTACATACTGTTCTTCACTTACCGTAACCCAGCAGCAAAAGCAGAGCTTATGCTACCTTTCTCAAGAGCCCTCAGTCAAGAGGAAAACAAAACTAATATTTCAAACTTCACATGAGCCAAGTGGCCGATGGCTACTCAGATTTCTATCAGGAATACAATGTGTCCTTTATTTCACCTCCTTTTTTTGCGCTCTAGCCCGAAATTCCTACGCAAATGTTATCCACTTTTCAACACGTCACTCTCGAGTCTGATCCATTCCTAAAAGAAAAAGGGTTCACTGAATATCCATGTTAAAAAAAATCGATGTTAAAAATATTGAAATAAATATATAGGCTACAAAAATTTCGACTCCCATACCTACACAGCTAAGTACAAAAATATCGAGAAAAAAACAATTCCAATGTAAAAAATATAGCTATAAAAAATATGTATTGAAATATAAATATCATAAAATATTATATATTAAATATATTACATATTAATATTAATTGTAACAAAATAAATTACATTTATCATAGATTTTTACAAAATATTACAAATAAACGTAATAAAAATAAATAAATAAAATAGAAATGTATTCATATATATTTACTTTAAAATAATTATTACATTATTATCTTTAAAAAATAAAATATTTATATACATAATTTAAAGTAATATTTTTTTTGAATAAATTAAAACATTAAACTATGAAAAAATATTTAAACTAAAATTTCCCAATACAATCATTGCAACAGTAAGGAAAGTGTTGGATAGCAAAATAAATATTTTTACTTTTCCAACTCCAGTGAGTGCAACAGCCGGGAAAGTGTTGGATAGCGGAGGGGTAAAAATTACTATTCCTACTCCAGTGAGTGCAACAGTAGGGAAAGTGTTGGGTAGTGGACAGGTAAAAATTACTATTTCCACTCCAGTGAGTGCAACAGTAAGGAAAGTGCTGGGTAGTGAGGGGTAAAAATTACTATTACAACTTCTGTGAGTACAACAGTAGGGAATGTGTTGGATAGCGGAGGGGTAACATTTACTATTCCAAATCCAGTGAGAGGTACAGTAGGGAAAGTGTTTGATAGCAGAATGGCAAAGACTAATATTCCCACTCCAAAGAGTGCATAAGTAGGGAAAATGTTGGATAGCACAGGGGTAATCATTTGTATTCCAGATCGACTGAATGCAACAATAGGATACGTGTTGGATAACGGAGGGATAGAAAAATGTATTCCCACTCCAGTGAGTACAACAGTAGGAAAAGTGATGGATAGCGCAGGGCTAAAAATTTCCATTCCCACTCCAGTGAGTGCAACAGTAGCAAAAGTGTTGGATAGCGGAAGGGTTAAAAATTATGATTCCCCAATCCAGTTAGTGAAACAGTTGGGAAAGGGTTGCATAGCGGAAAGGTAAAAACATGTGTTCCCACACCAGTGAGTGCAACAGTAAGGAAACTGTTGGAAGGAAAAAGGGTAAAAATTACTATTCCCACTATAGTGAGTGCAACAGTAGGGAAAGTGCAGGATAGCGGACGGGTAAAAATTATGATTCCCCACTCCAGTGAGTGAAACAGTTGGGAAAGTGTTGCATAGCGGAAAGGTAAAAACATGTATTCCCACACCAGTGAGTGCAACAGTAAGGAAACTGTTGGAAAGAAAAAGGGTAAAAATTACTATTCCCACTCCAGTGAGTGCAACAGTAGGGAAAGTGCAGGATAGAGGATTGGTAAAAATTACTAATCCAACTCCAGTGAGTGTAACAGTAGGGAAAGTATTGGATAGCGGAGGGGCAACAATTACTATTCCCTCTCCAAAGAGTGCAACAGTAGGATAATTGTTGGATAGCGGAGAGGTATAAATTACTATTCCCACTCCTGTGAGTGCAATAGTAGGGAAAGTGCTGGATAGCGGAAGGGCAACATTACTATTCCAACTCCAGTGAGTGCAACAGTAGGGAAAGTGTTGGTTAGAGGAGGGGTACAATTTACTTTTCCAACTCTATTGAGAGTGACAGTAGGGAGCAAAAATTACAATTCCCACTCCAAAGACAGCAACAGTAGGGACAATGGTGGATAGTGGAGGGGTAAAAACTAGTATTTCCACTCCACTGCATTCAACAGTAGGATAAGTGTTGGATAACGGAGGGGTAAACAAATGTATTCCCACGCCAGTGAGTGCAACAATAAGTAAAGTGTTGGAAAGCAGAGGGGTAAAAACTACTATTCCCACTCTAGTTAGTGCAACAGTAGGGGAAGTGTGTAGTACATTATAGTAAGTTATCATTCTAGTCTTCCTTAGAATACCTGTACCTAATGTTCTGTATTCTATATTATTTGTATGCTTGCTTTGTGGATTCTACATTGTGGCAGTTGACTGGTTGCTGCTGCACTGGAAGGTCTGCTCTCACCCTATTGCTTATCTACAATAAAAGACTCTACTTACTAAGCTCTCATCTCCAGACCTTATTTACTACAATATTTTGGCGACGTCTTATTGGACCCATTGACTTCCCACCGGCCCAGCGAGTCAAGAGTCAAAGGAGAATCAAAGGAGAGAAGACCAATCTGCGGTGAATTCGGACTCGCGCTTCAAAAAGCGATTGAAATCTTCACAGAAGACATCCACAGGGATCTTCTTTTACTCTACCAATCGGCAAGTGAAAGACTAAATTATTTGCTGTGTTTCTCTTTCCTTGTTCGCCTACCTGAGTTCACGGTTACTCGCTCTAGCTGCTTCCTACTCCTATCTCTTCTTCTCTCTCAATGATGACGTATTGGAGTGTTCTGAGGAGTTAGCAATTGACTGTCTGACGTATGCCTGTCTGCATTCTCGGATGTCCGTGTCAGAGCACTTGACTGTGTGACGCTGTCTTCTTTGTTGACAAGTCCGCGCTGGAAGCTACGCTGCTCCCTGACCTGCGTCTGACGTCATCACGCTTGAGGAAGCCATCTTGAATTACCATAGTTACCGATTCATCTCCAGCAACGCAACGACAATGCGCACGTCTTTTGTGCATTCTTATCAAGTAAATCTCTAATTTACTCGATTTTAAAAGCGGACTTTACTTATACACTGCCTGCATTTATTAACTATAGTTATTCACTTTTAATTGTTTATAAAAAAAATTCTCTTGACTGACGTTATTGAATATTGTTACAACCTAGCCATGTCAGAGCAAGTGGCCTCACATAGTGGCACTGTGGTTTTACCGCCTAGCTTTCTTTCCAACCCAGGCCAACCCAGCATATCATGGGAGGATTGGTTTCCCATGTTTGAGAATTATTTAGACGCTTTAGATGCGCAAGAATACTCTGCAAAACGCAAAAAAGCTCTTCTCCTGAGCTCACTGGGTAAAGAAGGCCAACGTGTTTTTAGATTTTTGCCACAGGCACTTCAGGCTGGTGCACAAGCTCCTGTAGACGAATATAAGGAAGCCATTTCTAGTCTTGAAGTAAGATATGCAAAGGAAGAAAATCTTGTAATGAACAGATACAAATTTTATACAAAAAGTCAGAAAGTAGGCGAAACCATAGATGACTTTGTTTCTAGATTGCGCGAAATGTCTGTCAAGTGCAAATTTGGAAATATGACAGATGAATTAATTAGAGACCAGCTCATAGTACAATGTAATAATAAGAAAATTCAAGAGCGTCTATGGGCAGCGAATAATCCCAATCTTCAAACAGCAATTGACTTGGCAAAAGTTGTGGAACAATCCGAAGGATGTATGAAAGAGCTAGAAAAGAGGGCTATTTCGAGTGACATTAGTGAAGTGTCTTGCCATTCTCATATGTATTCTCCACAGGAGGATGATGATCAAGATGATGTTGCTATCGTCAAACAGAAGAAATTCTTCAACAAAAAGACGCTGAACGTCAAGAGTCAAAATAACTTTAGACCTCTTCCTTCAAAACAATGCATAAGATGTGGTAGTTTGGGTCATACTTCTGACTCGAAATTTTGCTTTGCAGCCAAACAGGAGTGTATAAAGTGTGGTAAAATAGGGCACTATGCTCGAGTATGTAGAAGCAAAGCTCGTCCATCTGTCTCGTGTGTAAGTGATATTACAGACACTACAAATGACAATAACAAAATTTTAGTTGTTGGAAATGATGAGTGCTTTCAACATGAAGAGCACAAAAGGAGAAATAGGCCTAAGGCGCTTTTCATTATAAATGATAAGAACGTGCATTTGATGGTGGACACTGGTTCACGCTACACCATTATACCTAACTCTCTTTATATAGATACGTGGGGATTAGGTCCACTTCTTCCGAAAGACATTTCTCCTGGTGGGTATCAAGGGGAACCTCTAAACATCCTAGGCTATTTTGAAGCTAATATAAAGTTTTTGACGAGACAAATTTATGGGAAAATCTATGTCTCCGAATCTGGTCCAGCTATACTAGGTTGGGTACACCAATACGATCTCTATATCATTGTTAATACCCGTGCTGATCCCCAAGTCATGGTTGTAGAAGATATGGAGTTACTTCCTATACTTTCCAACTTTGAGAATGTTTTTGGAGAGAACCTAGGTCGACTCAAAGGCTACTCTCATAAGATAATTCTTAAACCAAACTCAATTCCTGTCCAACACAAGGTGCGACGCATTCCTATTGTCATTGGAGATGAAGTGAAAGGTCTTCTTGAAGACATGTTGGCTTCTAGGATTATTGAGCCTGTAGAAGCCTCTCCTTGGGTTTCACCTATTGTCGTCACCAAGAAATCGGACGGCAAACTCCGGTTCTGCGTTGTAGCCGACACCTTTCCTTTGCCAAACATAGCCGAGTTGGTTACCACCCTTAATGGTGCTAAGTTCTTCTCCAAGCTGGACCTCAGGAGTGCTTACCACCAAATTGATTTACATAAGGACTCTAAAAGTTTAACAGCCTTCATCACTCCTTGGGGTACCTATCAGTTCACTAGACTTCCATTTGGCCTTAAATCAGCAGCAAGCGTTTTTCAACGCATGGTTTCCAACATCTTTGAAGGGGTGCCTAAGGTTGTTTATTTCCAGGACGATATCCTAATCTATGGACTAACTGAGGATCAGCATAATTCCACTCTCAAAATTGTTTTGGAGAAATTGTCCAATGCTGGTCTTACCCTACGCAAGGACAAGTGTTTGTTCGGGGTGAGTGAGGTGGATTACTTGGGGTACACCATCACCTCCTCTGGCATTAAACCCAAAAGAGACTTGTGTGAAGCAATTCGTTCTGCACCTCCTCCTTGTGATAAAGATCAATTACGTTCTTTTATGGGATTGATAGAATACTATTCAAAATTTGTAAAACACATTTCTGACAAAACTGTTTGCATAAGATCTTTACTCAAACGTGGTGTTAGTTTCATCTGGGGGACTGAGCAACAAGAGTGTTTTGTAAATATCAAAAATGAAATTTGTGATGCTAAAATGTTGACTCCCTTTGATATTCACAATAAGTCTATTGTCACTGTGGATGCCAGTGCACATGGATTAGGTGCTATGCTATCACAAATGAAAGGGGCGTCAGAAGTTACTGTTGCCTTTGCTTCTAGAACTCTCACTGACACAGAGAAAAATTATGCAGTTATTGAAAGGGAGGCGCTAGCTGCATCTTGGGCTGTGGAATATTTCCGCACATACCTTTGGGACATGAAATTTACTTTAAGGTCTGATCACAAACCTCTTATCAAGGTTCTTTCACCTGGTGAAGCAGGCAAGGGTTCAGCTCGACTCATGAAGCTTGCAGCCAGGTTGCAAGAGTTTCAATACTCTATGGAATATATTCCTGGCTGGAGGAATGTCCAGGCAGACTGTCTTTCCAGGTTGTCCTTGGACTGGCGTTCCTCCCATAGTGTAGTAGAACCTTTGAATTTGGATGATGTTGCTGTGGCATCAGTTGAAGATGCTGTCTTTGTAGGGGAAGGTGTTTTTTCCTCTAGTGATTGGTCTAGAGAGATGGAAATTGATATCACTCTTCAAGAAGTTATCAGACTAGTTAGATTGGGGTCTAGGCGTGAAAGTTCCGTTTCTGTTTCTGCTAGACCTTATATCAAAGTCCTAGATGAACTTTCCATTGTCGGAAACATTCTTTTTAAAGGTGAGAAATTTATTCCACCCTTTGGATTAAGAAATACATTATTAACGTTAGCACATGAGGGACACATGGGCCAGACTTCAACTCAAAGGCGCATTAAAGACCACTTTTGGTGGCCTGGAGTCGACTCCCAGGTTGTTAATTGGATTGAGAATTGCCCTTTATGCAGGGAGGGTGAAAAACGTTTGAAGACTGGTCCGACGTTTGTTCCTGATGCACATATAGTGAGTCCCAGCCTGCCCTGGCACACAATCAGTCTTGACTTTATTGGCCCCATGGGTGAGTTGAGTGAAAGTGACAGATTCGCTATTGTAGTTGTTGACATTTTCACTAAATGGTTGGTGGTCCACTTCACTAATGATATCACTACACCGAACACTATCAGATTTTTAGGAAATCTTTTCAAGGAAGAAGGGTTGCCTTCTATCATTATCACTGATAATGGTCCCCAGCTCACGTCCAGAGACATGCAGGAATTCTTGAAGGAATGTGGCATTTCTCACCATCACATGTCCTTATATAACCCGCAAGGGAATGCTGTCTGTGAGAGGGTGAACAAGGTTGTGAAGGGTATTATCCAGATGGCCTTCAGTGGTGGGCATATCGTCAGGAAAATGGTGAATGAAATGTTGTGGGCATATCGCACCACCCCCTTAGCAGTTGGAGATCTATCTCCTTTTCAGTTAATGAGAGGACGTGATCCTGGATTGAAATTGTTTCCATCTTGGATGAGGGATGTTGTCACCTTACAGTCTCAAGGTGATTCTTTGGATGTTCAACAAAAGGATGTTGGTGGACTTTCTCCACAAAGTTGTGTTTGCTCTCCTTTCTCTGTAGGAGATTTGGTCAAAATTAAGTTGGGGAGGATACAAAAGGGTTTGTCCAAATTTAAGGGGCCATTCAAAGTTAAGAAAGTTCTCAATCATTGTGTCATACTTAACAATGGGGAGTGTTGGAACTTTAGGAGGGTTGCTCTCTATAAAAGAGGGAAATCTGTTGCTTCTTCACCTCCACAGCTTAATGATAATTCTACTTCTCACACTCCTGATTTTCATGTTTCTTCTAATAGTGGCTACTTGTTAGCAAATGACACCTCCACAGAGCCAACAATTCACAGTAGAGTTAACGCCTCTGGTGGTGGCGATGCCCCTGCTCTTTTGCAGACCCTTGCTCCTGTTCAAAGTGGTTCGATTTCTACACGCTCTCCTAGGTCTAGAAGGCCTCCAGTCTACTTACAGGATTTTGTATGTTAAGTTTTTTTTTCTAATATTTAGGTTTTTTTTTCAAAAGAAAGGGAGAAGATGTGTAGTACATTATAGTAAGTTATCATTCTAGTCTTCCTTAGAATACCTTACCTAATGTTCTGTATTCTATATTCTTTGTATGCTTGCTTTGTGGATTCTACATTGTGGCAGTTGACTGGTTGCTGCTGCACTGGAAGGTCTGCTCTCACCCTATTGCTTATCTGCAATAAAAGACTCTACTTACTAAGCTCTCATCTCCAGACCTTATTTACTAAAAAAGTGCAGGATAGGGGATGGGTAAAAATTACTAATCCAACTCAAGTGAGTGCAACAGTAGTGAAAGTGGATAGCTGAGAGTTAAAAATTACTATTACTACTCCAGTGAGTGCAACAGAAGGGAAAGTGCTTGATAGCGCAGGGGTAGAAACTACTGTTCCAACTCCAGTGAATGCAACAGTAGGGAAAGTATTCGCTAGCGGAGGGGTAACATTTACATTTCCCACTCCAAAGAGTGCAACAGAAAGGAAAATGTTGGATAGCGTAGCGGTAAAAATTAGTATTACCACTCCACTGAATACAACGGTAGGATAAGTGTAGTATATTGGAGGGGTAACAAAAACATGTATTCCCGCTACAGTAAGTGCAATCGTAGGGAAAGTGTTAGATAGTGGAGAGTTAAAAATTACTATTCCCACTTTAGTGAGTGCCACAATAGGCAACATGTTAGATAGCAGAGGGGTAAAATGTACTATTTCCACTCCACTAAGTGCAATAGTAGCGAAAGTGTTGGTTAGCGGAGAGGTTAAAATTACTATTCCCACTCCACTAAGTGCAATAGTAGCGAAAGTGTTGGTTAGCGGAGAGGTAAAAATTAGTATTCCAACAGCAGTGAGTGCAACAGTAGGGAGAGTGCAGGATAGCAGATGGGTAAACATTACAAATCCAACTCCAGTGAGTGAAACAGTAGTGAACGTGTTGGATTACCGGAGGGGTAGAATTTACTATTCCCACTCCAGTGAGTGCAACAGTAGGGAAAGTGTTGGATAGCGCAGAGGTAAAAATAACTATACCTACTCCAGTGAGTGCAATTGTAGGGAAAGTGCTGGATAGCGAGGAGTAAAAATTACTATTCCAACTCCAGTAAGTGCAACAGTAGAGAACGTGTTGGATAGCAGAGGGGTAAAATGTACTATTGTCACTGTAGTGATAGCAACTGTAGGGAAAGTGTTGGATTGCGGAGGGACAAAAATGACTATTCCCTCTCCAAAAAGTGCAACAGTAGGGAAAATGTTGGGTAGCAGCGGGGAAACAATTACTATTCCCACTCCACTGAATGCAACAGTAGGATGAGTGTTGGAATACGGACGGGTAAAAACATTTATTCCCACTCCAGTGAGTGCAACAGTAGGGAAAGTGATGGATTGCGGAAGGGTAAAAATTCATATTCACTCTACAGTGAGTGCAACAGTAGGGAAATGTTGGATAACATCGGGGGTAAAAATGACTATTCCCACTCCAGTGAGTGCAACAGTAGGGAAAGTGTTGGATAGCAGAGGGGTAAAACGTACTATTCCCACTCCAGTAAGAGCAACTGTAGGGAGAGTGTTAGATTGCCCAGGGGTAATAATTACTTTTCGCACTCCGCTGAGTTCAACAGTAGAATAAGTATTGCATAGCGGAGAGGTAAAAATTACTATTCCCACTCAAGTAAGTGCAACAGTAGGGAACATGTTGGATAGCAGAGGGGTAAAATGTACTATTCTCACTGTAGTGATAGCAACTGTAGGGAAAGTGTTGGAGAGCGGAGGTGCAAAATGACTATTCCCACTCCAAAGAGGGCAACAGTAGGGAAAATGTTGGATAGCAGAGGGGACAAAAATTAGTATTCCCACTCCACTGAATGCAACAGTAGGATAAGTGTTGGATAACCGAGGGGTAAACACTGTTATTCCCACTACAGTGAGTGCAACAGTAGGGAAATGTTGGATCTGATTGGGGATAAAAATGACTATTTCCACTCCAGTAAGTGCAACGTAGGATAAGTGTTGGATACCGGAGAGGTAAAAATTACTATTCCCATTCCAGTAAGAGCAACAGTAGGGAAAGTGTTGGATAGCGAAGGGTTAAACATTACTATTCCCACTCCACTGAGTGCCACAGTAGGTAAAGTGTTGGATAGCTGAGGGGTAACATTTACTATTCCTACTTCAGTGAGATCAACAGCAGGGAACGTTTGGATGGCAGAGGGGTACAATTTACTATTCACACTCCAGTAAGAGCAACATTAGGGAAAGTGTTATATAGCAGAGGGGTAAAAATTACTATTCCCACTCCGCTGAGTGCAACAGTAGGATAAGTGTTGGATTGCGCAGAGGTAAAAATAACTATTCACACTCCAGTGAGTGCAACAGTAGAGAAAGTTGTGGATAGCGGAGAGGTAAAAATTACTAGGTCAAATACGCTGAGTGCAACAGTAGAGAATGTGTTGGATAGGGGAGGGGTAACATTTACCTGTACCACTGCAGTGAGAGCAACCCAGTGATAGTGGAGGAGTAAAAATTAATATTACCACTCCAAAGAGAGCAACAGTACGGAAAATGTTGAATAGAGGAGGGGTAAACACTAGTATTCCCACTCCACTGAATTCAACAGGAGAATAAGTGTTGGATAACTGAGGGGTAAAAAAATGTATTCACACACCAGTGAGTGCAACAGTAAGGAAAGTGTTGGAAAGCAGAGGGGTAACAATTACTATTCCCCCTCCAGTGAGTGCAAAGTTGGGAAAGTGTTGGATAGCCCAGGGTAAAAATACCTATTCCCATCCACTGAGTGCAACAGTAGGATAAGTGTTGGACAGTGGAGAGGTACAAATTAGTATTCCCTCTCCAGTGAGTGCAACGGTAGGGAAAGTGTTGGATAGCGGAGGGGTACAAATTACTATTCCCACTCCGGAGAGTGCAACTGTAGGGAAAGAGTTGGATAGCAGAGAGGTAAAAATTACTATTCCAACTCCAGTGAGTGCAAGAGTGGGGAAAATGCAGAATAGCAGAGAGATGCAAATTACTATTCCCACTCCAGTGAGTGCAACAGTAGGGAAAGTGTCGGATAGCCCAGGGGTAAAAAAGTACTATTCCCACTCCACTGAGTGCAACAGTAGGATAAGTGTTGGATAGCGGAGAGGTAAAAATGACTATTCCCACTCCAGTGAGTGCAACAGTAGGGAAAGTTGTGGATAGCGGAGGGGTAAAAATTACTATTCCAACTCCACTGAGTGCAACTGTAGGGAAAGTGCTGGATAGCGAGGAGTAAACATTACTATTCCACTATTCCATCTCCAGTAAGTGCAACAGTCGAGAACCTGTTGGATAGCAGAGGTGTAAAATGTACTATTGTCACTGTAGTGATAGCAACTGTAGGGAAAATGTTGGATAGCAGAGGGGAAAAAAATTAGTATTTCCACTCCACTGAATGAAACAGTAGGATAAGTGTTGGAATACGGAGGGGTAGAAACATGTGTTCCCACTCCAGTGAAAGTGATGGATTGCGGAAGGGTAAAAATTATTATTCCCACTACAGTGAGTGCAACAGTAGGGAAAGTGCAGAATAGCTGAGAGATATACATTACTATTCCCACTCCAGTGAGTGCAACAGTAGGGAAAGTGTTGGATAGCAGAGGGGTAAAACGTACTATTTCCACTACAGTGAGAGCAAGAGTAGGGAAAATTTTGGATAGAAGAGAGGTGAAAATAACTATTCCAACTCCAGTGAGTGCAACCGTAGGGAAAGTGCAGAATAGCAGAGTGATAAAAATTACTATTCCCACTCCAGTGAGTGCAACAGTAGGGATAGTACAGAACAGCGGAGAAATACAAATTACTATTCCCACTCCAGTGAGTGCAATAGTAAGGAAAGTGCTGGATAGCGGAGGGGTAAAAAAGTACTATTCCAACTCCAGGGAGTGCAAAAGTAGGGAAAGTGCTGGTTAGCGGAGGGTTAAAAATTTAAATTCCCACTCCAGTGAAAGCAACAAAAATTAAAGTGTTGGATAGCGGAGGACTATAATTTACTATTGCCACTACAGGAAGAGCAAAACTAGTGAATGTGTTGGAAAGCGGAGGAGTAAAAAGTACGATTCCCCCTCCACTGAATGCAATAGTACGATAAGTGTTAGATAGCGGAGAGGTAAAAATTACTATTCCCACTCCAGTGAGTGCAACAGTAGGGATAGTGCTTGATAGAGGAGGGGTAAAAATTACTGTTCCAAATCCAGTGAGTGCAACAGTAGGGAAAGTATTGGATAGCGGAGGGGTAAAATATACTATTCCCACTCCATTGAGAGCAACTGTAGGGAAAATGTTGGATAGCGGAGTGGCAAAAATTACTATTCCCACTCCAAAGAGTGCATTAGTAGGAAAAGTGAGGAATAGTGGAGAGATACAAATTACTATTCGCACTCCATTGAGTGCAACAGAAGGGAAGGTGCTGGATAGCAGAGGGGTATAAATTACTATTCCAACTCCAGTGAGTGCAAAAGTAGGGAAAGCGCTGGGTAGTGGAGAGTTAAAAGTTACTACTCCCTCTCCTGTGAGAGCAACAGTAGGGAAAGTGTTGAATAGCGGGGGAGTACGATTTACTATTCCCACTCCAGTACGAGCAACAGTAGGGAAAGTGTTGGATAGCAGAGGGGTAAAATTTACTATTTCCACTACAATGAGAGCAACAGTAGGGGACATGTTGGATAGCAGAGAGGTACAAATTACTCTTCCAACTCCAGTGAGTGCAACCGTAGGGAAAGTGCAGAATAGCGGAGAGATAAAAATTACTATTCCCACTCCAGTAAGTGCAACAGTAGGGAAAGTGCTTGATAGCGGAGGGGTAAAAATTACTGTTACAACTCCAGTGAGTGCAAAAGTAGGGAAAGTGTTGGATAGCAGAGGGGTAAAATGTACTATATCCACTACGGTGAGAGCAACAGTAGGGAAAATGTTGGATAGCAGAGAGGTAAAAATTACTATTCCAACTCCAGTGAGTGCAACAGTGGTGAAAGTGCAGAATAGCGGAGAGATAACAATGTACTATTCCCACTCCAGTGAGTGCAACAGTAGGGAGAGTGTAGAATAGCGGAGAAATAAAAATTACTATTCTCACTCCAGTGAGTGCAACAGTAAGGAAAGTGCTGGATAGCAGAGGGGTAAAAAAGTACTATTCCAACTCCAGTGAGTGCAAAAGTAGGGAAAGTGCTGGGTAGTGGAGGGTTAAATTCCCACTCCAGGGAAAGCAACAGTAATGAAAGTGTTGGATAGCGGAGGAGTATAATTTGCTATTGCCACTCCAGGAAGAGCAACAGTAGGGAATGTGTTGGAAAGCGGAGGAGTAAAAAGTACTCTTCCCCCTCCACTGAGTGCTATGGTACGATAAGTGTTAGATAGCGGAGAGGTAAAAATTTCTATTCCCACTCCAGAGAGTGCAACTGTAGGGAAAGTGTTGGATAGCAGAGAGGTAAAAATTACTATTCCAACTCCAGGGAGTGCAAGAGTGGGGAAATGCAGAATAGCAGAGAGATGCAAATTACTATTCCCACTCCAGTGAGTGCAACAGTAGGGAAAGTGTTGGATAGCCCAGGGATAAAAAAGTACTATTCCCACTCCACTGAGTGCAACAGTAGGATAAGTGTTGGATAGCGGAGAGGTAAAAATGACTATTCCCACTCCAGTGAGTGCAACAGTAGGGAAAGTTGTGGATAGCGGAGGGGCCAAAATTACTATTCTAACTCCACTGAGTGCAACTGTAGGGAAAGTGCTGGATAGCGAGGAGTAAACATTACTATTCCACTATTCCATCTCCAGTAAGTGCAACAGTAAAGAACCTGTTGGATAGCAGGGGTGTAAAATGTACTATTGTCACTGTAGTGATAGCAACTGTAGGGAAAGTGTTGGATTGCGGAGGGACAAAAATGACTATTCTCTCTCCAAAGAGTGCAACAGTAGGGAAAATGTTGGATAGCAGAGGGGAAAAAATAGTATTTCCACTCAACTGAATGCAACAGTAGGATAAGTGTTGGAATACGGAGGGGTAGAAACATGTATTCCCACTCCAGTGAAAGTGATGGATTGCGGAAGGGTAAAATTAATATTCCCACTACAGTGAGTGCAACAGTAGGGAAAGTGCAGAATAGTGGAGAGATATACATTACTATTCCCACTCAAGTGAGTGCAAGAGTAGGGAAAGTGTTGGATAGCAGAGGGGTAAAATGTACTATTTCCACTACAGTGAGAGCAACAGTAGGGAAATGTTGGATAGAAGAGAGGTGAAAATTACTATTCCAACTCCAGTGAGTGCAACAGTAGGGAAAGTGCGGAATAGCGGACTGATAAAAATTACTATTCCCACTCCAGTGAGTGCAACAGTAGGGATAGTGCAGAACAGCGGAGAAATACAAATTACTATTCCCACTCCAGTGAGTGCAATAGTAAGGAAAGTGCAGGATAGCGGAGGGGTAAAAAAGTACTATTCCAACTCCAGGGAGTGCAAAAGTAGGGAAAGTGCTGGTTAGTGGAGGGTTAAAAATTTAAATTCCCACTCCAGTCAAAGCAACAAAAATTAAAGTGTTGGATAGCGGAGGAGTATAATTTACTATTGCCACTCCAGGAAGAGCAACAGTAGTGAATGTGTTGGAAAGCGGAGGAGTAAAAAGTACGATTCCCCCTCCACTGAGTGCAATAGTTCGATAAGTGTTAGATAGCAGAGAGGTAAAAATTACTATTCCCACTCCAGTGAGTGCAACAGTAGGGATAGCGCTTGATAGAGGAGGGGTAAAAATTACTGTTCCAAATCCAGTGAGTGCAACACTAGGGAAAGTATTGGATAGCGGAGGGGTAAAATATACTATTCCCACTCCATTGAGAGCAACTGTAGGGAAAATGTTGGATAGTGGAGTGGCAAAAATTACTATTCCCACTCCAAAGTGTGCATTAGTAGGAAAAGTGGGGAATAGTGGAGAGATACAAATTACTATTCACACTCCATTGAGTGCAACAGAAGGGAAAGTGCTGGATTGCAGAGGGGTAAAAATTACTATTCCAACTCCAGTGAGTGCAAAAGTAGGGAAAGCCCTGGGTAGTGGAGAATTAAAAATTACTACTCCCACTCCTGTGAGAGCAACAGTAGGGAAAGTGTTGGATAGCGAAGGAGTACGATTTACTATTTTCACTCCAGTACGAGCAACAGTAGGGAAAGTGTTGGATAGCAGATGGGTAAAATGTACTATTTCCACTACAGTGAGAGCAACAGTAGGGGACATGTTGAATAGCAGGGAGGTAAAATTTACTCTTCCAACTCCAGTGAGTGCAACCGTAGGGAAAGTGCAGAATAGCGGAGAGATAAAAATTACTATTCCCACTCCAGTAAGTGCAACAGTAGGGAAAGTGCTTGATAGCGGAAGGGTAAAAATTACTGTTACAACTCCAGTGAATGCAAAAGTAGGGAAAGTGTTGGATAGCAGAGGGGTAAAATGTACTATTTCCACTACGGTGAGAGAAACAGTAGGGAAAATGTTGGATAGCAGAGAGGTAAAAATTACTATTCCAACTCCAGTGAGTGCAACAGTGGTGAAAGTGCAGAATAAATGTAAATGTATTGCGACTTATATAGTGCACGTATCACCCGAAGGCATCAAGGCGCTTGCCTTGGGAACCCGTCCTGGTTTTTCCCTGTGAGATAACCCCTACTGGGTATCCCCAGGGTGAAAGCCAGGCATCCAGCAGCGGGTGGGCCGCCGTTGTGGAAATTAAGCAACTATTGCCCAGAGTTGCAGCGTGGGACCCCATGATTAGAATAGGCACCGAGGCGAGAATTATCGAGTCCGTGGACATTTTTGGGCACAGGACCCTGCCGCGTCGGGAATTGAACCCTGGTCCCGGGCCAGACCTCTGCATCAGGGTCTGCCGCTCTAATCAGTGAGCACACTCCTCCACCAGAATAGCGGAGAGCAAAAAATGTACTATTCCCACTCCAGTGAGTGCAACAGTAGGGAAAGTGTAGAATAGCGGAGAAATAAAAATTACGATTTTCATTCCAGTGAGTGCAACAGTAAGGAAAGTGCTGGATAGCAGAGGGGTAAAATGTACTATTTCCACTACAGTGAGAGCAACAGTAGGGGACATGTTGGATAGCAGGGAGGTAAAAATTACTCTTCCAACTCCAGTGAGTGCAACCGTAGGGAAAGTGCAGAATAGCGGAGAGATAAAAATTACTATTCCCACTCCAGTAAGTGCAACAGTAGGGAAAGTGCTTGATAGCGGAAGGGTAAAAATTACTGTTACAACTCCAGTGAGTGCAAAAGTAGGGAAAGTGTTGGATAGCAGAGGGGTAAAATGTACTATTTCCACTACGGTGAGAGCAACAGTAGGGAAAATGTTGGATAGCAGAGAGGTAAAAATTACTATTCCAACTCCAGTGAGTGCAACAGTGGTGAAAGTGCAGAATAAATGTAAATGTAAATGTATTGCGACTTATATAGTGCACGTATCACCCGAAGGCATCAAGGCGCTTGCCTTGGGAACCCGTCCTGGTTTTTCCCTGTGAGATAACCCCTACTGGGTATCCCCAGGGTGAAAGCCAGGCATCCAGCAGCGGGTGGGCCGCCGTAGTGGAGATTAAGCAACTATTGCCCAGAGTTGCAGCGTGGGACCCCATGATTAGAATAGGCACCGAGGCGAGAATTATCGAGTCCGTGGACATTTTTGGGCTCAGGACCCTGCCGCGTCGGGAATTGAACCCTGGTCCCGGGCCAGACCTCTGCATCAGGGTCTGCGGCTCTAATCAGTGAGCACACTCCTCCACCAGAATAGCGGAGAGCAAAAAATTTACTATTCCCACTCCAGTGAGTGCAACAGTAGGGAAAGTGTAGAATAGCGGAGAAATAAAAATTACGATTCTCACTCCAGTGAGTGCAACAGTAAGGAAAGTGCTGGATAGCGGAGGGGTAAAAAAGTGCTATTCCAACTCCAGTGAGTGCAAAAGTAGGGAAAGTGCTGGGTAGTGGAGGGTTAAATTCCCACTCCAGTGAAAGCAACAGTAATGAAAGTGTTGGATAGCGGAGGAGTATAATTTACTATTGCCACTCCAGGAAGAGCAACAGTAGGGAATGTGTTGGAAAGCAGAGGAGTAAAAAGTACTATTCCCCCACCACTGACTGCAATGGTACGATAAGTGTTAGATAGCGGAGAGGTAACAATTACTATTCCCACTCCAGAGAGTGCAACTGTAGGGAAAGTGTTGGATACAAGAGAGGTAAAAATTACTATCCCAACTCCAGTGAGTGCAAGAGTGGGGAAAGTGTCGGATAGCCCAGGGGTAAAAAAAGTACTATTCCCACTCCACTGAGTGCAACAGTAGGATAAGTGTTGGATAGCGGAGAGGTAAAAATTACTATTCTAGCTCCACTGAGTGCAACTGTAGGGAAAGTGCTGGATAGCGAGGAGTAAACATTACTATTCCACTATTCCATCTCCAGTATGTGCAACAGTAGAGAACCTGTTGGATAGCAGGGGTGTAAAATGTACTATTGTCACTGTAGTGATAGCAACTGTAGGGAAAGTGTTGGATTGCGGAGGTACAACAATGACTATTCTCTCTCCAAAGAGTGCAACAGTAGGGAAAATGTTGGATAGCAGAGGGGAAAAAAATAGTATTTCCACTCCACTAAATGTAACAGTAGGATAAGTGTTGGAATACGGAGGGGTTGAAACATGTATTCCCACTCCAGTGAAAGTGATGGATTGCGGAAGGGTAAAAATTAATATTCCCACTACAGTGAGTGCAACAGTAGGGAAAGTGCAGAATAGCGGAGAGATATACATTACTATTCCCACTCCAGTGAGAGCAACAGTAGGGAAAGTGTTGGATAGCGGGGGAGTACAATTTACTATTCCCACTCCAGTACGAGCCACAGTAGGGAAAGTGTTGGATAGCAGAGGGGTAAAATTTACTATTTCCACTACAGTGAGAGCAACAGTAGGGGACATGTTGGATAGCAGAGAGGTAAAAATTACTCTTCCAACTCCAGTGAGTGCAACCGTAGGGAAAGTGCAGAATAGCGGAGAGATAAAAATTACTATTCCCACTCCAGTAAGTGCAACAGTAGGGAAAGTGCTTGATAGCGGAGGGGTAAAAATTACTGTTACAACTCCAGTGAGTGCAAAAGTAGGGAAAGTGTTGGATAGCAGAGGGGTAAAATGTACTATTTCCACTACGGTGAGAGCAACACTAGGGAAAATGTTGGATAGCAGAGAGGTAAAAATTACTATTCCAACTCCAGTGAGTGCAACAGTGGTGAAAGTGCAGAATAGCGGAGAGATAAAAATGTACTATTCCCACTCCAGTGAGTGCAACAGTAGGGAAAGTGTAGAATAGCGGAGAAATAAAAATTACTATTCTCACTCCAGTGAGTGCAACAGTAAGGAAAGTGCTGGATAGCAGAGGGGTAAAAAAGTACTATTCCAACTCCAGTAAGTGCAAAAGTAGGGAAAGTGCTGGGTAGTGGAGGGTTAAATTCCCACTCCAGGGAAAGCAACAGTAATGAAAGTGTTGGATAGCGGAGGAGTATAATTTACTATTGCCACTCCAGGAAGAGCAACAGTAGGGAATGTGTTGGAAAGCGGAGGAGTTAAAAGTACTCTCCCCCCTCCACTGAGTGCAATGGTACGATAAGTGTTAGATAGCGGAGAGGTAAAAATTTCTATTCACACTCCAGAGAGTGCAACTGTAGGGAAAGTGTTGGATAGCAGAGAGGTAAAAATTGCTATTCCAACTCCAGTGAGTGCAAGAGTGGGGAAATGCAGAATAGCAGAGAGATGCAAATTACTATTCCCACTCCAGTGAGTGCAACAGTAGGGAAAGTGTCGGATAGCCCAGGGATAAAAAAGTACTATTCCCACTCCACTGAGTGCAACAGTAGGATAAGTGTTGGATAGCGGAGAGGTAAAAATGACTATTCCCACTCCAGTGAGTGCAACAGTAGGGAAAGTTGTGGATAGCGGAGGGGTCAAAATTACTATTCTAACTCCACTGAGTGCAACTGTAGGGAAAGTGCTGGATAGCGAGGAGTAAACATTACTATTCCACTATTCAATCTCCAGTAAGTGCAACAGTAAAGAACCTGTTGGATAGCAGGGGTGTAAAATGTACTATTGTCACTGTAGTGATAGCAACTGTAGGGAAAGTGTTGGATTGCGGAGGGACAAAAATGACTATTCTCTCTCCAAAGAGTGCAACAGTAGGGAAAATGTTGGATAGCAGAGGGGAAAAAAATAGTATTTCCACTCAACTGAATGCAACAGTAGGATAAGTGTTGGAATACGGAGGGGTAGAAACATGTATTCCCACTCCAGTGAAAGTGATGGATTGCGGAAGGGTAAAAATGAATATTCCCACTACAGTGAGTGCAACAGTAGGGAAAGTGCAGAATAGCGGAGAGATATACATTACTATTCCCACTCAAATGAGTGCAACAGTAGGGAAAGTGTTGGATAGCAGAGGGGTAAAATGTACTATTTCCACTACAGTGAGAGCAACAGTAGGGAAATGTTGGATAGAAGAGAGGTGAAAATTACTATTCCAACTCCAGTGAGTGCAACAGTAGGGAAAGTGCAAAATAGCGGAGTGATAAAAATGACTATTCCCACTCCAGTGAGTGCAACAGTAGGGATAGTGCAGAACAGCGGAGAAATACAAATTACTATTCCCACTCCAGTGAGTGCAATAGTAAGGAAAGTGCTGGATAGCGGAGGTGTAAAAAAGTACTATTCCAACTCCAGGGAATGCAAAAGTAGGGAAAGTGCTGGTTAGTGGAGGGTTAAAAATTTAAATTCCCACTCCAGTGAAAGCAACAAAAATTAAAGTGTTGGATAGCGGAGGAGTATAATTTACTATTGCCACTCCAGGAAGAGCAACAGTAGTGAATGTGTTGGAAAGCGGAGGTGTAAAAAGTACGATTCCCCCTCCACTGAGTGCAATAGTTCGATAAGTGTTAGATAGCAGAGAGGTAAAAATTACTATTCCCACTCCAGTGAGTGCAACAGTAGGGATAGCGCTTGATAGAGGAGGGGTAAAAATTACTGTTCCAAATCCAGTGAGTGCAACAGTAGGGAAAGTATTGGATAGCGGAGGGGTAAAATATACTATTCCCACTCCATTGAGAGCAACTGTAGGGAAAATGTTGGATAGTGGAGTGGCAAAAATTACTATTCCCACTTCTAAGTGTGCATTAGTAGGAAAAGTGAGGAATAGTGGAGAGATACAAATTACTATTCGCACTCCATTGAGTGCAACAGAAGGGAAAGTGCTGGATAGCAGAGGGGTAAAAATTACTATTTCAACTCCAGTGAGTGCAAAAGTAGGCAAAGCCCTGGGTAGTGGAGAGTTAAAAATTACTACTCCCACTCCTGTGAGAGCAACAGTAGGGAAAGTGTTGGATAGCGAAGGAGTACGATTTACTATTGTCACTCCAGTACGAGCAACAGTAGGGAAAGTGTTGGATAGCAGAGGGGTAAAATGTACTATTTCCACTACAGTGAGAGCAACAGTAGGGGACATGTTGGATAGCAGAGAGGTAAAAATTACTCTTCCAACTCCAGTGAGTGCAACCGTAGGGAAAGTGCAGAATAGCGGAGAGATAAAAATTACTATTCCCACTCCAGTAAGTGCAACAGTAGGGAAAGTGCTTGATAGCGGAGGGGTAAAAATTACTGTTACAACTCCAGTGAGTGCAAAAGTAGGGAAAGTGTTGGATAGCAGAGGGGTAAAATGTACTATTTCCACTACGGTGAGAGCAACAGTAGGGAAAATGTTGGATAGCAGAGAGGTAAAAATTACTATTCCAACTCCAGTGAGTGCAACAGTGGTGAAAGTGCAGAATAAATGTAAATGTATTGCGACTTATATAGTGCACGTATCACCCGAAGGCATCAAGGCGCTTGCCTTGGGAACCCGTCCTGGTTTTTCCCTGTGAGATAACCCCTACTGGGTATCCCCAGGGTGAAAGCCAGGCATCCTGCAGCGGGTGGTCTGCCGTAGTGGAGATTAAGCAACTATTGCCCAGAGTTGCAGCGTGGGACCCCATGATTAGAATAGGCACCGAGGCGAGAATTATCGAGTCCGTGGACAATTTTGGGCTCAGGACCCTGCCGTGTCGGAAATTGAAACCTGGTCCTGGGCCAGACCTCTGCATCAGGGTCTGCTGCTCTAATCAGTGAGCCACACTCCTCCACCAGAATAGCAGAGAGATAAAAATGTACTATTCCCACTCCAGTGAGTGCAACAGTAGGGAAAGTGTAGAATAGCGGAGAAATAAAAATTACTATTCTCACTCCAGTGAGTGCAACAGTAAGGAAAGTGCTGGATAGCGGAGGGGTAAAAAAGTACTATTCCAACTCCAGTGAGTGCAAAAGTAGGGAAAGTGCTGGGTAGTGGAGGATTAAATTCCCACTCCAGTGAAAGCAACAGTAATGAAAGTGTTGGATAGCGGAGGAGTATAATTTACTATTGCCACTCCAGGAAGAGCAACAGTAGGGAATGTGTTGGAAAGCGGAGGAGTAAAAAGTACTATTCCCCCTCCACTGAGTGCAATGGTACGATAAGTGTTAGATAGCGGAGAGGTAAAAATTACTATTCCCACTCCAGAGAGTGCAACTGTAGGGAAAGTGTTGGATACAAGAGAGGTAAAAATTACTATTCCAACTCCAGTGAGTGCAAGAGTGGGGAAAGTGTCGGATAGCCCAGGGGTAAAAAAAGTACTATTCCCACTCCACTGAGTGCAACAGTAGGATAAGTGTTGGATAGCGGAGAGGTAAAAATTACTATTCCCACTCCAGTGAGTGCAACAGTAGGGAAAGTGGTGGATAGCGGAGGGGTAAAAATTACTATTCTAACTCCACTGAGTGCAACTGTAGGGAAAGTGCTGGATAGCGAGGAGTAAACATTACTATTCCACTATTCCATCTCCGGTATTTGCAACAGTAGAGAACCTGTTGGATAGCAGAGGTGTAAAATGTACTATTGTCACTGTAGTGATAAACTGTAGGGAAAGTGTTGGATTGCGGAGGTACAACAATGACTATTCTCTCTCCAAAGAGTGCAACAGTAGGGAAAATGTTGGATAGCAGAGCGGAAAAAAATTGTATTTCCACTCCACTGAATGCAACAGTAGGATAAGTGTTGGAATACGGAGGGGTTGACACATGTATTCCCACTCCAGTGAAAGTGATGGATTGCGGAAGGGTAAAAATTAATATTCCCACTACAGTGAGTGCAACAGTAGGGAAAGTGCAGAATAGCGGAGAGATATACATTACTATTCCCACTCCAGTGAGTGCAACAGTAGGGAAAGTGTTGGATAGCAGAGGGGTAAAATGTACTATTTCCACTACAGTGAGAGCAACAGTAGGGAAAATGTTGGATGGAAGAGAGGTGAAAATTACTATTCCAACTCCAGTGAGTGCAACAGTAGGGAAAGTGCATAATAGCGGATTGATAAAAATTACTATTCCCACTCCAGTGAGTGCAACAGTAAGGATAGTGCAGAACAGCAGAGAAATACAAATTACTATTCCCACTCCAGTGAGTGCAATAGTAAGGAAAGTGCTGGATAGCGGACGGGTAAAAAAGTACTATTCCAACTCCAGGGAGTGCAAAAGTAGGGAAAGTGCTGGTTAGTGGAGGGTTGAAAATGTAAATTCCCACTCCAGTGAAAGCAACAAAAATTAAAGTGTTGCATAGCGGAGGAGTATAATTTACTATTGCCACTCCAGGAAGAGCAACAGTAGTGAATGTGTTGGAAAGCGGAGGAGTAAAAAGTACGATTCCCCCTCCACTGAGTGCAATAGTACGATAAGTGTTAGATAGCGGAGAGGTAAAAATTACTATTCCCACTCCAGTGAGTGCAACAGTAGGGGTAGTGCTTGATAGAGGAGGGGTAAAAATTACTGTTCCAAATCCAGTGAGTGCAACAGTAGGGAAAGTATTGGATAGCGGAGGGGTAACATATACTATTCCCACTCCATTGAGAACAACTGTAGGGAAAATGTTGGATAGTGGAGTGGCAAAAATTACTATTCCCACTCCAAAGAGTGCATTAGTAGGAAAAGTGAGGAATAGTGGAGAGATACAAATTACTATTCGTACTCCATTGAGTGCAACAGAAGGGAAAGTGCTGGATAGCAGAGGGGTAAAAATTACTATTCCAACTCCAGTGAGTGCAAAAGTAGGGAAAGCGCTCGTAGTGGAGGGTTAAAAATTACTACTCCCACTCCTGTAAGAGCAACAGTAGAGAAAGTGTTGGATAGCGGAGGAGTACAATTTACTATTCCCACTGCAGCGGAGAGATAAAAATTACTATTCACACTCCAGTGAGTGCAACAGTAGGGAAAATACTATTCCCACTCCAGTAAGAGTAACAGTAGGGAAAGTGTTCACACTCAATCACTTAGAAAAGAAATATACATATTAAAAATAAAAAATGAATTGACCAAATAAAAAACATATATATTAAACACATACAAAGAACACACATTTTAATACTTATTAGATATAACACATACCTACAAATATTATGTAAACTAAAATAATAAACTAATTGAACTAGAATATATTTATAATCAAAAAAAGAATTAAAACATAAATGTATTTATTGTATTTCCTAACCTATGACACCACACCAATAACTAAACACATCAAAAGCAGTGTTGTATACATACGCCTAAGTGTTGAGGGTATGTTTCTTGCGAGTGATCTGACTTACATTCTTTCTTTTAATAAACTATTAGAATAATGGGCGCAGGGGACTGGATTACACTGTATAATTGATATAACAGTGGTTGGTTTGAGGTAGAGACCCCCCTACACCAGTCCTACTTAAAATAAATGGTTGCTGCCCGGTTCAGCCAGATCTTTTCCGTTTGAATATTTGATGAGTTGAGGGTGATCTGGCTGGAATTTATCCTCTGTAGCTCCTTGCTGTTAAGGTACTACATAATCGGCCTGATGTACAAAGTAGTTTAACGGTTGCAAAATATCAGATTCGATAAATCTGAGGGTTTGTGACCACTAAAGCACCTTCTGTAATATACTGAACTCAATTAACAATAACTTTTTTTCAAACAGAAAATAGGCTAAGTGAAAATTAAGGAATTGCTCTTTGGAAGGAGTGTGTTATGGGTGTCCCTCCCAAATACGAATTCCTTAAGGTACGTATTAATGTTTTGCAAACATAATCTGGTCACAAAACATGAATATTTTTTCACCAATTCAAAAGTGATGATCCATTTGCAAACAGAGAGGGGTCCCCAGGGGACCCCTCTCCTTTTGCGAATATTGATAAAAATGTTTGTTTGGTATCAGCAGTGGTTTGTGGGGCCTCTACATGAATCCTAATCTACAATTACAATCAAGAGTCACACAATATGCTGACGGTTTATTTTTACCGTTTCAGTTATTTCCTCCTTAATAGGATCTCTTCACGAGATACCTGCCACATTTCATTCAAACATTAGAGCGCAGGGCAGCACCGTAGCTACTGGGAGAGGTCACCCTTTCCTTTGAAGAATGCAATTTAACAGACCTTTGTAGCATCCAGTCCTTGCCACCGATGTGGCAGAAGATAAGTGGAGAATGGGTTTCCTGAAATAAATAATGTCTGTCTCGAACATCTAGACTTGAACTCATTTGCAGTGTCTTCATAATTCCTAAAAGTCCCTTTAAACACAGCACCAGGTTATCTGGAAAACCCACACCAGAAATGGAGTGGGGGCTGGGCTTCATCTTTGAAGCAATGGTTATCTTGTCTGGGGTAAACATAGAACCTGACATTTCCAGTGCACATGCATACAATATCAGTTTAGAAGAAATGTGACAAATTAACATGGTCATTTTAACAGACAACATTTTACTGGATAAGTCCTCATTGTCTGGCCAATAGGACAGAAAACTCAACACTTTATTGATTTCCCATAGTCTATCACAGTTTGTCTCTGTGATGTTTCTTAACCAGACAATGCTCCATATTTTACATACCATGAGATGTTCTCCCACTGGGAAACCTTTTACTGGCAAATGTCCCGCTGAGAGAACACCTTATAAGCCAAAACCTCAAAAGCCAATTCTGGCAAGAAATTCAGCACCTACACTGCATTCAACCCAATGAAATATAGACCCTTTTCCATGGACCCATTGAGATTTGTCTCTCCGTATCTCTTGACTGTTGAATTTATCAAACTGATTTGATCACAGAATCATTGTGTTCCAATAAGCTTGGGATCTGCCACTTGGCCCTGTAATTCTCCATACCTCATGTTCAAGGAACCGCCTAAATCTATCAGATGTGCATCGCTTGAAGGACTCCTCAGTGTTGAAACAAACTTGGGAAGATGCACCAGTACATTCCAAAATAGCTCCAGAAGTACAAGGAAACATGACTCAGAACTCCAAACTGATGTGACCAATATGAGGATTACTTCCTGAAGCACTCACATGACATTAATTAATGGGCAAAATGTGGAATTCGCTGTCATTCCTCAGCCTTGAGAAATGCATCTACTACAACCACCTACCAGTCCAGCTTAGAACTCTAGGCACTTGGAAGTTGCACATTCAGCATTGTGACAAAAAAGTAACTAGTACATTTACATCATTGAAAGCTGGCTGTACAGTCTTCTAAGACTGGAATCCTTGAGTTAATGAGAATTCAAAACTGCCACTACAGGCTGTTTCCTAAGGAGATATTACTACTTTGGAATTTTTAGAAGTTGTAGTCTGCAAGAACACCATCCAAGAAAGGCTATCCTTTAAAAGAGGGTCCAATTCCCACCAGCATGACCTTTTGGAGAGCCAACGGTTTGAACTGAAAAGACTATATATTTAACAACTTCATATTTCTCGGTCAACCACTTTTCTTTGAGACACATGATAGCCTATGTTCTGTTAGACCCGAATATCTCTATATTAGTAAGCATGCACACCCAGGAATATTTTATCTTACAATAGAAATGCCAGGATTAATTGTGCAATATACTGGTCACCCATGACAAACGGATGGACTCTAATGTCCCCCACTCATCATAATAGGTAGGGATAGATTTACAGGTTCTGTTCACTATGGAAACAAGCATTTACAATGCAATCGGTCTAGCACGTGAAATACGTAGAGACATTTTTTACTTTTGTATTTGTTTTGCAGTGCGGTTATTACATTTGCATAGCGCTGTTATCATTTGTATGACCTTGCAGCACTGGAGAACCAGAAAATGGGAAATAGGTTATGAGGGAGGGGAGACAAGAGTAATATGCAGTCTGAAAAACAAGTAACATCATCCAGGAAAAAGCAAACACTTATTGGGAATTCAGGATTAGGTAAAGCATGTAAAAAGTAAGCAGAGCAGCACAGTTACCTGAACAGGTGTACACTTATTATTTAGAAATTAATGAGTGGTTTTGCCTGAAAAGTAAGGACATGACTAAAGGGCCCAGAAGGGACTACAGGGCCCAGCATGCACCACTAAAAGCCAACAAAAGCGAATCATGCCAATTATGAGAAGAGAGTTTGAAAAGAGAAACAAGTGAGATGAAAAGTGCGTAATTCATTGTACAAGGTTAAGACTTTTGCAGCAGAACAAGAAGTCTCTAGCCCTATGACCCTGTTAACAAACTTTCACAGTAGGAGTTGAAAACGCACAAACACTGTAGACAGAGTACACTAGCTATTCCTCATATGTTGCTGATTCAAAGGCAGAGTATGGAAGGGTGCAAGGATTTTTAGCGATGCAAGCAAAATAGGATTTTATTTTAGCGTGCTCCCTCTGCCGAAAAAAATAAGGGTGTTAGACTTTTATTGTTTTAGGTGTAACGCATTGGCATCCATGTTTCAATTCCTGATCTTTTTATTTGCTAATTATTGCCATCTGTTGTGTTAGTTTAAATAGAAATATGTCAATGTAAACAAAGCAGAACCAGTACAGCAGCATTCCCCAATAAATAAATCTAGTTTTGTAACATTGCGTATACTGCTTTGACAAAGAGTTGACCAGGTGTTTTCTCCCCCTTTTTTAAATATCAGATACCCTTTTGATGGTTTTTCTCCCAGACATCCTTCATCTTAAATTAACTGTGTCGTGAAGCAAGCGGTTAGTGAATTAGTTCTACTGCTGCTGTCTTTCTGTCTTTCCCAAATGGCAGAGGGAGGTTGAAATGTAGCAGAAAAGTAAAAGCTTAAACAGAAGTGAGATTTCTGGAAGTGCGGTTCTGTATGCCATGTCCACATTAAAGCCTCTGCATGAAGAGAGGTGCGATAAACAGTTCACTGCTGCAAGCAGGCTGCCCCCCCCCCCCCCAACAGTTTCTAGGAAAGTATCATGTCAGAGGGGCGGGGGAGTTCACAAAGGAAACGTTTTACACCTCCTCCATGCTTCTAATCAAAAAGCCTGCTCCCATTAAACACCACTTTGAGCTGAATTGCAGCAAGGTTTAAGACTGCAGATTTAACCGTTGTTGTGAGTACGTCAGGCTGTGTTTAAGAACAGGAAGCTCCACGCTCACCCGGTATTTAGGAGCCACATATGGTACTGTGTTTTTAACGTGTGTGGCAGAGTGTAACGGTGCAATGTCACCTTGTCGCCCTCTGAACAGCAAGCTAGCCAGCAGCAGTTATGAATAAGATGTAGTCATCAAGACAATAACATTTCTACCTTCCAGAATGAAGAAAAAAAAAAGCTTTGAAACTACAATTGGTCTTGTGCTGCTTGTCGTACTTGAGTGCTGGGTGGAGGGGGGGGTGGTGCGAGAGGGGGTGGTGCTTAAGCGAAGAGAGGCACCCCGAGTGGCCAACTAATAAAGCTTTGGAACTACAATTGGTCTTGTGCTGCTTGCCGTTCCCGAGTTCTGGAGGGAGGGGGGCCATTGCGAGGGGGGAGGCGCAAGTAGGGGGGGGGCTTAAGCAAAGCGAGTCACCCAGAGTGGCCAACTAATAAAGACCAGCCTTACTTGTCAGTGACCCTGCAGGCTGACAGTGTCCAATTTCACAGTGTTCACGCTCTCTTCTTTGACCTGTGAATGGTTTGTGCAAAGCAGGCTTGAGAAACTCCTGGCAAGGCCGCCGCTTTCTTCTGGCCACACATGTTAAGAGAGGTAAAAAATGCTGGAGTCACTGGGACAGCAAACACAGCAAACAGCGGTTGGGCGAGCATCAAGCTGTGAAGGAAACCCCGCTGAGTACTTGAAGCAGTTAGCCGGGCAAGCCACGAATTTTGTAAGTGTTATGCCGGACTGCGGGTTGGGGAGGCACGGGAAGAAAATAGTGCTTACAATATAAGAAGTAAAGGGGCCAGTAGCCATGGAAGGATACAAATGACAACATGCCCGTCATAATGAGGGACTAACAAGCCTAAAACCAATCGGAAAACAGCATTTACGAACTAAGCCAATGGAAAAGATGGGCGGAAAGTGGGTGGAACTTCCACGGAGCTTCCACTCCATACTGAATACTGCATGCCTTGCAAAGCGAGCAGCGCATGTGCGCTGCCGCTATAGGCTCTACCTAAAAATAGTTGCAGCAGAGTTTGGATTTGTACCAGAAAATAACATGCCTGCCAGTTGTGGCATGCATGTCCGGATGCCTACCTAGTTTAAAATTAGAATCCAGATCCCTTAGATGGAACAATGTTATTGCTTTATTAGCAGGAAGGGAAACAACATTGACCCTCACTATATGTGGAGCATCTGCAAGCATCCAGATCAATGAACAGACCAAGAGTGATGCAAAAGTCACCACTGTAAAGGTTCAATAATTGGAACTGTCAGAATGCCTCATAAGTCTAAGTGAATATATAATTCAAATTGTAAAATCTGAAGTGATACAGCTGAAGAAAAAGAGAATACAAGTTGGGAACAATTGAAAGGAAACTTACTATCTGCTGTGTTGGTTTCTTTATTGGGGAGTTGGTGCGTTTGTTTTGTTGCCCAGGGCAGTGACCCATAATATTTTGAACTTGGTGAGTAGTGTGTTCATGGCTTTCTCGACGATCTTAAAGGGCAGAAGAAGCTGTTAGATAGGCCGATAACTGTTCGCGTCTTGACAATCCAAGCTAGGTTACTTCAATAACGGGAGAATAGATGCCTTCTTCCAAGCAGTCGGGAAATATCCCACAGAGAACATTCGATTGAAGATCCCTGTGAGATAACTGTCCATGGGCTCTGGAGCCAGATGGAGAATTTTAGGGGGTCAGGGGTTCCATGGTGATCCTGATCGCATCTGACTAAGCCTGTGTCACCTGTGTTACTGAGAAGTTACTAAAGTTGTAAAGACAAGGGATTGTGTCAACTGAAGAGGCTCCCTCACAAGAAATCTCTGTCTTGAGAATGGAGAGCTCATCGGACAACATACCTCCTACTCCCTGGGCTGAGGAAACAGAGTCTGCAACTGCCTTTACTTTTGCTTGTAAGAATGATGCTAGCTGGTTACAAAAGTCTTGCATTAAACTGGTATTTTTCTGGGCAGGAAGTTTACTTAGTTTTTGTATGGTTTTTGTATGGTTAAAAAGAGTTCTTTAGAGGAGTTGAGAGAAGCTCTTATCTTAGTTGGGAAATATTAAAATGTTTACTTTATAATCTGCCATGGCTTTTTGTATTTGAGTTTGTCGTCTGCTTTATAGTGTGACCGCCACTTCCTTTCCAGCCTTCGACATAATTTCTTCTCTTGTCTAAGGCTTTCATCAAACCATGGTTCGGAGGGCGATGTCCTTTTAATGTTTGAATACTTTTTTTTTTATTTTTTTTTTTTATTTATTTATCAGAAAACAGCACATTACAATGCATACAGAGCCGTTCGCCTACATCCCATCACGGGCCGGCGGTAGGCCCGATCGTCACATCAATGAGGTAGGAGAATGTCAGTTGAGAATCACAAAAAATGAGTACTAACAGAGGAACAGTCCTGTGTACTAGCCAATCGGCCTCGGCTCCAGAACGGTGATAACATCAATAACGTAACGTGCACTGTACAAAGGTTAACATATCTAAAAATTTTACTTTTTCTCCCCCCCAACTCGTCCCCCCAACCCCAACTTCCAACCCCCCACAACCGGTCCCCAGTCTGCGTGTTCCCTGAAAGTTACGTGTGGTCTAATGGAGCGACATGGCGTGTGGTGTGTAGCACGGCCTGCCGAGTGCGCGGGCGCTCGCGCGGGGCTGCTATGTTGGGAGAGGTAGTAAGCCTACAGTGGTTGGTGATGCTGGCTATGGAAGGGCACCGCTGCTGGAGTCAAGGCGGGTCATAGGTCGCTGCGCCCCCCTGTTCCTCACCCTCCCCCGATGCTGTGTCATCCTCAACCACCCTGGAGGTGAGATAGGTCCGATAGAGTTCCCAGAAGTTCTTGGGGCGACTTCGGGGAGGGAGGAGTTCGCTATACGCCTCCGCCTGCGTGTTGCAATACAGCATATCGCTGGCCCACCGCTTCAGAGTCGGGAGCGGGCCTCGTATCCAGCAAGACGCGACTACCCGTTTGGCTAGTAGCATGCCCATGCTGACCATTTTGCGCACCGGCGCCGGGACGTTCCTCGCGTAGCCCAGGAGGGCGAGGGCGGGATCTACGTCCAAATCCAGATCTGCTATTCTGCTCAGTTCTGCAAATATTTCGGTCCAGAATCTCTGAACACCCGGGCACAGCCAGGCAACGTGTATAAAGTCCGCCACCGGGGCACGACACCTCTCGCAGCAGGGCGAGTCTCGGAGGCGATATCGATGTAGCCTTTCTGGCGTGTAGTACACTCGTTGTAGAAATTTAAAGTGAACCAGGCGGTGTCTCCCATTTAGCGAAATTCGCCTGGAGGCCGCGCAGCAATACATCCACATTCCGTCGTCTATGTGCATATCTAAATCGGTCTGCCAGGCCAGTCGCGCCCTTGTGTATCGCTGTGCCGTGTGTGCGTGTCCCATGCTATAGAGTTTAGAAAGAAGCTTCCTCGGAGATTCAGCGTGTATGACGTATTCTAGTTCTGGGATTTCAGGGGGTTCCTCCATGTCAGGGCCTAAGTGGTCCAGGAGAGCGCTGCGTACCCTGTGATATTGAAAGCGGTGTAGCATGGAGGGGGGATCGCGTCCCCGCACAAGCTGTTCCCACGTCTTCACCGTACCGTTTTCAAATAGATCGCCCAGTGTGCGTACACCCAGCTCACCGAGAGCTCTGTGGACACCCGGTTCTGTCAATGTAGGAAGCCAGAGCGCCCATTGTGTCGGCATGCTAGGGGCGTACAGCAATACCTTATCTTGCCTCTGCACTATGGTATGCCAAGCGTGGTTAGTAGAGCGGATGGAGTCCAGTACTCCTACTCTACGGTCGCCAGGGCTACAGATAGTCGCCGGGAGCGGAGTAGGGGCAGCGAAGAGGCGTTCCAGGATCACATGCGGTATGTCCGGGTTGCCATGTATCCAGGTATGGAGATGGGAGGCCTGCGCGATCCTATAGTAGCGTTCAAAGTCCGGGGCTGCCAGCCCCCCCTGCTCATATGGGAGTTGAAGCACCGTCCAGCGAATTCTGGGCTGTTTGCCAGCCCAGGCTAGTCTGATAAGCAGTTTGTTTAAGGTCGTAAAGAAAGCTTTAGAGAGGACGATCGGGAGATTATTGAAGAGGAACAAAAATCTCGGGAGGGCTACCATCTTCATCAAGGCTATGCGGCCCATCAATGAAAGTGGGAGCTTGATCCAGAGCTCGACATCATCCGCTAGTTTGCTATAGGCTATCCCGTAGTTCTCCCTCAGTACGACTTCAGGGTCCGTGTGTATCCGTATGCCCAGATATCTGATCGGGTCAACGGACCACTGTAGTGGATATTCCATCTCGAAAGGTTCAGTCACAGGGGTCAGGGGGAATGCCACGGACTTTGGCCAGTTGACTTTCAGCCCCGAGAGGGCCCCAAATCGTACCACCTCCCTTAAGACCGATGAGAGGTTATTCACTGGGTCCCTGACGTACAACAGCGTGTCGTCCGCGTATGTGGAAATGCCGATTTTGTAGGTCGGATAGCTGATTGTCTCATAGGAGTGGTATTCCCGCATCGCGCAGGCCAGCGGTTCCGCTACCAGTGCGTACAGTAGCGGCGAGAGGGGGCAGCCCTGTCTCGTGCCCCTACTCACAGTAAAGGCCTCAGAGACCACATCGCCCAGTCGGACTCTCGCGGTCGGTCGGTGGTAGAGGGCGCCCAGCAGCTGGAGGAACAGGTCTCCCAGCCCCAGTTTTCCGAGGACTTTACGCATGAAAGGCCATTCCACGGAGTCAAACGCCTTCTCCATATCCAAGAAGACCGCAATGGCCTTGGTATCATGTTTGGTGTGTTGCATAGCTCCCAGGACCGTCCTGATGTTGTAGGTAAGGTTCCGGGCAGGGATAAAGCCAGCCTGCTCTGGGGCCACCAGTTCCGGGGCGACAAGCGCCAGTCTGGTTGCCAGAACCTTAGCGTAGATCTTCGCGTCTACGTTGATAAGAGACAAGGGGCGGTACGATCCCGGAAGATCGTGTGGCTTTCCTGGTTTCAAGATCGTCACAATTAGTGCTTCCCTCATAGACGGGGGCATGGCGCCATTTTCGCAGATTTCATCGAAGAGGGTGGAAAGATAGGGCAGCAGTTTGTCTTTGTACGCCTTATAAAAGGTCACAGTTAGGCCGTCGATTCCAGGCGCGCTTTCCGACCTCATGCTGTCTAGGGCATCCGCTATCTCTTCCTGAAGAATGGAAGTCGCCAGGAACTCCCTCTGCCAGTTCTCTAAGAACGGCATTTTGATGTAATCTAGGTAACTGTCAATTTGCCCCTCTACTCCCGAGGTTTTGCTAGAGTACAGCTCCTGATAGAATCCCCTGAATTCCGCCAGGATGTCCTCCTCGGCCGTTAACGTCGCCCCGGCCGCTGATTTTAATTCTGAGATTGCCTGCCGCCGCCTGACTCCCTGCATAATTCTGGCTAGCAGTGCACCCGGCCGGTCGCCTTCACCGTACGTACGGGCCGTCGCGTATTTTCCCAGATGCCTAACCTCCCTGTCGGCCTCCTCGTGGAACTCCGTCAGGAGCTCCCTTAGTATCTCGTCCCCATCCGGAGACGGGTCAGCCAGCTGTAGGCGTTCGCATTCCGCAATCCGACCCTCAAGATGCGAGAGTCTGTTCCTGATGGCTTTCAGGACACTGGAGTGCTTGGCCATGACCACTCCTCTAACGTAGACCTTGAATGTTTCCCACACCGTCCCGAAGCCATCCACTGTGCCTATATTATTAGAGAAAAACGTGTCAATGTCCTCTCCTAGCTCTGCCCGAAATGACTCATCCAGTAAGGAGTATGGTGGAAAGCGCCAGGTGAAAGGGGGTATCCTCGGTTGTGAAGTGTTCAGGACTAACAGTATGGGGGAGTGGTCTGATAGTGTCCGCGGGAGCACCCTGCAGTCTCTCACCTTGTGCAGCAGGGGAAGTGCCGTCAGCCAGTAATCGATCCTGGTGTGGATGTTGTGATACGCAGAGTAGTGTGTGAAACCCCCCCGCTCGCTGTGCCTCTCCCTCCAGACGTCCACTAGTCCCAGTCTCACCATTTCCGCTTGCATTCTCTGCGCAGCCGCTGCCGGACGCCTGAGGGGTCCCCCCGACCTATCCAGTTCTGGGTTAAAAGTGAAGTTGAAATCCCCCCCCCAGATCATGCTACCTGCGGGCCAGTCGACACAGTGTCCCGCTACTGCTGTATAAAAGTCAGGGGTGTCATAGTTTGGGCCGTACACATTCATGACCAGGAGATTATGTCCCTTACCCGTACATTTGCTCAGCACGAATCGGCCCTCCGGGTCCGCCTTCAGCAGTGTGAGGGATAGCTTGGATTTAGGGTTTACCCACGTAAGGACACCCCTGGCGTGTGATGTGAAGCCAGCATATGTGGCGTGACCCTGGAGGCCTCTATGTGTGTGCATTCTACTGGTATTGGGTAGGTGTGTCTCCTGTAGCAGGGCCAGGTCTACGTGATGTCTTTGGAGATAGTGCAGTACCTTACGGAGTTTCCGATAATCATTCAACCCCCGAACGTTCCAAGTCAGTGCCGTAAGGGTTCCAGTTTCATTCAGTGACCCGCCGGGTAGTGCGTCAGCCATAGAGAGAGTAACAACATCTGATGAGTACCAACAGTACCTGTCGCGCCCTCCGGCGTGTGCCACCACCTCCAGGCCCCTCCAAGATACATAACTGTGTGGAACACATTGTGGACCCCCCCCCAAACATTCCCAAACTCAGAAAAAATACCCCAACCCTCCTCCCACAGCTCACCAACCCCAACCTGGTGTGACCGAAATCCTCACGTCCCTCCCCCCCACCCTTCAGCAACCCCATTCAAGAACTCCCCGAACAAGCTCTGTCCGAGCCGTAACAGCCAGAAGCGCCGGGGCAGAGGTAGCCTACTCTCTACTTCTGTCGTGTACCGTCCCTTCCGGACCACCACACTATGAATGTAAGCTGCTTCCGCGGCAGCGCCCCGTTAAAGTAGTCCAGCAAGAAAAAGAATCAAACATTAGGGTCCGGCCCACTGCCCGGGCCCCCGCCCCCCGCCCCCCGCCCTCCAAACCGCATCTGACCTGTCTCGTGTCCAGCCACAAGGTGGGGGATCCCGCCCAGGGCAGCATCGTACCGCAGCGTTGTGGGCCCAGGAGCACTATTCCAGAACATTCGGATCACACCCACTCGATGGCGTCCAGTGGATCAAACAGACCCGTAATAAGGGCCAAGCGGGAGTCTGCCTCGTGTCTGGGCAGAGGGGCGCCCCGGATGCCCCCCGTGAGAGCAGTTCACCGTTGTGCCCCCGTGCACGCTCTCCTTCTCAGTCCTGTTCCTCCAGGTCCGCGGCGCCAGATTGGTCCGGTGCGAGCGTCTCCGAATTTCCTCTGTTCTCCCTTATCCACACCTTCAGGGATTTTTGCAGTTCCTTGGGGTCCGTGAAAAAGTGCGAGTGGCCCTGTCTGTTGATGCGCAGCCGCGCCGGGTACAGCATGGCATAGTCCAACCCGAGGTCCCGCAACTGTTGTTTGTACGGGAGAAAGCGCCGCCGTTCCTCCTGCACTTTAGTGGTGAAATCAGGGTATAAGGATATGTTCATTCCCTCGTACTGGAGTGAGCCCTTCTCACGGGCTGCTCGGAGCGCCGCGTCCCTGTCCCTATAGTTCAACAATTTCGCTATCAGCGGTCTAGGGTTCGCGCCTGGTGGAGGTCTTGGTCCGAGGGTACGATGGGCGCGCTCCACGATGAACATCGGGGAAAACGTGTCGTCTCCCAGAAGTGTCTTCAGCAGTTTTTCAACAAAGAGCTCCATCTTACCCGTTTGGGTCGATTCGGCCACTCCCGTTATGCGTATGTTGGAGCGCCTGGAGCGCGCCTCCAAGTCCTCCGACTTCTCCTGGATCACTTGGAGCAGGCGGCCAAATTGCTTTCGATCAGTGTCCCACTCCGTCTGCGCCTCTTCAGCCTCCGTCAGTCTGCGCTCGGCCATATCAAGTCTCTCTGCGTGCTTATCCACTCTCTCCGTCATGCGGTCCATTCGATACGCCAGCGCGTCTATCTTGTTGCCTATGGCCGACATGCCATCCTGTAGGCCCTTCTCCATAGTCGTGAGCATACCTTTGATTTCCGCGCAGAGTGAGGAGCCCGGATCACTGGTAGCCCCCGAAGTCTGGGGGGACAGGGGGTCCGGTCCCTTCTGTCTGCGTTGGTCGAACGACAATTTCGACTGGGTCCTGTCCCCTTTCACCATCTTTGCTGCCCTGCGAGGATCTGGGGGCCACGTGGGCGCAACGAGTGCCTGTCACGATCAGGCCGTGGCCCGTCCCCGCCGTGTGCCAGCCGCTGGGGTGGGTGCAAGGGTCTGCTACCGTGGCCAGGTGGACGTGTCAGGCTTCGCCAGTGGCGCCGGTAGGGCCAGGCTTCCGCTGGGCGTTCGCTCTCTTGACTCAGTGGCACAGCTCGAGTCCCCCGAACAGTTCAGGACAAGCGGAGGGGGGGCTCTCGTCTCGCTCCAGGCCGCTCTGCAGGCCCCTATGCTGGGGGGGGGCTCGATCGTTGGAGGGCCTTGGGTGTCCGTGTGTCGCCGGGATTAGACTGTCGCCATGAGGCGCGCCACCTCCCCCTCAGCTGTGCCGGCGTACCTTCAATCCTCGTGCCTCCAGGAGCCCCCACTAGGTGTCCGACTGGTCACCTCCACGTGACCGTGCAACTGCGGTGAATCAAAGGGGCCAGCTACGTTGGGACCCGGAAGGGGCCGCGTCGTCAGGTCCGCGTTGCCGCACGTCGGGGCACGCAGCCCGGTCTCGGTGCTCAGGAGAGGTCGGGGATCCAGGCCTGGTCCCGCGTCACCTCGCAGGCGAGGAAAAGAGGTGTTTCCGCGTGCGGATCGCTCCCAAACTCCGGGCGGAGGCGCAGCAGGGGCTGGGTCGGCAATCGCTGCCGTTTTCGGCTGAGTTTCACTGCCGGGTGAGGATAGTTGGCGAATATTCAATGGCGCCGCCGCGGAGCTCTGCTCTTACGCGTCCACCATTGACGCCGGCTAGCTCCGCCCCCATGTTTGAATACTTAAGGGGCGCTAAGGAGTCAAGGTTTTTAGTAATCCAGTTATTGTATGTTGTTGTGGCCTCATCCAGGTCTGCAGGCAGACCTGGTCTGGTGAGGTTCAAATTTCACCTGAGGCTTTCCGGAGTAATTTTATGCCAAGGGCATTTGACAATTTTGATTGGAGGGGACCTGCACCTGCTCCTACCTCTGGACAAATGCTAAACAACACAGGAATGGTCCGACCAGGTAAGAGTGACAATGGAGGAAAGTTTGTAAAAAGGATTGTCCGAATAAATACCATCTAATGCATGGCCAGCTTTATTGGTCGGCCATCAACTAACTGGACCAAGCCCACACACTGCTCATAAGGTCGATGAGGGCTGCTGTACCTTTTGTCTGCTTTTTTTTCAAGATGAAAATTAAAGTCCCCATGGATGGCGAAATCTGAAAAGAAGACCTTGATGTCTGTAAAGTAGTAGTCTGTTAAATTAATACTGGCTGGTCAGAGTAATTTTAAAAACCAATGCTTCACAATTAGAGACGGTTTGAAGGGGCTCAACAGAAATTTTTAGGTGTCCCTGTTAAATAATAGCTTAGCCGCCGCCTTTTTTCCCCGGACGGTCTAGTCTAGGGATGGTAAAGCCCGGAGGGGGGGGGGGGGGCATGATAAAGTCTGACCCAGCATTTGCCCAGGTTTCTGTGACAAACACTAGGTCCAGTTTCTGGGCATCTATGAATTCAGCAAATGCAATGGTGTTTTTTTATAAGTGACCCAGCATTTATGAGTGCTGTTGTAAAGCATCTGGCAGCTGTCTGTGGTTGCATTAAGTCCGAGGTTGTGGAGGATAACTCGGACTGAGTATTCAGGATGCGTTGGATGGAGTAATCTTGATTTTGTGGTTAGTCAAGGTGAGTTAGCAGAGAGGACAAGACCTCAGTGCCCGAATGTGCATGGGATTCAATAGAGGCCTAGGACAGTTGAGCTTTGTATCTCATATTTGAAGCAGCTTATCACGCGAGTAACGGTAAGGATCCAGGGCAAAATTGGCAGAGTGGCTGGCACTGAGCGCAGTCCAAGCACGGATGGGCGCAGACGGGCATTGCCTTTAGTAAGCCAGCACTGCGCCCGCTGCCCACATCCACCACGCGTCAGCGGCCGCATTCTGATTAAGTAGTGGTATGCGGCTCAACCACTAGACCGTCAACCTGAGGTGTGACCGGAAGTGGTTAGGCCCAGATTCCTCGCTTCCTTTCCCCCACTCTCACCACAGCAATCATTATAACCGGTGGTGGACCTAAGAACGTGGGGAAGAGAGCTGCCAGCTACAGAGTGTAGCCCTTCAAATAACCCAGCAGCTTCCAGCTGTGCCGGTGATAAGCTGAAAGCACCTCACAATGTAAAAATAATTAATAGCAGTATACAATGTCTAAAAAGCCAGTCACATCCAGTTAAAATAAGTCAAAACTTAATTATAAAACCTACAGTGAGATATCTCCTTCTTTGAGCTCCCGTACAAACTCACTTAGGCCACCTCCAGCAGTGGATGCCGGAGGTGGCCTACAGGTGCTTCCTTTGATGTCAGTGTATCACAGGCTCCTCACCATTCAAAACATACACTTGATGGGTACAGGGAGACAGCTCACAAAATGGTTCGCCAACTCATTGCATTCGCACACGTCACAACTGCTCAGGCATCATTGGGAAGCAGATCTCCTCCGACCATGCACAGATTGGTAATTGGCGACCATATTGGGGCCTAAATTCATCCTCAGGAATGCCAGATTCCACCTCATACAGTACTATATAGTACATGGAGCATACTTGACATTGGCCAAAATAAATAGGTACTTTAGGCGCACTGATGCCCACTGCCCTAGATGTAGCTTGGTGGTTGTAGATCTCATTCATATGATGTGGAGCTGTGCTGTCTTTGCTGCTTACATGTTAAAGGTCACCAACTATTTGACTAACTGCACTGGGCACACAGCAGCATATACTTGCGAGCTGTGCCTCCGTGGTCTCTACCACAGGTTCAAGAGACATAAGATAACATGCAGGATCTTAGACCTGGGATTGCTTTCAGCTAAGTGCTTGAATACCAGACTTAGGAAGTGGATAGAGCCATTGCATGTGAATGCATGGCTCTGCTTGTTAACAAACTGGCACTAGTGGAAAGCCTTGCCTTATACAGCAAAGACACCCTAGGACTCCGCACCCTAATGGCAGCTGCATGGGACGTAATACTCCAAGACTTTCACAACAAGTGGCAATCAGATGATGAGCCACTACTGACACCGGCACAGCAGCAGCTGAGACACACCATGACCCATAGTAGGGGCATGCAATGGTCCCAACAGATTGGCCACTGAACCACGCTCTATCCTTGAACCCCTTGCACATAGCCAGGGAGCACAACACTTGTTGGGAAAGGTAGATATCATCATTGAGGGACTATGTGGCTGAACTGGAAGCCTTGGGATGTGACGGAGACCTGAGTTGGAAAAAGTTTACACTATTAATACCCTGACCCTACCTCCCCTTCCTTCTCCCCTTTGCTCTCCTGCACCATTTCTCGCTTCTGCCGGCAAGCTGTACATATTCATAAGTGTTGACAGAGCCAAGTACAGCAGCCATCTCCTCCCTGTTGGGCATTACCTAACATCAGGAACTTATGGAACGGCTAAATTGGGGAATGCCAGATGCTGTATTATGTCAGGGGACGTGGCTGATTATAAACTGAAGCATGCATATTATGCACTGTGAATCCAGCTGTTGTATGTACATGTACGTGGCTTTTGTTGAAACAGAAACATCTATAAAAGAAATTAAACAAACATAATATTGAATACACTGTGAGACCCTGTTGCATAGGCTTCCTTATACTCATTGATATACCTATACAGATGCTTTCACATATCCATACAGACACACTTATACCCATTCGCGTAGCTATAACGACTCTGAGACATACTCATTCATACCTGCTTTATTCTCATCTACCTACTTATACAGCCAGTGTGACACCCATTCACATATTCTTATAGAGATTCTCTCACCCCCTACCATACCCTTACAGAGTCCCTCACACCCTTACACATAACTATTGGGATTTTCTTTTATTCCCATTCACATACCTTCACAGATAGTATAACATCTATTCCCATAATCACACAAACACTCTTACAACCTGTCAGCTATCTATACATACACTCTATACTTTCATATACTGATACACAGACTCTGACATCCTGTCACATAACCAAAGAGAGATTATCAAACGCTGTTATATACTGGCATGTACTCTGTTACAGCTTGTCACATACGTATTTGAGACCTTCTTTTTTCTTATCCACATATGAATAGTCGTGCACCTATTCACATACCCTTGTAGATACTCTCACACCCTCTGACCTACCCACATAGAGGCTCTAATATACTCTCACATACCCATGTACACACTCTTATACCCATTCACATATCCATACAGAGATTCACTCATACAAAGAGTATCACACCCTCTCACAGAGCTATACAGACGGTGTCACAACCATTGCCATAGCCATAGAGAGACTCACACATACTCTGATATACCCATCTAGAGATCCTTATATCTATTCACATACCCATACACAGGTTTTTACATCCTATCACATTTCGACTCAAAGACTATTAGACCCTCTCACACAACTTTTACAGACACTGTCACAACCATTCATACCTATGGAGATACTCACACCCTCTGAGATATCTGTAGATATTGTTATACCCATTCACATACCTATACACAGTCTCTCACCTCATTTCTTAATTTGTTGTATTGTTTTATTGATAAAGTAGTTACTTGGTGAAATAATATTTAGATGATTTTATCTGGACCTCAATGTATTGTTTATTATTTTTCCAGATATACAGTTTTGAAAAAGAACAACTACAATGCCTGAGAAAATGCATAAAAAGTAAGAAACATAATTTTCAATTTCAAAATGAGATAGGCAAACAAAATTAGGCAAGGAATTTGCAGATAGAGAGATGCTGGCAAGAGTACTAAGCAGTTTCTAAAAAATATGTTGTAAAAGGCAGAATGAGAGTACAATCATATCTAAAAATGGAATTTCCACTTCAAGTGGAAAAAAGGAAGAAATACGTGTTTCACTAAGTAGGAAATGTTCTAAGAAGTCAGAGTAACAAAAAAAGTGAAAAATTAACAAAAAAGACTCTTCTAGTTCTTCAACAAGAAAATAATGTCCTCATATTTTCAAATGACATCTTGGGAGAACCACTATTTAAGATTCAATGCTGGCTGATGAATTTTAATTTTCAGAGATGGTTGGCTGATGGTACATCTTGTTTCTTCTCTGTCACTTGAGGAACTTCCAGTGCCTTTAACAACTATAACATTAGCACATGTCCTTGTGCTTTTACAACAAAACAAAAGAAGGAAAAAGGAATTTTAATATGGTGATACGGTCATCATTTTTTTTCAAACAAGTTGTTAGCATTTAGAATAGTGAAAAACATTTCTTTAAACTCTGGGCAAGTTGTTGCAATAGTGGTATTGACAGAAGGTTTGTTTGGAATAGATGATTATACCCTTATTTCGGTAGAAGATGTTGCTTTCTCTTTCACCATTCTTAATTATGCACATTCGTGGTTGCACTTGATATCCTTTCATATCGAGAATGTGCTGTAACTGTACTTTTCCATACAACTTTTGCCAAGCTGTTTCCACACAGCTTACAGTTAACATATCTGGCACTGGCTTTCTTTTCAGAAGGTACAATTTAACAGTTCCACAGGATTAAAGTGACTGTTTTGGGAATGGGTTTCTCAGAATTTGGGTGTGTTTAAAAGGGAACCAAAAGAACTGAAACTTTTAGTCTTGTTAGTATGTGAATCTGTGAATTTGGCTGTACATTAAAATAATTGAAATATGTTATAATTGTTAAAGTTATAAAAGTTAAAGTATATATTTATGTACAGTTGAAATAGTTAGATGTAAATTACTAATGTTGTTTAATTGTTTTCTTCAAATACATTTGTTATTCTGTTTATATTTGGTGTAATTGTGACTTGTTTGTCACTTATCTTTTGTATTCTACCTTATTCACAATTGTTACGGCTTTGACCTTATTGTTTTTGTAGTATTTAAAATTCTTTATAGTATATCTTTCCAAAAATATAATAGTTTCTACGTTCCAGACACACACTGATGTATACACTGACACAGCCAGTTATAAACTGTTGTGTACACTAACACACAGAAGTATTGATTGAAGCATACACTAAAACACCCAGACACACATATGAATTCACTCACATATTCACCATTTCACTCATACACACAGTCAGTGAGACACTCTAGTCATACATACACTGATACAACCATGAACACACAAATCCATTCAATAACAGATTCTCAGACTCATTCATACATACTCTGACACATCATACATACACTGACACAGTCACACACATTCATGCATTAACTGAAGTATTCACTTACTCATACATAGACTCAGATGTCCCATGCCACACTAATAGATATACTAGCACACCCTTCCACACATCTACACATGAAGTGAGACAGGTAGGCACACAATGTCACATTCACTGACACACCTATTAACACACTGATTGACTCCCTGACATAAGAAGGCACACATCTACTGATATACCCAACTCCACACTGACATATACACTGAAACACCCATACATATATCATTCATTCATGATAGACTGAAAGCAGCACAGTAACACATACAGAGTTACCATGTGAGATACACTAGCACGTAGACTGACACACCCACATACACTCTTTTTTCTGCAGAGACACATCCAAACCAAGAGTAAGACATACACTGACACATCAACACACATTTATTTAAACACTGACATACCCAGTCACAAACAGATGCATACATTGAGACACCCAGGTATACATGTATTCATACAGTAACACATCAAAGCATAGACGATGTACATATGCCTTCATGCAGGCACACATTAACACATGCACTGGCACATCTATGCACATATTTATTCATACTGTAACACACCCAGATACATAGTAACATATATAGTAGGACACTCACACACTCCTTTGCAGCTATAAAATAATTAGAACATTGATGCAGCTCTTTAAGGAAGATGAAGTGTTTTAAAGAAAAAAAAGTTTAAGTTTCCTGAAAAAATGCTCTATTTCTGATAGTAAATATGCAGAGACTAAAATGTTGTGCAAAGCTGTTGCCTATTAATAAACCCAACTGTTTTAAAACAGTAAAAAAGTACAAAAATGATCAGACATCACTGTTGTATTTCTTCAAAAAGAAAATAGTATCTTCAGATTTCCAAATGCCATCTTGGGCCAATAGCTGTTTAAAGTTCACAGATGGTTGGATGATGGTAGATCTTCATCATTCTCTGTCACATGAGGAGCTTCCCCTGTGTTTAACAAATGAAAACATTAGCAAATATCCTTGTGCTTTTGTAGGAATAGAAAGCAAACAAGGAGAAATAAATATCAATGCCCACTTCCCCTTTTCCAATGTGGTGATACTTTCATCATTTTGTTTTGAAACATGTTCTTGAAATTTGGAACAGTGAACAACCATGTCTTTGATTCTGTACAAGTTGGTGCAATGCTGATATTCCCAGAAGGTTGGTTGGATGTAGATGATGATGCTCCTGTCTAACTCCTCTGCTTTCTCCATCAGCTGTCTAAGATTGGCACGTTTGTGATTACTCTTTTTTTATTTTTATTTTTTCATTGTCATAGCAGCACCATTGTTACAATTACAGTTAATTATTCGTCATCAGTGATACATACAAAAAATAAGAAGGGACCATCAGTACAATAAAACAGTGAATCATTTAACCTAAACAAAAATAGAGTACGTTCAGGTAAGGCAAATATATACAAACGTTTGCATGTGAGATAAACAGATACCTGCAATTAAAAGAAGATTACAAACCTGCCTGTATGGGAGGAAAAAGGGATGTGATCAAGCAGTCAGTGAAAATCTGTTGACAACCCTGTCTTCCTTGCATCTATAAATTGGTGCCCAGATACGCCTGCCAAGCATTCTCCCTCTCATGCCATTTCTCTCGTAAATTCCCTTTTTAAAATTAAGTCAAGTCAAGTCAAGTCAAACAATTTGTATAGCGCACTACATACCCAGAGGGTTTCAAGGCGCTTAGGAAGGGGAGGAGGATTATTTGTCAAATATCCACGTTTTAAGCTGCTTTCTGAACGCTAGGTGGTTCTGGGTGAGGCGAAGGTAAGCGGGGAGTGAGTTCCATGTTTTAGCAGCCAGGTATGAAAAGGATCTGCCTCCCATGGTGGTCTTGTTGATGCGAGGTACAGTGGCGAGGGCTTGGCTGGAAGAACGTAGTTGGCGGGAGGGGGTGTAGAAGGACAGTCGAGAGTTGAGGCAATCTGGTCCGATGTCGTAGAGTGATTTGTGTGCGTGGGTAAGCAGTCGGAAAGTGATTCTCTTATTGACGGGTAGCCAGTGGAGGTCTTTAAGGTGACCAGAGATGTGTTCGTTGCGTGGGATGTCTAATATGAGCCTGGCTGAGGCGTTTTGGATTCGTTGGAGTTTCTTCTGGAGTTTAGCGGTGGTACCTGCGTAGAGGGTGTTTCCGTAGTCCAGTCGGCTCGTGACCAGAGCGTGGGTGACTATTTTCCTTGTTTCGGAGGGGATCCAGCGAAATGTTTTTCTGAGCATGCGAAGAATGTTGAAGCAGGAAGAGGATACGGCGCTGACTTGTCTGTTCATTGAAAGTGAAGAATCCAGGATGACGCCAAGGTTTCGTGCGTGGTCTGTCGGGATGGGTGCTTTTCCGAGGGCTTCCGGCCACCAGGAGTCGTCCCAAGCAGAGGGGGATGTACCTAAGATGAGGACTTCTGTTTTGTCTGAGTTCAGTTTCAGACGGCTTTGTTTCATCCATTCGGCAACTTCTTTCATTCCTTCGTGTAGGTTAGTTTTGGCGGTGCTGGGGTCCTTGGTGAGAGAAAGGATAAGTTGAGTGTCATCCGCGTAAGAGATGATGTTGAGGTTGTGTTGGCGGGCGATGGACGCGAGGGGGCTCATGTATACGTTGAAGAGGGTGGGGCTGAGAGAGGATCCTTGTGGTACGCCACAGATGACTTCAGTGGCCTCGGACTTGAATGGAGGAAGGCGGACTCTCTGGGTTCTTCCGGTGAGGAACGAGGTGATCCATTCAAGTGCTTTTCCTTGAATTCCGATGTTATTGAGGCGTTGTAGAAGGGTGCTGTGGCAGACTGTATCGAATGCTGCAGAGAGGTCGAGAAGGATGAGGGCGACTGTGTCTCCATTGTCCAGTAGAGTTCGAATGTCGTCTGTTGCTGCGATGAGGGCGGTCTCAGTGCTGTGTTTTGCTCGGAAGCCAGATTGTGAGGGGTCGAGAGATTTGTTGGCTTCGAGGAAGGAGGCGAGCTGGTTGTTGACGGCTTTCTCGATGACTTTGGCCGGGAATGGAAGAAGCGAGATGGGGCGGTAATTTTTGAGTTCGGTGGGGTCCGCTGTTGGTTTTTTCAGAAGGGCGGTGAGTTCAGCGTGTTTCCAGTCTTCTGGGAAGGTAGCGGATTTGAAGGAGCAGTTGATGACGTCTCGGAGGTGCGGTGCTATGACGGAGTCTGATTTGTTGAAGATGTGGTGAGGGCATGGGTCTGTGGGGGATCCTGAGTGGATGGAATTCATCAGGCGGATGGTGTCCTCAGTGGAGATTGGGTTCCATGCGTTAAGGGTGTTCACGGGGGGAGGATGGTCAGCAGATGGTACGGTGGGTTGGATTCCGGGTTGGTTGTCAAAGCTGTTGTGGATGTCTGCAATCTTGTTGTGGAAAAAAGAGGCTAGGGAGTCGCAGAGGGTTTGAGAGGGGGTGATGTCGTTGGAGTTGGCCGAGGGATTAGAAAATTCCTTGACGATGTTGAAAAGTTCCTTGCTGTTGTGGGCGTTGTTGTCAAGTCGATCCTTGAATGCTGTTTTCTTGGCTTTTCGGATCAGTTGGTGGTGAGTGCGGGTGGCGCTTTTGAAGGCGTCCTTGGTGCTGGTGGTTGGGTCTTTTTTCCAGGCCTTTTCAAGGGAACGGCAGAGTTTCTTGGACTTCTTGAGATCATCGTTGAACCATGAGGCCTTCTTGCTGCCAGGTTTGCTTTGACGTTTTTTCAGTGGTGCTAAGGTGTCGGCGGTGTTGGATAACCATAGGGTGAGGTTGGCGGCGGCTTCGTTAGCGTTGGAAGAGAGGGCTGGGGAGTTTTGAAGGAGCGATGCGGAGATTTGGTCCGTGGTGATTTTGTTCCAGTTTCTTTGCAGGGTAGGTTGGAGGTGGATGTTGGGTTTTGGTTTGTTGTAGGTGAAGTGAACGCAGCTGTGGTCAGTCCAGAGGAGATCCGTAGTGTGGCTGAAAGAGACATGATTGCTGGAAGTGAAGATGGGGTCGAGTGTGTGACCTGCGATGTGGGTGGGGGAAGTGACTAGTTGTTTAAGTCCGAGGTTGGCGAGGTTGTCCAAGAGGGTGGTGGTGTTGTGGTCGTAGTTCTTTTCAAGGTGAAAGTTGAGGTCTCCCAAAAGGATGTAGTCTTTGGAGAGGAGCGCGTGTAGGGTGATGAAGTCCGTGATGTCTTCACTGAATTTTGCGCGGGGTCCTGGTGGTCTGTAGAGGAGGGTGCCTCTGAGTGTGGTTTTGGGGTCGATGTGGATCTGGAAGTGGTGGTGTTCGGAGTTGGCGAGGTTGGCGTCAGAGCTGGTTGAGATGCGGATTGATTTCTTATGGACGATAGCGATTCCTCCTCCTGTGTGGCTGGTACGGTCTTTGCGAGTGATCTTATAGTCTTCAGGGATGGCAATGGTGATGTCTGGTGCGGAGGAAGCGTTCATCCATGTTTCCGTTAGGAAGGCGATGTCTGGAGAAATGGTGTCTAGTAGATTCCATAGGTCAATGGCGTGCCTGTGGACCGATCGGGTGTTGAGAAGGATGCATTGTAGGTGGTTGGGGTCGGGAGTCAGTGGTGTGGTCGTAACGGAGATGTTGTCGGTGCAGATGAATTTGCAGGAGTAGCAGGAGAAAGGTCCATGGGTTTGTCCAGGAGCGGCTTGGACGCAGTTGGGGGCGCAGCCGGGGTTGAGGGCTAGGAGGGTGGCGGCATCGTAGGTAATGCGGGAGGGCTGGGCAGCGCGAGGGGCAGGGGGTCTGGCGCTGGGCGCGGTCCAGGCGCGGACGGGCGTAGACGGGCTTACCTTTGGCGCATCTTCGGCGCGAATTGGGCGCGGTCGCTGCGCGTGAACGCTGCGCGCGGGAACTGCTGTCATATATGGATGGTGGAGGGGGAGGGGCGAGGGCGGCTCAGCTGGGAGGCGTGGCGGGCTCAAGGGACGGAGCACAACAACAACAACAAGAAGCTCAAAATGGAGGGGAGGGCAGAGCAGGGCGCCGGGGGATCTCACAAATAATGCACCGGTCTACTTGAAATGATCGAGTAATGGCAAGTAAATGCACACGCTTTCAAAACGCCAAACAGTGCAGCTTACAAACAACAATGCGCAGGTCTACTTGAAATGAGCGAGCAATGGCAGGTAAATGCACACGCCTTCAAAACGCCAAACAGTGCAGCTCAGAAATAACGATACCACTTATCACACAGAGCGCAGGCAGGGGAGCGATCTCTCGAGGAGGAAGCGACGAGAGAATCACAGCGCTGCGTGGTCAGAGGGCGCGTTATAATGCTAGTGGGAGGGCGGCTCAGCTGGGAGGCGTGGCGGGCTCAAGGGACGGAGCACAACAACAACAACAAGAAGCTCAAAATGGCGGGGAGGGCAGAGCAGGGCGCCGGGGGATCTCACAAATAATGCACCGGTCTACTTGAAATGATCGAGTAATGGCAAGTAAATGCACACGCTTTCAAAACGCCAAACAGTGCAGCTTACAAACAACAATGCGCAGGTCTACTTGAAATGAGCGAGCAATGGCAGGTAAATGCACACGCCTTCAAAACGCCAAACAGTGCAGCTCAGAAATAACGATACCACTTATCACACAGAGCGCAGGCAGGGGAGCGATCTCTCGAGGAGGAAGCGACGAGAGAATCACAGCGCTGCGTGGTCAGAGGGCGCGTTATAATGCTAGTGGGAGGGCGGCTCAGCTGGGAGGCGTGGCGGGCTCAAGGGACGGAGCACAACAACAACAACAAGAAGCTCAAAATGGAGGGGAGGGCAGAGCAGGGCGCCGGGGGATCTCACAAATAATGCACCGGTCTACTTGAAATGATCGAGTAATGGCAAGTAAATGCACACGCTTTCAAAACGCCAAACAGTGCAGCTTACAAACAACAATGCACAGGTCTACTTGAAATGAGCGAGCAATGGCAGGTAAATGCACACGCCTTCAAAACGCCAAACAGTGCAGCTCAGAAATAACGATACCACTTATCACACAGAGCGCAGGCAGGGGAGCGATCTCTCGAGGAGGAAGCGACGAAATTAAAGATGGGGAGCAGCCTAGCAAGCCATTGCTGGAATGTTTAGCCATTTTATCAAGCCAGGCAGAGGCAATGCAGATTCTAACCACTGCCATGGCCAAGAAAAGGAAGTATTGCGATGTATCTTGCGCTTCACCACTGTTGATCCCCAGAAGCATTAGTTCAGGTGTGAGCAATACGTTTAAGTTCAATGTTTAATCTGTGTACTTTTCTATTGTTTTTACTCAAATTTCTAGCTCTGGGCAGGTTGAGAAAATGTGAATTGCATCAGCAGTGCTGTAACAGCTGAGACATCTAGTTCCTTCCTGTCCCCCCCACTGCGCTATCGTTGCTGGAGTGTAATTTAGTGGGAACATTCTTTTAAAATGCTGGGCTTGCAGCCCCGCTGAACACCGGATGGTCTGTCCTAAGTCTAAAGACTCAAGAAATCTGTCTTGATCAACTCTAAACTTGACCCTCCATTTCTTCCCCTGCTTCTCAAGATCATCCTGCTTCAGTAGAGAGAGTTCTATGTAAATCCTCTTAATGGTGCAGTTCTCATCAACCCTTACAACCTCAGTTGTTTTATCTTACCTAAATCCATTTAATCCACCTTTTTTGCCTCCTAAACAGCTATATACCTGAAGATATTAAAAAAACAATTCTTTGGTCAATTCCAAATTTAGCCTGAATGTCTCCGAATGATCGGATTCCCTCTGGCTCTATGAGATCACCTACTTTCCAAAGTCCACACCCCTCCCACACTAGCATTATGCTATCAAAGAAGATTCCCGGTAAACATAGGGTTTCTATACATCTGAGTATAAAAATTAACTCTCCCTAGGTCAGTTTTTTTTAAATGCTGCCCAAATCTTAAATGCTATCACCAAAGTTTTAAATCATGTTCTTTTGTAGTATTTGGATTCACGATTTTTTAATAAACTGTTCCACCCACACTTCCCTAGCAGTAACTTATAAGCATCTGGAAAGCCGGTTTTAAACCAGGGATCTTTGACAATCCCAACTATTAGCCCCCGCATGTATTTAAAAGTGGCAACCCAATAGTACATTCTGAGGTCAGGGACCGCCAAGCCTCCCCTCTCCCTTCGTAGTATCATATACCTTAAGGCTCTCCTTGTTTTCCCCTGTGCCCATATAAACCTGTTCAGGATGTTTTCAAGCATTGTAAACCATTGTTTATTGATTTCTAGTGGAATTACCCTAAAAAGATAGAGTACTTTGGGTAAAAAGACCATCTTGACCACATTACAAAGTCGGACCAACAACATGTGAAGATTATGTTTTCTGTCGAAGCGTTTTTTTGCCTTCTGGATTACTGGCATGATATTCCTTTCTACCAATCGTCCCAGTTCAGGCGTGATAATAATGCCTAAATATACTGCTGTGACACTTACCTAAGGGTCATCTAGATTAGCCATCCTATTCTACACTATCTGTGTCTTCTGTCGATTGAGTGCATACCCAGGGATCAAGCCAAAAGCCTAGGCTTCCTCCTCAATTGCAGCTAGAGCAGTTTGGGGGTCAGGGGTGACCACAGCGATATCATCTGCGTAGGCCAGGATTTTTGTTTCAAGTCTGTTATATCTAATTGGCTTAAGTTTATTACTCCAGTTTCTGAACCAGAGAGTCAATGTATAGGGCAAAAAGAAGGGGTGAGCACGGACAGCCCTGCCTGGTGCCTTGTGTGATTGGGAGCGGTTCTGCATACCCCTATTCAGTCTCAATTGAGCAGTCTATGCTTTATACAACGCCTGTATTGCGTTGATGAAGCAATTCCCAATACCATACTCTGCATTGTTTCTCTAGACATCAGTCTCCTAGTTTGTTTGTCAAACTGGACTTTAGTGTTAGATGTGGGAGGAAACTGGTGATTTCCCTATGACGCTCCCTTACACACTTCCAGCCCTGTTAGTCACAGCTTAGTGTGACCAAAGACTATTGCCATCTTGAAAATAACCTAGCATATGGCATTTTGGACATGTTGCAGTAAGGCAAAGAGGTACTACTGAAAAAGTTGGTAGTATAGCCCCCAGGAACTTTTACCTCATGGGTAAGGGAGTGACCAGAAATCCGACCCACCCACTAACTGGTGCTAGTCATAAATGTGGCACTCCGAGGTGTCATCCTCACACTTTTGTTTGACCTGCTGAAGAAGAGTTGAGGACTGGAACTTCTGTCTGTGACCTAAGAGGAGCACTGAAATAGACTACACCTCCTCCCCCTTATACTCAAGACAAAGGACGTGAGCTCCAAGGGTAAATTGGCTTTGGGGCTACAGGGAACTACAAGACAAGTGTCAAGGGGCCTAGCCTTTGTCCCTAAAGTGCCTAGTTGATCAGAAGCAACTGGACTTGGACTGAATGTTTCCTGTTGGACTCTGCCCTAAGATTCTGTAAATGGCCTCCCCTGATTTCCTGGGGGCCTTATAAGTGTAATCTTGTGTTTGATGGGTGACTTAGAAGATCTTTCAAAGTATTTGTCTGGAAAGTAACAAAGTTGGGACTTAGAAACTTTTTAAACCTTTTTACTTCCATAAACTTACCAGGAACAATCTTCTTGTTTTATCCACCATGGCTCCATTGTGGTTGGTCTCAAGTCACTCCTAGGTCCCAGTCTGCCACTTACATAGAGTTTTATTGGCAGTTTGCACTTTTTCACACTATTTCTGCTCTAATATTTCATGATTCATATCTCTGGATCCCCTTATTATTTTACTTTAGGGTCATTTTATTTATGAAAGTATATTCTATTCTTGTAATTCAGTTTATTGCCTGCCTGATATTTTAAATTCTGTTTTGGTACTGAAAGGTTCCAAGTCTAGTCTTTCCTGACTTATCCAGAGACAAACTCCGATTAATCTTTTTAGCAGCATGGAAGTGTAAAGGGGAGAACATCAGCAATGCACCATCAGTTAAATAGCATCACTTCCATATATATATTAACCAAGGGACAAATGAGTAAGGTTGGTTAATTTATTACAAAGCCAAAATAACTGAACATACAGACACCTCAACACAAGGCCATAAATATATAAAGGGATTAGCATAAAGCCAAATATAAGCACCCAGGTCAAACAGTGCAGCATGAACAAAATTATTAGTATATGAAGGAGAATGCTAACACTCAAGAAGCATGAGACCAAATTTCCCTGCATTGAGGGTTGATCAATGAAATGTGTTAAATCTATCCCTACTCTATCACTACAATGACATCCATACATCAGCATTTCAAATCAGGAGGAAAGATGTCAATATGTGGAGACTTCCTGAGATGTCTCTCCACCATCAAATGGGTCAAGCAGCATAAAGCCACTATCGCAAGAGAAAGAGCTTATTCTAAGATGCTCCCTCTTCAAAGGTAAGAAAGAAGTGGGCCCCTTAACCTAATTTCAATAATCAGTTATCCACTGAAAGCTTTCCCATGATGCACAGCTTGAATGAATTCCACAATGGATGGAGTCTTGAGTGTACTTTTCCTCTGTGTTATCCATGTACATCCTTTGCAACAATTTGTCCTTGATCCCCATGCCTTCTTCCATGTGAAAACAATTTTGTTTATCACCTTCAAGCCATGTAACTGTAACTTCTTCTCTCCCTTTTGCCTACAGCCTAGCTGCTAAAACAATTACATTATTTTGTCTACAAGAATTCTTCTCCAGCTGCAATACTTAAACATGAGAAAGAGCAGCTTTCACAGTTCACATGAAATTCAGAACATTAATCCTAAAGCGAGAGTTTATCAGGGGCTTGCATTTTAGACCTACAGTTTCGGCTAACATAAGAATGACACTTAAGTATTACGAATTTGCCTAACTAGTATTACATTTTAACTAATACATTTACCTACTTATGGAAATCATTATCATTCATTTCCTACCTTAATTTTTCATACTACTTATCAATACCCTAAAATATGTCACTTGATTATGTTAATACATTTCACAATTGTAACACCTCTTGCTTACACTTTACAGGAATATATGTAGGTGAGCTCTACATGTGATTATGGTGCACCTCCACAGAAATTAAATGAGACTTCCACTCCATCTGAACTGCATAAATAATGTTCACATTGCTCTAAGTTAAGCCTATCTGCTCTCTGTCATAGCTATCAGGAGGTTGAGCTCAGCTTAATTTAGTGACTTTAAGGTTTCCCTCGACAAGAGTTGTGATTAGTTCTTGAGGTGGGCAGCCTCCCTTCTCAAATAATAACTCAATTTCTTGCAATGCTTGTATCTCAGTTTCCCTTTTAGAAATGCATGGTAACAATCGTATATTCTTAGACTAGATATTCTGCAAAATAAATGTTGTGAATGGTTTTCAGTAAAATGTCCAAGTGGCATTATGAGTTATTTTATCATTTTGATGTGTGAGCTTAATTTTCAGTATGGTCTTTTTTATAGCAATGTATAAGGAAAAAATTTGTATTGTATGCAAAGTTTGTCCTTTTAATTGTTGGTGTGTTTTTGTGGACCTCCTTAGGAGTTCCAAAACAAAATAAAAAAAAATTGAATTGGGTATGGTCTTTCTATAGCTATCAACTAGGTTTTTAAAGTAAGGTTTATGCATTGTGTGACTTTTATCCATTAGGTACCTATATAACACCTGTACTATTGGTAAACAAAAAACATAATTTACAGTCTTGTAGAAAATCCAAGCTGTAAGCTGCATTGTAACTTGTCTCGGCTATCAGTGCTCTTTGCAGCTTGCTACATTGTAAAAACAACATTGTACAGTCATAGCCCTTAGCTAAGGGTAAATGTCAGAACAGAAATGCAGAACACTCGTCTGTGAGCAGAATAGAATATAAAACGCATATATTTCCCTTTTTCTTTTCCTATTTCTTTAATTGATTCAAGTACGTTTAGTTTTTGTGCATATTTGCAGGATGGAGGAAGTATTTTGATAATGCGTTCTTTGGGTAAAATATTATACATTATTCTCTTCCTTATACGATCATGGGCATTAGCAACATCATCTTAAGGGGACATTGACTACTGGGGACATCAACTCCAATTTGTAAACATATGATAACCAGAATAATGTTGGCTGTTCAAGGTATTCAGGATTTATTTTTAATGAAATGTTCTAAGCAAGAATGCAGGCCCTAAATGAGAAGCACTTCTGGTATCAAGCTTTAGTCTGCCTGAAGACCACTGTTTGTGGTTAAAACTTATCTATGCAAATCCATTGACTTTATTTCAGATAGGTACAATATTCTATTGATACACTAATGAAATTCAGCGTATGTTCTATGAGGGTTGAGATTTGCAAGATGACAGGTGTCACGGTCTTTCAGGGTATCAGGTCAGATTGTTGTAAGACCAAGGTGTTTTTGATACAAGTATTGGAGTTAAGGTATACCTGCCTCTGGGAATGTGACTATCTGCAAAGAAAGAAATGACTATTCATTGATCTAAGTCCCAGAATTGTTATGAGAGCTTATAGAATCAGAAAGACTCCCTTGGAGAATCTCTCAGCATCTTTCCTTCTTTTTATTGTTTAGATCACTCCATAAAATGCTATTAGCTTCTGGACCCACCATATGAATGAACTGAGATAATTGGTGACCTCCTGCAGGGTCATGTGCACTCTTTCCTCTCTCATCATGTAGACTTCTAGATTCATTGCAGACTGCCAGCTTCTCAAGCAAGTTGCTATGGTTTGAGGTGTTATCTCAACACCTCTAAGAGATTGGCTGTCAAACACAGAGGTCAGTCCTTGTCTCACAGGAGTCCTTTGGGGTCTCTTTGGTCATGAAATCAGTTTGGAACTGGAAAAAATAGGGTGAGCTTAAATCCCAAATGTTTACTCCTTCTCCAGACAGTGGCTACTGAGCCACAGTCTGAGGGTTTGGAACTGGTTACAATGTGGTTCCCTTTCAAATGTAATTTCTTAGCTATTATGCAGACACACCTTTTGTGCAAGATGATGGTGTTCATAGCAGGTAATGATTGTGCTAACCCCAAGCAGGAATCACAAAAACATGGGCACAGTGAAGGCCCCACACCTGACTGTCATCAGTCTTCCTGAAGTAGCAATCAGGGATGAAAAAATGGCAGGCCTAGTGTAGAAACGTCTCCACCTTTAACAGAACCTGCTGACTTATTCCTCTCCGCCTACCATCCACCAAATGACAGTGCTCAGGAAATTACAACCACAAATCACTTGCTAAAAGATTGTCAAATAAATAATTTGTGAAGGCAGCATAATGTCCATCCTCCCTCATTTCAGTGTCTTTCTTCTTTCTCTCAGCTTAAGGAATGTAGGTAATATAACTCCATTGTCTAGGGAACGTGTTTGCATCTTCCATCATGCTCCTTGGTAAAACAGGGTCCATCCAAAATGTATCCACTGGTGCAAGCAAACATGCCCATATTGCACACAGTCTGACTGCTATGTATGTGCCACAAATGCACAGTGGATACAAACAAAAAAACGTCCGTATGTTTATGTTTATGTTTATGTTTATGTTTATGTATTTATTTTTGTATAGCGCATAAGTCACCATTCGGTCTCAGAGCGCTTGCTGAGGATAAGGAGTGAGAGACAGGGGGAGCTTTACAGATTTAAAATAGCCAGGTTTTAAGATTCTTGCGGAAGGTTTTGTGGTTTGGGTCTGTTCTAATAGATAGTGGTAACGAATTCCAGGTGGTAGGGCCTATTTTGGAGAAACTTCTATCCCCATTTCTGACAGTCCTGACCTTTGGGACATTTAAGAGGTGTTTATTTGATGAACGTAGAGTCCTTCCCGGGCAGTAGCCCTGGAGCTTTCTCTGAAGGTACTTTGGTCCCTGTCCATTAATGGATTTATGCACCAGGCAGCAGATCATAAATTTGATGCGTTTTCTTATAGGGAGCCAGTGGGGAGTCCTGAGGCACGGGGCTGAGGGGGTGCGGGGAGGGAGGTCAAGGATCAAACTTGCAGCAGAGTTTTGCAAGGTCTGAAGTTTAGTTAGGAGCCCTTCGTTCGCATCAGCCAGTAGTGCGTTTCCATAATCAAGGCGACTGATTATGAGGCCCTGAATAAGTGGTTTCCTGGAGGCGAGAGGAATCCACTTAAAGATTTTTCTAAGGATTCTCATTAGCCCAATGCTGGTGTGAACCACTTTGTTTATGTGTTGGCATAGGGTCAGTTTGTCATCGATTATGACTCCCAGATTCCTTGCTGAGTTTTTTAGAGCTGGGCAAGGGCCTAGGGATGATGGCCACCATTCTTCCGTCCAAATTTTATTTGCCTTGCCGAATAACAGAATTTCTGTTTTCGTGGCGTTTAGCATTAAGTCGTTGGTCGTCATCCATTCTTGGATGGAGATCATGCACTGTTTGAATCTCACTTTGGTATCTAGGTGGTTTGGTCCTAGGGTTATCAGGATCTGGGTATCGTCGGCATAGGATACCGTCTCAAAGCCGTGTGCTTTGATTACTTTAGCTAGAGGCGATAGGTATATATTAAATAAGGTAGGGCTTAGGATCGAACCCTGTGGGACGCCTTTATCATTGTCCACGTAGGATGATGAGAACAGGCCTATTTTGACCTTGGACCGCCTCCCTGTCAGATAGCTCTGAATCCATCTGTATGCTTGACCCTCGACACCAATCTCATTAAGCCGTTTTAGTAGGACAGTATGAGAGATGGTGTCGAAGGCCGCCAACAGGTCAAGTAAGATCAGGATGGCCGATTTCTTGGCGTCCAGAGACAGCCGGATGTTATCCACAACCTCCAGGAGAGTGGTCTCGGTGCTGTGGCAGGCTCTAAAGCCCGATTGGGTGGTGTCCAGTAGCATGTTGTCCTCTAGGTATTTGGTTAGTTTGGAGTTGATTAACGATTCCATTATTTCGCCAAAAAGTGGCAAAAGGGAGATAGGACGATAACTTACTGGTTTCTCTGGGTCAGCATTATTCTTTTTTAAGATGGGTCTTACAGTTGCTTCTTTCCAGGGCACAGGAAAGATGGCTTGGGCTATTGATAAATTAAAGATTTCGGTTATTTCAGACATCATAGCAGGGGCTATTTTTGTCAAGATCTGGGCAGATGCGGGATCACTTGGGGAACCTGATTTTACTTTCCTTAATTTATCTGTGACTTCTTCCACCGTTACAGCGTGGAATTCGAGAAGGGGTTTGGGCAGGGAAGTGGCTTCCGGGGTCGGCAGATTGGATGGACATGTGTAATTGTCCTTGGAGTTAGAAAGTTCGGCCTCTGTCGGAAAAGCCTTGTGGATTTTGTCAATTTTATCCTTAAAATACGTGGATAGCCTATCAGCCCATTCTTGGGACTCAATGGTGGATGGTAGGCAGGAGGGGGGATTAGAAAATTCCTTTACTATGGAATATAGTTCTTTATGTGAGTTACCAGCTAGTTCTATTCTAGTGCCTAGATAAGCTTTCTTCGCTGTAGCTATATGGCTCATGTAGTCTTTATGTGCCGACTTGTAGAGCTGTTTATCCAGGGGCTCTTTGGTTTTCCTCCATTTCCGCTCGGCGCACCTCATGGCCTGTTTCATTACTTTGAGGTCTGGTGTAAACCAAGGGGATCTTGTGTTAGGGCATTTTGTTTGCTGTATTGGGGCAATGTGATCCAGTGCCATGTTGATTGCTTTGTCTAGATCCTTTACCACCTTATCTGGGTCAGAGTTAAGGGAAATGGGAGGAGGTGAGAAGACGCTAGCAAATGAGTCTGAGTTGATTTTATTCCAGGGCCTGCTCATTTTTACCGTTTTTGAATGGGTAGGTTTAGTCACATTGGCTCGGATGTTGAATTTTATTATCATATCGTCAGACCATAGGATTGGGTAGAGTTCGACAATTTGAACTGCCTGGGAGTTGGTGCATAGGAAGTCTAAAGTGTGACCGGCCTTGTGTGTTGGACCTGTTTCTAATAATGTCAGGTCCATTGCCTTGATGTTGTCCATTAATTCAGAGGTATGCGTGTCTTGCTGCAGTTCTATATGATAGTTAAAATCTCCTATTGAGAGGAAGTTTTTACATGCAAGGACATGTGGGGCTAGTATTTCCAATAGTTGGGTCGCAAAATGGGTTTTGTTTTCTGGTGGTCTGTAGATGAGCGCTCCTTTCCAGGATTCTCTGTTATTAAGGTCTAGGGAGAAGATAAGAAATTCACCCCATTCAGTGATCTGTGTGTCGATGGCCAGAAGTTTTATAAAAGATTTGTAAACTATTGCAGTACCTCCTCCTCTTTTAGCCGTCCTGTCTAATCTTAGAATACTATATCCCGTAGGTATGGCAATGGCTAAATCCGGGCAAGACGTTTCTTGGAGCCAGGTCTCTGTGATGAAAAAGAGATCTGGTGATTCCTGGTCCAGTAGGGCCCATATTTCAAGGGCATGCTTGGGGAGGGAGCACACATTTCAGTGTATACACTTAAGATGGCGGGGGGATGGCATTGAAGCATGAAGAGGAGGGTTATCTCTGTCAATGGGGTTAAGGGGGGTGTTGAGGGAGAGTAGCTCTGAACTAGAGTACTTAATAATGGCCATTATAAAGATCTTAACTCATGGCCGGGGGCCTGACGGCCGTCTGGCGGCAGTCTGGCGCGGACGGGCGCAGACGGGCTTGTCTTAGGCGAGTCTTCCGCGTGCTGAGGACGTGCCCGCTGCGCTTCAGTTCCACAGGTCTATTTGAGCTATAGAGGGCCCGTCTAATTGGTGCAGGGTGCAGGGCGGAAGTTGTATTCACTTCCGGGGGGCTACTCTAATACTCTCCCCTCCACAACAAGCTGACCGAGTCAGTGGTGGACTGGGGAAGCGAGGGAGTCAATTAAAACCGATACGGCGATCAAACAGTTTAAAAGGTGAGCTCCAGTGATTAGCAATGTAGACAAATTCTTTTAAATACAGTGCTTAAAGTATAAAATGCAGATTAAAGCGCAGCGCGCATCTCTTACACGTAGTCAGCAAGGAGTGCGATAGTGGCAGCGGCTTTTTATGGTGCCGGGCCCCTAATTGGTGCAGGGTGCAGGGCGGAAGTTGTATTCACTTCCGGGGGGCTACTCTAATACTCTTCCCTCCACAACAAGCTGACCGAGTCAGTGGTGGACCGGGGAAGCGAGGGAGTCAATTAAAACCGATATGGCGATCAAACAGTTTAAAAGGTGAGCTCCAGTGATTAGCAATGTAGACAAATGCTTTTAAATACAGTGCTTAAAGTATAAAATGCAGATTAAAGCGCAGCGTGCATCTCTTACTCGTAGTCAGCAGGGAGTGCGATAGTGGCTGATTGGGAATTCATATCCGGAGCCCTCTCCGTACGAATCATAAACATGCTATACGACCCGACGAGTACGATCCGGACCGGGGTATGAGAGCGTGATTTGTACGGTCCACGTCAGGTAAGGGCATACACACCGTATGGTCGGTACACCCCATGATCATGGGGTGTACGCACCGTACCCCGCGATCGCAGGGTGTACGCACCGTACACCCAGCGAACATGGGGTACGGTGCGTACACCCCATGATCGCGGGTTATGGTACGTGCACCCCATGATCGCATGGGGTGTACGCACCGTGCCCTGGGAGGGCGTTCTGTATATGTATCGAGGCAAACTCTGCTTCTCCGGATGTTTTCAGCTACCGTATAAAAAGCGTTGTACGGTGCGTACCCGACACGAATCGTACTTGCTGGGTCGGAAAAACCAGCCGCGAACCGTACGGATGTCGCGCACATCGGGTTCCGAGGGAGATTCGTACGGGGATTAGATTCGTACGTTCTCTGTACGATTCGTACGGAGTCCAGCTCCTGGCACGAATCGTACTTCGTCGTACGTACGGCGGACATTGCAGGGTACGATTCGTACGGGAAAACACTCAGTACGGCTATTCTGACCAGTTTTCCCGAATCGGAATCGATCCCTAGATGTCCACAAAGGATGTGTATTACAGAGTCCGAGTGCTGCACTGAATCAGAACTTTTGTGTAAGTCACACTACCAACAAGAATGGAAAAATAATCTACATAAGGATATTAATGATCGAAAATGTGTGTGCCTTACCACAACCACTTTAAGTCACTAACCGGGAACATATACAGTACTCCCATGTCATTACAAATGGCATGCTTGGGGCTCTGCTTCAGGTCACAGAAAAGTTTCTGGACGTTGGCTTTACCTTGGATATGTGAAGCTAGATTGGCATGCTAGCTGGCCAACCAAAGATTACCACTTTCTCATGCGGTTGGATCATTCAGGGCAGCAGTACTCACCTGTACATCATGCAAGGAGAATTCCCATACCAACACACCTATAATATAGACTGCCTTTTAAAGATGTTTGCTAAACTACAGAGGAAACAAGGGGGCGGGATATTCTGGGAAAATTGGCCATTTTACAGCTTGACTACATCCATTCACCTTTACTTTTGAAACAGGCGCCATAGAAACATGCAATATTCTGACAAACATTTGTAGTCATTGTTGTCCTTCAACAGCTAATGCGCAGCACAGTTTGTCCTCCAGGTTATTTTCAAACCCACTATGTGTCGGCCAGTATGGTGAGTGAGGTATTTTATTTTCTTCCAGGACGGGTCTCTCAGCCTGTTTTATCTCCTTTGGTGAATCAAGGTGTGGCAAAATTAATTTCAAAGATTCACAAATTTAACTTGATGGTGCGGGATATTTTTCAGAGGGTAGGGAAGATTGTCATTGAACCACATCACACAGTGGCCAAATGGTTTGAAGAAAAAGGTATGGAGGATCACATGATCTGGCAGAAGCCGAGCGACTCCAAAAGAAAGAATTGAAATGTATGTCATGGTAACTATATCTGTCAGTTCATTTTTGTAATCCGAGATTTTCAGTTTGGATGCCAGAAGGTAGGCATGAAACTTTGGAATGCCAACTGACTGGACTTGCTACTTCAGTGATCAGTAAGAGTCAGACTTTCTTAGTGGAGTGTTCTAACAGCCAGAAGAATGTCTGCATTTTTCTGGGCCATCCACTTGAGGACATATCAGTACAAACACAGATTGTCAATGGGATACCACGATTTTCAGAGAAAAATAGCACTCATGTGCATGTCTGGGGCTCTAGAACGGCCAGGGACTAATACCCAAAAAACAGTTTGCATAAAATGCATTATAATATTTTCTAAATAAAACTGTTGAGCCACGATTTGCTTCAAAACCCTTTAAAAATTATCTAGACAAAATAAACATTATTTTGACTTGTTTTCATCTTGTTTGTTGATTTTAGTTTAAGTGCAAGGGAAACAAATACCGGATGGTAATCAATTTCTTGCATGCAACCCTTTGTGTACTGAATGGCCATGAACATTTAGGGCTAGATTTACAAACACTTTGATCAGGGTTTGCATCACTTATAGTGATGCAAACAAGTGCAAAATGTTTTTTTTATGTTAAATACTTTCCAGCACAAAGATTGTTTTGGCTGAAAAATTGCCAAAAAGCACACAAAGTAGCACAAAGCATTGCTTTGCATTACTTACCACCAAGAGGGGTATTACATGGGTGGTACATGGGTGTAAACATACAACCACGCATACTTTTGGATGCAAAATCCTATCTACTAACAAGAGAATACTGGGTTTTACATAACAAGTGACTTTGCATGTGTGCTACACTGTACAGCACACATACAATATAGGAAACGTTATGAAAGTTGTCTAGGGGTCAGATATATGACCATCTCATTTTGCAAGTCTCTAATTGTGATTTCTTGTGACTTGCAATTAGAGACTCGTAAAATGTACTGTACTAATGTGTCTCTGACACATTAGAGATTCCCAATGGGTTGCGAATTGGCCTGCCTCGTCAATATTCATGAGGCAGGTCGCACTTTGTGACCCATTGGGAATAGACAATAACACAGGGATAGTGGCATTCTGGGGACAGCAGATCACCATGTCTGTGTTTGCTTTTAAATAAAGCTGTGCAAATAAATGATGGACAGAATGCTGAACAAATGAAGCATTCCCCCCAGTCATTAGATCTGGGTTAAATTCATCCTTCTTTTGCTCACCATGCCACCCCAGCTTGGACTCAGTCACATGCAAATCAGTCTTGACCCTGCTCCTCATGGAAACAGTCCAGCCTGAACTACCAAACCAGGTTTATCCTGGACTGGAAACAAGCATCCATCCTGGAAACGGTTTTGGGGTATCAACCCTCATCAGCCATGCACAGCGAGCAAGACACCTATATCTGGGCATATCTATCCCACTTAGGGCTAAAAAACCTGTGCAAACAAATGATGGATGGAATGCTGAACAAATCAAACTTTAACCCCCCAGTTAAGAGATCGGGGTTAACTCCATTGTTATTTTGCTCACCATGCCACACCAGCTTGGACCCAGCCATATACAAATCAGCCATGACACTGTTCCTCATGGGAACAGTCCAGCCTGATCCACCGAGCCAGGGACTCCCTAGACCGGAAACAAGCATCCTGGTACCGGTTTTGGGTTACCATAACTCATCAGTCAAACTTGCTTGAATCCAGTGGCACAGCGAGCAAGGGGCCCACATATGGGCATAACCATCCCACTTAGGGTGAAAAATACTTTGCAAACAAATAAAGGACAGAATGCTGAACAAGTCAACCATTCATCCTCAGTCAAGAGATCTGGGTTAAGTTCATCATTCTTTTGCTCACCATGCCACCCCAGCTTGGACCCATCCATATGCAAATCATCCTTGACCCTGCTCCACACGGAACCTCGCTTGATGGGCTCTGTATTTCCTGCATTCCAGTTTAATTTTTATGGCAGCAGCAGCATTATGCATTTCTTTTTAGAAGGCATTTTAATGGAACATTTTATGCCTGTGCTATTACACTATGTGGCAGGATGTATATGTAACTTCAGCCTACAATGAATAATAGGACATGAGGTATTCACTAGTGGGATGTTGGGCTAGTGAAAGCTGACTCAACTGTGATCAAGCAGTAATGCCAAAATGTATCAGGGATGGATATTGTTGAGTGAAGCCATTACTACTTGTGAATAAAATGCTGTTGGGTTCCATAGCTGGGCTATGGAGCCTTTGTTCTATGTTGGATAGTACTACGGAGTTTCCGTGTCCGTTTTGCCAAGGCGTAATGCAGGGTTTGGGGCCCTCCATGATGGCGAAGGGAGAAGGGAGCTTGCCTCTTGATGGATCAACGGATTTCCGTGACATTTTCCATTCCTGAGGTGAAAAGGGAAACAAGTGTGGTATTCACCTCACTTGATAGGCTCTGGATTTCCTGCATTTCAGTTTAATTTTTATGGCAGCAGCAAAGTTATGCATTTGTTTACAGAATTACCTCGTAACTGATCATTTTATGCCTGTGATATTACTATTTTTAATCAGCACTGCAGTAATGGACGCTATGCATCAGGATGTATATTTAACTGCAGTGTACAATGAAATATGAGACATATAGTATCCACTACTGACATAATGATATGTATTTAAAAAGCACCTGGGCTACTGAAAGCTGTGATGAAGGAAGTAATGCCGAAATGCGTCGGTGTTGTACATTGTTTCATGCATCTATTACTACCATTACTACTTATGAATAAAATGCAGTTTTTTCCAGAGCTGGGCTCTGCTAACCTCAAATGTCTGCTTTTTCTAGCAAAATTTTTAAGCATAGGATTATCACAGTGCCATTTACGCTGAGCTGTAAAATGACAAAAGCCTTTCACCACTCAAGGCACAGTGTTACAGAATTGGATTGGAAAAATACCATCAAAGCCAAACTGAAATGCATAAAAGCAACACCTGAAACGTGTTTAGCTCTCAGTAGAAATAGAGGTAGGGATACCATGTCCCCCTAGCCCATGTGGGGGAGCTAGAGGGTCCCACAGCCAAAATGCCAAATAATCTGTTAGTTTTTGCAGGGATCCTATGGGAGTCCCATGGGATTGCATCAACAATTTCTTTTATTTATATATAGGGAGAGGGGTGTGAGTAGGGCCCCCCTCTTGAAGCCCATTTTGGGCCCGGGGAACCTCATCCCCAGGGGATGGGTAATGGTATTGAAGAGAATGGGGGCGCTCAAGCCTACTCAATGAAGTGTTTTCTGCCCTGGGGATCCCACGACTGAATTCAAAGTGAATTAGGGGGCTGAGAAGCCCCCCTCCATGTGGCTAAGGAGGCCCCAGGGACCATCTCCCAGGGCCATATTAAAATAATAAGGGGAGCCGGCTGGTGCTGCGTGGGCCTGTGAGATCTCCCATAGCCCCTAATGTGTGCTTGATGGGACCCCAAGGTGGGCACAGGGTACCCACTTATTTATGATGGAGGCCCTGGAGCTACAGGATTGAGGTCCCAGCACCAAAATAGTAATTTGAGGTGTGATCAGTGATCTCATCAGCGATGTCACTGACCAAGTCATGAGTGATGTAATATGTGAGGTCATTAGCAATGCATTGCGGTACGTAAGTTATAGTTAGGTCTGAGCCTTACTATTACGTCCCTGTAACCTTTGTTTTTGCAGTGAATTTCTAAGGTTTCTTATTCTATTTTCGAACTATAACATGTGTGTAACCTTTGTTTTTCAGTGAATTTCAAAGGTTTTGTAATGGCATTTGTGGCTGTATAGTCGGTGAGTGGGTGTGGGTGTGGCTTTGTGGGTTTGTGAGTGGGAGTGGGAGTGGTTTTGTAGGTGTGGTTAGCTTTATGTGTCAGTGGGTGGGTGTGTGAATGGCTGCATGAGTTGGTGACTTGTGTGAGTGCTGTATGGGTCTGTGAGTGGGTGTGTGAGTGCTGTATGGGTATATGAGTGGTGTGTGCGTAGTTTTGAGTGTGTGAGTGGATTTGTGAGTTGGTGGGATTGTGTGAGTGGCTGTATGGGTCTGTGAAGAGTTGCAGGAGTAGCTGTGTGGGTGTGGGAGTTTGTAAGTAGTTATATGAGTCTGTTAGTGGGTATCTAATTTGGTGTTTGAGTAGTTTTGAGGGTGTGTCAGTGAGTATGTAAGGTGAATGGGTGTGAGTGGGTGTATGGGTTTGTATGTGGATGCATGAGTAGCTGTGTGAGTGGGTATGTGAGTTGTTGTATGGGTCTGTGATTGGGTTTGTTAGTGGCTATAATAGTCTGTAGTGGGTGTGTCAGTGCTGAATGGGTTGCATACTACTATGGTGGATGGGATGGGGCCAAATGGGCAATTTTTCCAGGTGATTGTGCACTTTTGCATACTCATACTTATTTAAAGGAAGAACCATGGACTCTGCTCTCACCAGTAGAGGCCAAGAAAGAAGGCACTCATCATAATCACTACAGATTGTGCTCCAATAGATCAACAATGTATGCACTTTCACCAAGGATTTCAGATCATTTTTCATTCACCAAGCCCAAGGTTCCTTTGCCTTTTACAGAAGTTGACCTTCAACTGGGGCACATGTTATATGTATATTTGTAAGCACTTCCCATTGAGGTTTGATTTCTGTCAATGAGCATCAGGGCCAGAATGGAAGCACATCTGCCTGTTTATCCAGCAAGAATCCAGAGTTTTGCATATAATGCCTACCCAACAAGAGTATTTTCTGCTGGTTAATTAGTAAGTCCTACCTCATTGGGTAAATGCTTGGTGCATATTCTAAACTACAGCTGTGTAATAGACCACAGGGAAATGTTTCTTGTGTCCTTGTTTGTATTTCAGCAATGTGTTTATTCCTCCTGTGCCTTTATCCAGAAATATATGAAAACATGAATCCTCCTTTAGAATCTGAGAATACAAAGAGGTTAAGCCCACCAAACAAGGATACTTCCTTTTACCTGTACGAAGCAAGTGCTTCTTTCCTGGAGATGTCCTCATTTTCTTTGGCATCAAGAAAGCATCACCATGTCCATCATTATGGCAAAAGGCAGGAAGCCCAGCACATGCAGGGAACTACTAAATGTGTAGCACTGGGTGTGGGGGAGCAATCCTTTCATCTATATCCCACCCGCTTCACAGTGGGCAGGAAAACAGGCACACACTGTGCTCCCAGCAAGTGGTAGCAGTGTTCATGCTGGTAGCAGACTTATTGTTCACTCTTGCCAAGTTTGAGCAAACAGCCATGTCCTGGGTGGGCACCCCAGGACATAGGGAACTGGCCCTCTTTGACTGAGCCACAGTGCCATGGGGCAGATCTGCTGTCACTGCCCCCTCCTGCTTGCTATTGAGAGCCTCAGAGACCATCACTTCCCTTGGGCTTTAATTATAAATTGGAGGGAGCCACACTGCCCCCCTCCTGTTGGTTCTTCAGAAGTCCAGGGACCACCACCTTCCCAGGGCTTTAATAATAAATTGGAGAGGGCCATTTGGCTCCCCTCCTGCTGCTTCTCAAGAGCCCCAGGGACCACCACCTTCCTGGGGCTTTGATTATAAACTGGAGGGGGCTGTGCAACCCCTGCCTGATGGCTGTTAAGAGGCTCTGGGACCTCCACTTCCATGGGGCTTTAATTATAAATTGATGGGGGCCACCCAGCCCCCCTCCTGCAGCTCTTAAAATCCCTTTGGACCAACTCCTTTCAAGGGCTTTAGTGGATAGTTGAAGGGGGCACGTGGACCCCCTCTCTTTGGCCATGAATGACACCTGGAACCATCACTTCCCCGGGGTCACAAATTCAAATAAAATGGGCAGGCCATACAAGAACAAAGGAAGGAGGTCACATGGCCCCCCTCTTGGACCCATTAATAATAATCAAAGTTTACAGAATGTTACATTTTTGTAAGCACAGAGTTCTGAAATTTCCAAATATTAAAATTCTGACATTGACCTCAAGGAACTCTAAAGGCTAGGGTGTAATGTTCAAAAAGGGGGTGTAGTAGAGGAAACAGGGAGAGAGGGGTAAAAAGAGGAAAAAGGAGAGAAAATGAGTGAAGAAAGAAGAAAAAAGGGGGAGGCAAAAAGGAAAGGAAAGGACAAGAAAAGAGAAAAGCAGGAGGATTATAGAGCAGATGCGGAACAGTTAAATACAATAATATTCAAATGATCTGGCCTGTTGAAATATGTTAATGAAAATGAGGTACTTTCCATCAGCCTATGTGGATGTGCAGTGCCTCACTCTCGTTAAGTCCTCCTGGGCACTTACGGCCAAGCAAGATTATATATTCAGACAATTTTTGTCTTAGCTATCTCTCTCTGTTGCCCCCTCTGGTATTCCTTTCAATCGTGTCAATGCCAAGAAATAGAAGAGGGTTAGCATCCTGACCATGTTTGATGGCCCAGTGCTTTTTTGAGAGCAATTGTCACTAATTTCAGGTTGATGCATGTGTATAGTGCTACTACATCTAGAGTGACAAAAAGATAATGTGACTGCCAGGGTATATCTTGGATCTTAGTGACAAAGTCAGTACTGTTCCTACAATATGATGGTTAAAGATAATACATAGGGTAATAGACAAAAATCAAGAAACCTAAATGTGGGCTCCAGGAAACTGCTGTTAGCAGAGACTATAAGCCTACCAGGGGAGTTTTCCTTGTCCTTGTGGATTTTGGGGAACATGTAGAAACAAGGGGCTACTGGCTTTTTTACCCATAAGAATAGGTACTCATCTGTGCTAATTAGCCCTTTATCTCTCCATAATGGTAACATGCCCTGTTATTGTGTCACAGCTAGATGGTATGCCTGTAAAGTCCTTCTTTCATAGTTCCTCAGATTATCCAACTGTCTGCATGCTTCCTTGGTGTATTTGGCTACATCCAATAGGACCCCCCCCCCCTTGTCTGATGGTTTTATAACTACATCATGCTCCTCTCCCAGATTTTTTAGGGCTTCTCTCAGCCCTATGCTCAGATTGTTAGCATAATTATCTCTAGCTTTAAGCCAAATTCTGTGGTGGTCCCTAATGACAACCTCATGGAAGCTATCAATCATTTCATGTGGTGTTGCTGAATTACAGAGGGATTGTGATCTAAAGGGGGTTTCGTAGGCCCTTCCTAATTCCAGATCTATGGATTCAAGAAGCTCCCTCTTTGTTGCCTAGCTGCCAGAGTCACCCCCCAACTGGACCAAAGTGGAAAGGCCCCTAAAATCGACTGATGAAAGACCCTCTGAGATTGAGTCATGTGTAAGGGCTAGTGGTAAACGTAGAGAGTTTTTTAGGCTGTTTCGAATTCTGAAGGAGTACCTTCTTCAATTTAAGCTTACGTATAAACAAGAAAATATCAATTTTAGTTCTGCATTAGTCCAAGTTCGCTGTTGGACACAATGTTAGTCCCAATTCCAGGACAAAATTCTCTGGTGGTATCAAAGTGTGAAAGGAAAGGTTGACTACAGTCAGAGTTTTCTCACTCTTCATTTCCTTTTGGTGTGCCTTGTTGTTCCCCCATAATGCGTTGTATTTTTTTCACTTCCTTCCCTTCTTCTTGTACTTTTCCTGTTTCTCCTAACTCTCCTCTTCATCCCCTCCCTCTTGGTGGTAGACCTCTCATTGATTGCGTTGTAAAAACTGTATTTGTCCAGGGAGGCAAAGGAGAAGTATTCCCTTCGCACCTGCGGATTTTGTTAATCCAAATCTGAAGAGTAGTTGTCAGATTCAGATGTGGCTAATTTCTGCTGCCTCAGTGCCCCAACCTGTTTTTATTGGCCTATGACATCATAACATTTTCACCCAAAAGAGATAATCCTGCCCTGCGTATAATCATGCTAGTCACGCAAAAAATTGTTTCTCTTCTGCTTGATCTCTTTCTGATATCTATTTAATCTCTTCTCCATCTGTGTCAGAAACAATTTTCTGCTCCTGATGTGTCTCCAAAGTGGGTTTGAGTTTGGCTATTTCCTTTACCACTTGTTCCAATTCTATGGATGCATATTTGGATAGCCACCCCAACATGATCTTACAAGTTGTTGCCATCAAAGCCAACCATTCCTCAAATAGTTTTGGGTTTGGATTCTGGTATGTTTGTGTGATCAAAATCCTCAGGCCATGAGGTACCCTGGATACCTCGATATAAGTCTCAAGTGACATCACCTCCCAACACCTATTGATCTCCTTCTTCATTAATTGGCTTCATGGTTGTTGGCAATTCTGGTTTGCCAGCCATTCTGGAACCAGTGGTTTCAGTGGAGGTTTCATCCTGTTGATTGAATAAATCCTTGGCTGCTCCCAGCCTCTTCTGTTTTGGTTCATTCATGTTTTATTTTTAGAATATGCTTTTTAGTGTGATTACTTAAAATAGGACATTACAAATGTATCCTTGAGATTTCTGCCTACCCTGTTCCTAAATTTTATTGCTGTCCAATAAATTTTAGAGAAATTAGATGCAAGGATTGTCATAGTGAAAGAACCCTCCAAGCTCAGTGCCCAAGGAGATTGAAGCTCAGCCATCGGACACCAGACACAGGGTTAAACGTCAAAAAACTCCCACGTTTAGTGCGTGTCCCACTGAAGGAGGCTTGTGTCTTGTGTCAAAGTTTTTGTTGAAAAGAGTGGGCTCAATTCAAAAGAACTATGCATATATGGTCCTGGAGCAGACAGTCGAAAATCTCTTAGAACTTTGTGATTCCCTTCAACAAGAAACCAAACAAAACGCTCCGCTTGTGCCAATAGGCAACGGCGCGGTTCCCCGACCAGATCGCATTCTGATTCTCGTACATTTCTGTCCCCCGGGTAATCACTTTGGGAAACCCCCACACCCTCTGGCACAGTCTCGCTCATTCACTTACACTCCGTGTCCCTTAGTAGTTTCCCTTCTTACATGAGTTCTTCTTCTCGCTCCTCGCTTGGTATCAGACACGGGGCTCCTTGCAGGTGAAGACAGCGGAAATGACATTATGATCCATTGTGGGGACTGGCAAATTAGATTGTATCCAAGTAGTTCACACTGAAAATAACGGCCATATCCACCAAATGGGGGAGAGTGCAAGTTGGTGAGTGTGAGACTCGCTAAACCCCTTGCATGCTCATGACGAGCTCAGCTCGTCATGAGCTACAGTGCTCCTGTGCCCATGAGATCGTCATGGCCTTTAGAACGCTCGCACGCTGGGCTAATTCCCCTGCTGTGCTAAGCGTTCTAAAGAAATGGGTGTGGCCATGACGAGCTCAGCTCGTCATGAGCACAGGAGCACTGTACTGCATGATGAGCTGAGCTCGTCATAAGCATGGGGGCGCTGTGCGCGCCCCCGCCCCCCACCACAGCAGGGGAATGTGCGCATCAGGGAAGGGGTTAAATGAGTAAATGTAAACCCTGGATAATAAACAAGATTGAGATGACTGCACACAGTGTGTCAGTTTCACCATTTTTTTTAATGGCTACATGTTTCAACTTTACGTGTCTACATCACGGCCCAAAAACAAAACTAAGTGCTCAATTTTCCCTAACGAGTAAATTTTTGTGATAAACATGAAAAGAGTGTGGGAGAAAAGGCATGATATGCATTAGCTCTGTCAGTAATGTCTTTTAAATATCAGCACATAAGCACATTCTCAATATAAATATAAAGAAGGTGCATCAGAAAAGAAAAACATATTATTTCAGGATAAGGTTTACAAGTGCTACAATGAGGCAAAATGCAGACTGCAAAATGACCCAATTGATGAATCCAAGTGGTTGTTATTGTTATTTACGCAGAATTCTGGATATATGAAACAAAACACCCAATTGGCTGAGCAAAAACATTACAACTTACCATGGGTTAAGACATGATGAGCCAACTTAACCCATATATGTTAATGTTAATGTTAATAAAATTTTAGAGAGCGCACGTACGCCGGGTGGCTTCATGGCGCTAAAAGACTCCAAATGCAGTCAAATAGGGACATGTGAAAATAGCCAGGTTTTCAGGAATTTCCTAAATTGCAGGAGATCTGTGCAGGACCGAATTTCCCACGGGAAGGAGTTCCACAGTTTGGGGGCAAGAGTGGCAAATCTTCAGCCTCCTTGGTGGACCCTTTTAAACATTGGGGTGGAAAGAAGAGAGAGATGAGCAGACCTTAAGTCACGCCAGGGAATGTGCCTGGAGATTAGGCTATTAATGAACATAGGGCTGGTTCCATGCAGAGCCTTGAAAATAAGGCAACCAATCTTAAAAACACAGCGCTGTGAAATAGGGAGCCAATGCAGTTCCTTCAACAATGGGGTTGCTGGTTGCCACCTAGGTAGTCGGAAGACCAGACGTACAGCATGGTTCTGGACCATCTGTAGGCGTTTAAACAAATAATGTGGCATACCAAAATACACAGAATTAGCGTAGTCCAGGTGAGATAAAACAGTGACTATTATAACCTGGATCAGTGCGTCCTGGGTGAGAAAGCGATGTATTTTCCTGATCTTGCACATTTGAAGGAAACACTTGGACACCACTGCACCGACCTGGGTTTTCAATGAAAGGTCACTGTCAACTGCGACTCCCAATGTTTTGGCCGAAATAGAGGGGAAGGGAGGAGATCCTAGCTCTGATGGGCAATAATGTGGGCTCCAAAATGTATGGCTATCCCCGGTAAGAACCATCTTTGTCTTACCAGGGTTTAATTTGAGATGGTTATAATCCATCCAACGTTGGATATACAACATAGTAGCCTGGAAATCATTAATAGAGTTGTGCAGACCATCAACCCTGAGGATGAGTTGTAGATCGTCTGCATAGTTGAAAACTGTCAGCTTCCTGTCTTTAAAAGACTGGATCAGGGGGGCCATATAAAGATTGAATAAATGAGAAGAGAGCGCCGAACCCTGAGGAACACCGCAGGTGGTATTGCGAGGGGGCCCAGGAAGTATCCCTGGCGAATGGCCAGCGAGCGTTCCCCCAAAAAGGAGGCAAGCCAGTGGGCAGCCGACCCCTGGACACCAGCCTCTTTGACACGGTCGATCAAGATGGTATGGTCGACCGTGTCAAAAGCAGCGGAGAGATCCAATAACACCAGTGCCTGAGGGGAGTTTCTGTCAGCATTATCTCGGAGAGTATCCAAGACGGCGAGAATCACGGTCTCAGTGGAGTGGGCTGGCCTAAAGCCGGCCTGATGGGAATCCAAGTATTTCCACTCCTCTAGAAAGTTAGAGAGGAATTTAGCCGCATGGTTCTCTAGGATCTTTGCCAGAAAGGGGAGCAGGGAGATTGGACGATAGTTAGATAAGAGCGCAGGGTTGATTGCAGATTTTTTCAGAAGGGGTACCCCTACGGCCTTCTTAAAGGCCACAGTAACTATTCCAAGATGTGAGTGACTCATTCGGGATGGCAAGGGCGGGGCCAGAGTGGATTCCGAGTCTGTCCTTGAGTATGTGGAGAGGGCAGCAGTCGGAAGGGGAGCCTGATTTAATTTTAACTAGGAGATCTTGGAAAGACTTCTTGCTAATAGTAGGAAAGCAGCTAAAAATATATATAGTCAAAAATAAAGTTTATTGAGATCATTTGATCTATAAACCACAGTTCATCATATAAAATCTACATCACAAATTCATATTCTTAACAATAAAAAGTCATATTATCCTAAAAACTACAGTTTAAAATCGAGAAGTCATTTGGATTATAGAGCTTTTAATCGGGGAACTTATAAACACCCTGCATAAATTTCCCGATGGCAATCGTGATATCTAAGTTTTCCATATCAACTAGAAGCTCCCGTGCTTGTGGACGCTCCTCAACATCATATTTTAAAAATATCGGGCGAAGGAACTGTTTACGTAAATTTAAAAATATATAACAATCCAATAAAATGTGCAAAATATTACATTTCATTCCTAACTTACAAACACATTTACCATCAGGATACGTTAAAACAGCTTTTATTGCACTATTTATAAATACCGGGTTAATACCTATTCTTAGCTTAAATACTTGTATTCTTAGCCAACAGTTTGGTAGCAAATCTATATATGGAAAGCTTACGTCTTTCTCCCAGCCTGCGCTCATAAATTTTACGGAGTCTTTCTTTCTCAAATACTCTTGGTCTGTTACCCTAGAAATTTCTTTACCCTGCACTTTGAGTACACTCTTTATTACATTAATTTGAAGTGTCCTGGGGTCAATGTTCACATTCAGGTGGTCACAGATGGCCAGGAGTTTACTTCTTGTTACCTTAACTCACTGGTCTGAATTTCTTTCATGCACCATTGTGACACCTTTGTGACTTCCCCCTGCCCCAAACGATTCCAGAATCTGAGGAGACTCAACTGCACTTGCACATTCCATGCGGTTAGGCCTAATTCTAGTCTAACTGCCTGGATCATTACTGACCCAGGAAGAGACAGTAGGGAGTTTAAACATTTCCCCTCCTCTTTATCCCAGGAGCTTTTACCATCGATGCAGATTACTTCCGCACCATATTGGATTTGCGGGGGAATCATAGCCTTAAAGGCTGTCAATAGAGGTTTGTGGGACATATCGCCATAGCTATGATTAAATCTTTTCAGCCCACATACCGCTAAATGTGCTTTTAATTTCTGTGCTTCCAAATGTATGCCCCACTTCAAGGACCTTGTAAACCATATTCCGAGGTATTTGTATTCGCTTACAGTATCCAGTTTGGTTTTGCCTAAGTACCAGCTAAACTTCGTACTCTTCTTCCCAAAACACAAAACTTTTGTTTTGTCCATGTTTACTGTAAGTCGTTTTGCAGTGCAATATTCATTAAATACATTTAGCATCCTCTGAAGCCCCACCTCTGTTTGGTCCATTATTTCAAGGTCATCTGGATACAGCAGGCAAGACAGGTGCCTACCATTTATTTTTGGATGTGCACCTCTGGCTGAGCCCAGGAGAAGCGGCAAGTCTGCTAAAAATATGGCAAAAAACAGCGGGGCCAGAACGCACCCTTGCCTCAATCCGTTGTTTATCACTATCTCCGTTGTAAGGCCGCCAGAGGTGTCTTTGATTACCTGTGCCCAATTTTGACTATGCAGTTCCTGGATTACCCGCAAAAGATCGGCAGGGACCGCGTAATTTCTCAATGTCTCCCACAAACAGTCCCTATCCACCAAATCAAAAGCTGTGCGAAAGTCTACAAAGCAACAAAATAATTTACCCTGCAGCTCCATGGACTTCCTCGCTGCGGCCCATAATGCGAAGCAGTGATCAATAGTAGAGTGTCCTTTCATAGAGCCACCCTGCTCTATTTGAACTATTGACTGCCGCTCCGCCCACTCCTTTAAACTGCCAAGGATTATTTTTGAGAAGACCTTTTCACCAATGTCCAATAAGTTGATCAGCCTGTAATTGTTAGGGTCCTTTTTTTCCCCCTTTTTATGCAAGGGTCTAATTATGGCCCCTCTCCAGGATTTGGGGAAGTGGCCTGAATCCAGAATTGCTACAAACATAGGAGATACAAATCCTGCCCACCAATCTATCTGAGTTTTAATTAAGACGACGGGAAGATTATCGGGACCTGCTGCACGTGATAAATTCAACTTCTTAATTGTTTCTTTTACTTTCTCTACAGAGAAATCTGATTTTAACCCTTCTACAGCCCCTGTCCAAGTTGATCTATTCGTCTTGATTACCGAGGTCCTTTTTGCTTTATATAGGTTACTTAAATAGTTTACCCATGCCGCCTCTTCCACAACACAGCTCATAGTTCCCGGCACCCTTCCTGCAGCATCCTGTATCAGCCTCCAAAACCGTTTTATGTTTTTATTTTCAATTGTCTCTAAAAGGTTTGCCCAACATTCTTCTTTAAAAATCCTTTTCTGTTTCCTTACTAGAGATTTGTATTCTTTCTTCAGACTGAGTAGGAGCTCCACATTCCCTTGGTCATAACTATTCCTCTGACGTCGCTCTAATTTCCCGAATCACACTTTTATTACTCTGACATTCTTTGTTAAACCACCTGGGCTTTCCTTTGCTGGGCTGTGTTTTTTTACCTTTGCCTGTGTCTTATCTTTTAGGTGCACTCTAAGACACTGCACCGCTTGAACTATTATATCCTCATACGATGCTACCTGATGACCTTCCATCCTCTCCTTCAGTAAATTTTGTTGAAAACATGCCAATTTCTCAACATACTCATCCGTCAATTTTGTAGTCAAACGCTTGGGATATTCCACATTTTGGGGATCACCCTTTCATAAGTACTTAATGCCCCCCTACAATTTCACAAAATAAAGCATTATGATCACTGTCCCTGCGTTTAATTACTTGGAACTTTTTTACCAGTACGTAGTTCCAGGCCTGGATAAAGATATAATCTATTGGACATTGTTGGTTTCCTACTCTAAAGGTCTGAGTAGCTGGACGATCAGGATCCTTCCTGCCATTTAAACATATTAAACCCTTAGAACCCAAGAACTTCCCAAGGGCTTCATCCTGGCTGGAGGTTAGACACAGTGGGAAATCTGCTGATCCTATATTATAGGCACTCAGAATGTCCTCAAACCAGTGATCTATCCTTCCAAAATTTAATTTCTGGTTAAAGTCTCCCATTATAACCAGAGTGTCCTTCCCATACTTTTCTATTAGATCAATTATATCTTTTTTGAAGAGACTTAATTCTTTATCATATTCTTTTTGAGACCCCCATTGAATATATACATTTATGATAATCAAATGGGCATCCTTCCCTTCAACACCTGGGTGACATACCTCACAAACCAACAGGCATTTACATAGATAGCTAATTAGTTTGGTCTCTTTCACGAGCCTGGTTGAGGCAAGAGTCATAATACCCCCTGAGGGGCGTCCAAATTTTTTCTGTTTACTGGCTGGTTTGTGAAATTGAACAAACCCTTCTACTACCTGGGTGTTGCTGCATAGCCATGTCTCCTGTAAGAAGATAATATCAACATACTTTGCGACCTGGTTTAAACTATCTGCCTTGGTTGTGCCACCTAACCCATTTATATTCCATGAAATCAATTTCAGGCTATGCGACAACTCGGTAACCTAATCGATCTCGCTGAGACACCCTGACTCGTTCCAACCCCATGAGCAGGCACTACTATCCAAGCCCCAACTACCCCAGTCATTACTAGGCTTTGGATTCTCTACAGCTATGGTAATATTAGCCTTCTCCCCCGACCCCTAGTTTCTCACCTCACCTGCCTTTCCCCCAATCCTGCGTGAAACCTCAAAAAGCCTCCCTCTCGCTGTTTCCCTACATCTACCTCTTCTTCCGGAATTAACCTTATACCCTCTTTTAAGATTTCTTTTCCAGCTTTCTGAATTGCCTCTTTAACAAGCCCTGAGTAGACTAGGACCTTTGTATATTCGGCACCATTCTTATCACAGCTAAACCCTACCTGTCTCAGGTCCTTTGTACCAATTTCTTTCAGGGACGGGCATTTTGCAAACGAAAATAAGAGATGGGAGCAATTCAGTGGGGCTACCTTTCTTTGTTTTTTTCTTCCATACATTTGTTCCTTAAGTTTAAAGTAGATCCACATTTTATTATTATTGCTTTTATCTAAGGTTTTTAAATCCCAATCGCCTCTTCCCTCCTGTACATTTGTTCTAGGGAGTGTGTCTGCTATGCTACCTCCAACAACTGAGCTTCTTAGGCGTGCTTTCCCTCCTATCTTGTGACCAGTGATTTTGGCGCTCTCTACCTCCCTAGGGGGTTTATACGTATCTCTTTGTGGTGCCCTTTTCCTTTCGACTTCAACCACGGCTCCTGCAGGCGCGGATTGCCTCCCTATTTCCCTTATTTCTCTTTCCTTGTTTCTCCCCAGGGCATTTTCTTTAGTTATTGCCCTAGCCTGCATTTCCTTGCTCTTTACTTTATTTTGGGCCTTCTGTCTTCCCTGAACATGGGAATGACTTTTATTGGAGTACCTGAAGTTCTGATGTTTAAAAAAGACTCCCCACCTCCTTACCAACATTGGCCATCTCGAGATATAAACGTCATTCTGGAAACCACCCTCCGCTGTTTGCTCTATGTTCCCTTCGATTAGGCCCTCTGTCGCTGGGTCATGTACTGTTCTAACCATTGTGGGCATCAGTCCCCTTATCCCCTGTAATTCTTCTATCATTTTCTTAAACTGTATTTCGTGATTGTTTAACAGAGTATTATTTAGTACAGAAACCTCTAACAGACCTTGCAGCATTTTTTGTAACATCAGCATAATGTCTAGCATCGAGGCAGAAGATGAAGTTGTAATATCCATGCCCAATGTACGATTCCGTAATATGTCATTAAGGGAGTCCAAAGGTTTTGGGCTATGATTTTCTGCTTGATCCATACTTCTGTCAAAAATTGTTCTTGCCGCAAAGTTTGACATAATAGAGCAGTCCTCCACATCTTTCGACCCAAACCCTACCAAACCTTCCTCCTGAGCCCTCAGTGAAGAAAAATTACTCGGAGAGGATGAAAGTCTTGGTTCAATAGGCAGTATCCTGTGGCTTAAATCACTCTGAATAAGGGAGGAATCAACAATCTCCACGATGTCTTCTATACTTGGTATCTCCTTATTAATCTCATGGACTTGGGCTTGAGCTTGACCTTTTCCCAGTGTGTGTTCTCTTAAAATGCTTACCCACAAAGTCTTTTATTGATTTAGACACTAGGCCGCCATCTTTCTCGCAACCTCGTAGTTTATTCTCCATAGTAGCCTTCTTGGCAATTTTTTTCCTCTCCTTTATATCATTTAGCCCGGGGGGAATTCGATATAGCCTCTTCGGGCCCTTCTGCGACTGCTGTCGCGTCAAACTCATCAGCTTTTTCCAATTGGTCTAAGCATATTTCCTTTGGCTTTGCCTTTCTTGGCGCCATTTCCAAACTTCTCGCCTGTTACGTGGATTTTGCCTAGGTCTTGCCAAGGACACCCAGAATAGCCTTTCCCCTGTTCAGCTGGGAATTCTCCAACACACTTTGACTTTACCTCCCAACCTTCTTCTTATGCTTTCTGAGTTTTTACTCGCACGCTAATCCAAATAATTTAAGTGATTTAATATAAAATTTAAAATCTGTATCCACTTACCTTCCCTGTGTGCTGGCTAGCTGACCGTGGCTGACCGTGGTTTCTTCTTTGGGCTGCCTTAAACCTGCCCAGTCCTCAGGCGTCTCCCCAGGATTTGGGCTTCCTTTGACAGTTCCAAAAATCCAATTTAATTAAATCCCCTTACAGCGCGGGTTTCACGAGCTTCAACGCACCCACCTGGCCCTACTTGCACCAGAACAAAGGACCCAGGACAGGGGGCGGAACCCTTAGCCCCGGTAGCGTTTTTCCACTAATTGCCGCCGTGCAGCCCTTTCTCTGCACTCACGAGAGCTCACGGGCCGGCACCTTCCTCCGCGATTCCCCCGAAGGGGGGGGGGCGAGATTTGGACTGGCGCAGATCGCCGAATCGCCGGATTGTTGCTCCGCTACACCGAGTCTTCAACGCGTCTCATCTTGCGCTTGCTCGCTCCGTCTCCTTGGTGGGCGTCAGGACGTCCCGCGTCACGTTACCACGTATGTCAGCCACAGCTTACTACACAGCTTGCTACACAGGAAAGGCCACCTGAATCATCATCTGAATCTGAAAATATATATAGCCTTTATATTTATATTAAGAATGTGCTTATGTGCTGGTGTATAAAAGCCCTTACTGACAGAGCTAATGCATATCATGCATTTTTTTCCACCGCTTTATTCATGTTTTTTCAAGTATTTTCTTTATGTTTATCACAAAAATGTACTCTTTAAGGAAAATTAAGCACTTTGTGTCGTTATTGGGCCGTCACGAAGACCTGAAATGGTTGGTTGAAACACGTAACCATTAGAAAATTGGTGAAACTGTCACGCTGTGTGCAGTCCTCTGAATCTTGCTTTGGATATATATATATTCACTGAAAAGACCATAGGTTTCACACACGTTATAGTTAGGAATTAGCATTAAGTGTGGGCGAAATTTGTGAATTCGCGGTCCGCGAATTCACACAAAATCGAATTCACGGTCCGCATAATCCGCCAATTCGTGCAAATTTGCGGATTTTATTTTTTTGTGTGTTCATGGGGTTTTTTGCGTTTTTGCGGACTGCTTGCAGCGCACCGACCGCGAAGTTGCCCATGCGGTCGTACATGGGCGCGGCCATCTTCTGCGCATTGCGTATTTCATTTCCGGGCGCTATTGGCAATCTCGCGTTGTGTGCGGCGCGCTATTATGAGTTTGCGCATGTTTTTGCGTGCTCGCGGGGGAAATATCGCGCAAACTTACCCACGCGGTCCTCAATGGGCGCGGCCATCTTGTTTTTCATTCATTGCTATGGTTCTGGGCCTGGCTTTTCTATCCTCTTGTAATCTTTCCAATCCTTTGTTTCTTTGAACTTTTTTTTGCTTTTTTTGCTCATTATCTATCTCTCTATTTGTCTAGATCTATATATTGTGTTTTTTTCAACTTTTTGTTACTTTAATAACTACTTTTTTTGTTTAGCTCTCTCTTTTATTTTATTTATTTCTTTCCCCCTATTCTTTTCTTCTATCGACCAGGACCATGGCAAAGGGAGCCGCCAAGGCAAAGGGGAAGGGTTCGCACCTTGAGCCGGCTCCATTGCAGGCTATTGAGGGGAGTTGATGTAGTGGCCAGGGAGGTTTTTACCGCGGTGGAGGTGGCCACCCTGATATTTTTTGTTCAGCGCCACCTCCCTAAGACCGTGGCAGCAGGGGGCAGGCCCGCTCAAGGGTATGGCCTCTGGAAGCGTCGCCAGTGGTGGGATAAGGTGTGCCTGTGCCGGGCCATGCGGAGGGAGTTGGGGGTCCGGCGCACCTACAACCAAGCGACGCACCGGTGGGCCGACGTCCTTGACCGGGAGCAGGACCTGCTCCACCTGCTAGGTGTGGAGATCCCTGGCCTTGGTGAGTAGCTATTTAATAACTACTTTGTAATCTTCTGCTCTGTGTTATATTGCTAATATATGTTTTTCCCGAAGAGCAAGAATGCTGCAGATTCGATTACATTGCAGGTAAATTAATGTTAAAATAGCTTCTGTGATTGCAGTTTCTCGCCTGCTCAGTGGCGTTGCTACTATGTTTACTTGTTTGCAACTTTGTGCTCATTTGAGAGAAGAACTGCGTAATGCTAGAGAGACTAGAGACTCAAGTCCAGTCCTTCCTTTGCACTCCTGCTGCCACTAAGAAGAAGAAATAGCGATGGAGTGATAGGTTGAGTATATTATGACTTGTTATTAGTTGTAGGACAGGTTTTTAGTGCTCTGCAATCATGATGACGGACTATGTCTGTCATGTCGCGTGCTGCTGAGTGACGGCAGTCGTAGTAGAACCTTTTTGGTGTTGGTTTCGTTAGTGATTTACATAACTTTCCAAGTAGACGGTCTGCGAATCAGCAATACTGTACTAGTATCCTCCTAGTTGGCCAGATCAGATAGGTCAATACATGTAGTTCAATTGTTGCTAATTTGTTTCCCCAAGATAATTTTAGATTGTGGTCAAATAAATCAAATATTTAAAAAAAAACAATCATCCATGTTGTGTTTCTTTATTTCATGATCATCAGCACCTCCCAGGGGCAAGCCGACTAGCACCATTGAGACTTCGGTGGAAGAAGGTGGACAGTCACAGGATCGGTCCCTTGCAGGCTCTTCTGCTGGCATCAGTAAGTTGTTCTATTGTTATATTAATACTTATACTTCCCTAACTTTTACAGCTCCTATTCATTACAAACTGTTTCCTAATTCTATTTTTTACAAAATAGTCTTTGATCTTCTTCTAATCTAGACTACTTTCTACATTCTTATCCTGCCTCTACCATCACTCTCTGTGCTACTACTATTTACGATTATGAGTTGGTCTGTGTAGGTAGCTACGCTTGCCCAGCTGGCAAACGGTGTTAAACAAACCTCTGATCTATCAATAGCTCTAGGTACTGAGTGCAGTCATCTGGGTTGCCCTTGCTGTCTATTCCAGCCTTCTTAATGTAAGTGCTTTGACAATTTCCAACAACAAAATGTCAATGTTTACACCAAGAAAAAGGTAGCAGTTGCCTTTTTGATTTGCCAGGAGCACATACCATACCGCTAGTGTTTCAGGGACTATTCTGCACATAAATAAGTATGGGCAAGAGAAATAGGGCATTATTGATGATAGGTGCAGTTCGACTTTCCACATACCTCAGTCCGAACAGAAGTTGAACCCCCAATCACCTGACCGACTATCTAGTGTGTCTGACCAATGATTTTATGACCCAGAAAACAAAAGAAAACTACCGCCGATTCCCGGCCTATCTGAGTCACTGAAACATGACTGCCAAGTGCAGTAGTTCAAAGCCTTCCGCTCACTCACTCGTGAACATAAACCACACAGTGTATGTTATTTTTAAAGTTTTATCTTCAATTAAGAAATGAAAAAATGATTTCTTTCTTTTTAATAGCGTAGTATTCGGAGCAAGCACTGCTGATAGATGACTTTAAAGTTTAAACAACATTCCCATGTATCAAAATACTTTAACATAATAGTTAACAGACACATGAAATTATTAGAATAACTGTGCGGGAGCCGCCACCTTCTTTAAAGCACTTAAAGTACTGCTGGTGATGACTTACTAGTAGTTGGTGAATCGTCCTGTTGGCAGAAGGGCAATCTAATCTTCTTTCTGTAATTAAAAAAATGGTGCACGTTAAGCAAGCATTCATCAGTTGTCCTAAGAAGTGTAGCATTTAATGGAATAAGCATATAAAAAGTTAACACCCTCCCCAAAACCGTAACTTTTTTTCAATCCCATTAATAAAAAATTAGGCCCAGATGTAGGTAATAGCAATTTACCGAATGGTAAATACCGAATTTTACCGATTCGGTATTTACAATTCGGTAATTGCTATGTAGGTAAATAATTTGGTAAAAATACCGAATCTGTAAGATTCGGTAATTACCGATTCGGTAATTACCGAATCGGTATTTGCCATTGATTCCTATGGGCCTTGAAGCCCATAGGATTCAATAGCAAATACCGACTCAGTAATTACCGAATCGATAAAATTATTGATTTTACAAAGGGGACAGGGTGTCACTTTGACACCCTGTTGCACCCCTGTTTTGGGCTTGTGTGCCATGTGACACACAGACATGCCCTAAGGGCATGTCTGTGTGTCACATGGCACAAGTGTACATGCACAGATGTGCATGTACACTGTAATTCGTTATTTACCATGGAATAGTATTCCATGGTAAATTACGATTCGGTAAGGGCCTGTGGCACTGATTACAGTGCCACCTACATATTGATTTTCAGAATCGGTATATTTACCGATTTGGTATTTTACCGATTCTGTAAAATTTACCGAATCGGTAAATATACCGATTCTGTAAATAATATGCCCCCTACATGTCAATTCCCCAATACTGACCGGTAATTGGCGAGCTACATCTGTCCCCTAGTTATATAACATTTTCTTCCATTACCAGATGAAATAGGGGGTTGTGTATGGCATCTGAAAATATGACATGTTTTTTCTAGACGTCACAACATCTGATGCAGCACAGATGACCACCAGTGCCGGGGCCAGCAGTGCGGAGGGCTCCACTCTAGGGGCGGATGCGACGGCGCCACCAGGAGGAGCTGGGGGTGGGGAGGCTCAGCGGCGGCGGACGGTGGTAAGTTATTATACTCCTTACTTATTGAAATTTTTGAGTATTCTCGCAAAGGTGTGTATGATGTACTGTATAGTACACAGTACACTAGTACAAGTACACTGTACTGTTAAGAACAGTTACTAATTTAGAAATACTTTTTTGGCTATCACGGAGAAGACAGTCAACCTTGACTTGTAATAGCATTAGCGGCGGTACTCCTCGGGTAAGCAATGGCCCCCTCTATTTGACTTTAACTCAGCTGGCAAACTTTTATTGTGAAGCCAAGTCATATCAGATGTACTTTAGGGATGAGAAGAACGAAAAGTGAGAGAAGGGTGAAACGAAGGACGAGCGAGTCTTAACATTTATGACTGTAAAGAATGGTTTTTTTGAATGCAAGTCAAGAGAAGAAGACGGTGGTCCAAAATATAATGAAAAGGGTGTTAGTTGGTTGTTGAGAAAAAGAAAACTTGGTACATTTGAGACATTAAGAAGAATGATAGATGTACTTTGGAAGCCTGGATGTTATCTTCTTTTTTCTCATCGATAGCAGAGTTGTATGATGTAGTAGAGCAGATGCTGAGTGGATGAAGATTGTTAATTTGAACAGCATGTCCGTGCCAGAGTAGCAAAGCTGAGGAAATCCAAATACTAGAATTTGTGATTGTTCACAAATACTCCCTGCCTTGACTAACAGTACAGTACTTTACTTTGCAAGCACAGCATCTATTGTGTATGGATTGTATAGTTGACAACATTATTTCAAGTCAAGTCCCTTCCTCTGCCAATTATGGGTACCACACTCACTTCCTATGTAAATAATTTTATTTCAGCTGTGTCATGGGTGGTCTATCGCTGTAGTTCACTCAATCTATCAAAACAAAGCACCTACAGGCATCCATCATATAACAAAAGATCATGTGATCGGCAGGATAATGATATATGATCAGAATTGAATAATCTTCATTCTTCTTTTGTACTAGTCAAGGTCCGGGGGGGGCAGTGCGAAAGATATCATTACATTGAGCAGTAGCCCTTGATGTAACCGAGTATGGCCAGTGGCAGAGCCACCCCTATAGAAAAGTAAGAGCTTCCTATACCCACCTGCATGTACTGCTTAAAGTACTGCGAGTCAGCGTCATCATGGATTGTGTCTGGTTTTCTTGGGTGCAAGCTGAGTGAGCTGCCATGCCGGCTACCACAAGTTCACGTACCAGTAATTTCTTTTGCAAATCAAGAGAAAAAAACAGAAGACTTTTTTTAGTACTCTCTCACTATGTATGTATTAGTGAGTCCATCCCTAGTCCTGCTAGTGGAATTCCTGAAACTCCCAGTAATGTCACAGGCCTACAAAGACGGCGCCAAGATACATGCCAAAATGTTATACTGTGTTTGCTACTTGCTGGTGTTACTGAGAGTCAACTTTCCATCGAATTATTTTGACTTTATGTTAAAGACTATTGGCTACAGTATTTTTCTTTCTTTCTTCATATAGATGCTACTCGGAAAAACCTCACCCGAAAGGAGATGGCTGTCCGGGCCAGGGCCCGTAAGCTGGAGGTTATTTGTAACCCTGGGCGTAGTACTTCGCTACACCCACGGAGTGGGCGTAGTGTTGCCTACTTTGCCATTTGCAAAGTAGGCGTAGCAGGCAACACTACGCCCACTCCGTGGGCGTAGTGAAGTTGCCCGCCACCTGCCTCCCTCCCGCCCTCCCTAAATACTTAAATAACGTTTTTAAAAAGAATAAAAACCACTTACCTTGTCAGCTGCGTCCCCGGGGCTCCCTCTCGTAATCGCGCCGCAGTCTCGGACACTAATGCGCATGCGCAGCCGCCCGCGCATGCGCATTTCTCATGAGAAATGCGCATGCGCTGGCGGCCGCGCATGTGCATTAGTATCCAAGATGGTGGCGCGATTACGAGAGGGAGCCTTGGAGACGCAGCCGACAAGGTAAGTGGTTTTTATTCTTTTTAAAAACTTTATTTAAGTATTTAGGGAGGGCGGGAGGGAGGCGGGTAGTATTTAGGGAGGGCGGGAGGGAGGCGTGTGGCGCATAGTGGGGCTACGCGAAGTGCGTAGGTGGACGTAGTTTCTTGCCCACTTTGCGTAGCTTCGCGTAGCCCCACTATGCCTACTACGCCCAGGGTTAGTTATTTGTGCTGAGTATCGGCGCCTGTGGGCTCGGAAGCAGGAGGAGGAGACAGCAACCACTGCATCCTCCTCCAGTGTCTCCGTGTCCACCAGCCAGAAGCCTCCAGTCAAATGGAGCCGTGGCCCAACAGCCTCCTGCCGCCGCCACACAGCAGCAACACAATCAGCTGCCCCCCCAGAGCCTGGATGGTACGTCAGCGCCACCTCTGTAAAAGAGTGGAGTACCTGGAGCGGTTGGCCGAAAAACATCAGCGCCAGCTCCGGGACCTTCGCAAAGAGCTGCGGGACGTGCAGCAACAACTGTCCACACTACGCCACCGGAGGAAGTGACTGTCCCTTGCCTCTTTTTTAAAGACTGTTGGGGGGGTGGGAACTGGGTGTGTGGGAAAGGGGACTTTTGGACTTTTGGACATTGGTTGGGGTTAGGTAGGGGGGTGAGTTGGGTTAATTAATTTTATTTTTGGACTACATGAATATATTTCTTAATAATTATTTTTCATACCAAAACATAGTATACGCGTTCATGTTATTTTGTGTGTGGGTGGGCGGCGGTTACTGTACGTTTGGTTTCTTCAAACTTACCAGCATGAATGAAACATCTAGTCCTGAAATGTACCAAAGTGCCAGTAACCGAGTTAGTGAATTCAGTAGCCCTACTAGTACTTTACTAGTAGTACTGTCAGTCTCGGCTCCCCTCCCAGTCCTAGCCCATTATTCTACCTCTCTAAAATGCTTATCTTACCTGTGATTCGTGTTTGAGAATAGGGGTAGCCACAGGGCTGCCTGCATGGCAAATGGTGATTAAGGTTGGTTGTTGACATGAATCCTCGACGGATGAAATATCATTGCTGTGCTGGTGATAGTAGTGGTGCACACTGGCAGTAGCAGCATATGAAACAAAAGAAAATGAAACATTGAGTGGCCTGAGCGTAGCATTAGAAACAGTACCATAGATAGTACGCTACAGAACAGTGCCATAAATTGTAGCCTAAGCAGTGCTAAAGTATTCTAAAATAAGTACTAGTTTCGTGGACTATGGCTACTATAAGAAATATTATGAAGGCAAAGGATACTTAAACATAAGAATTAGCCATTTGATTTGTCATGTGTACGAGCATGATGTTTGATGCTCAATTCACGATGTCGCACATGAAATTCCATTTTCCAACATTTTTCTGGTGCTTAGACCTTATCCTCCCCTGCAAGTGTGTGGAATTTCTTGTTGTCATAGTCATACCTCAATGAAAAACCACACAGCCCGGGGGAAGAGGGTTAGGGTTTTTGAAGATTAGATGGGAATGGGTTTTTTTGGGAAAAGTTTTGTGGAGAGGAAAAAAAAAAACTGCATGGACAAACAACAAATGAAGAGAAACAAACTTTTGGATTCAAAGATATCCATAAATCTTTTGAGGGACATAAAGGTAGTGCACTACTGCATGCATGAAGTTGTTTGCTAAACGGATGGTTAGATTACTGAAAAGTAGTACTTACTACATCTAATTAGTAAGTATGAGGAAACTATTTGACATTGACACTAGTACAGGGCTGCATTAATTACGCAATTTCACTTGCCTTTCGGCCCTCATAGAGAATAAACACTTATTTTTAGTACATTAAGTTAGTTATCAAAATAGCATAGAAACGTATGAAATAGCTGGAGAGATGACTTTGAAGCAGAGAACAAAGAAACGCACCTAGTCACATTCGTAGAAGTTCAAGTTTTTTACAACAATAACATTTAAAAGATAAGGAGAAGTTAAGAGAGAATACTGTAACTTTATGTTGTAGTTGTCCTGTTGAATTGGTGAAGTTGCATGCATCCAGCCAATCCTCTTATTCGCGATATACTCCTCCATTCCATCTTACGCTCCGTCAATCAATATTGGTGACCAGAAACACTGTCCACTGGCTGCCTGATGAGTAATTGCGGATTGCTAATGGAGTTTATCGTTTATTCCATGGCACATGGTAAAAGCCGGCCTGTAATTTTTGATGTGAAAAACAGGAAGTGAACCAGTTAAAAAAATCTAAGGTACGCTGTGTAGTGCAAAAATAACACTTTCAGTTTTCAGAGCTGACATTATTATTATATACAATCACCACTTCAAAAGTGCATAACCTGGTTCTCCTTTACAAGGATAGTAATAGTAACTATGGTTGAATTCTGCGAATCCACCATGGATTTCCTTAAAGAAACTTGCAAACAAAATTAGACATTCCCAGGAGTGCTCCCAGACCCCTGAACCCAAACAGTAAAATGTATAACACCTCCAAGTAGCCCGCTAAAAACATGCGATACTGCTACCAGGTTGAACCCTTACTTCAAAACTTGCCAAAACGCACTCTGCAAGTAGGCCCAAACCCCCCTTTTCCACTGTGGATTTTCTTCAAAACACTTGCAATCAAAATTAGACATTCCCAGGAGTGCCCCAAGACCCCGTAACCCAGGCACAAAACTGTAGAATCCCCCCAAGTAGCCCCCCAAAAACATGCAATACTGCGATGGAGATGAGGCCTACTTGAAAATCAAGCAGAGAGCGCACTTTGAAATTAGGCCCAAAATACCCCTTTTCCACCATGGATTTTCTTCAAAACAATTGCAATGATTATTAGACATTCCCAGGAGTGCTCCCAGGTCACTGAACCCAGTCGCAAAAATGTAGAACACCCCCAAGTAACCCCCAGAAAAAATGCGAAAGTGCTAACCCTAACTCCAAATCGTGCCAAGACGCACTCTGCAACTAGACCCAAACCCCCCTTTTCCACCATGGATTTTCTTAAAAACACTTGCATTCAAAATTAGACATTACCAGTAGTGCTCCCAGACCTCTGAACCCATTCGCAGAAATCTAGAACACCCCCAAGTAGCCTCCTAAAAACATTCGATACTACTACCAAGTTGAACCCTAACTCCAAATTGTGCCAAAACGCACTCTGCAGCTAGGCCCTAACTCCCCTTTTCCACCATGGATTTTCTTAAAGACAAATGCAATCAAAATTAGACTATGCCAGCGGTGCTCCCAGACCCCAAAACCCACCCCCAAAAGCCTAGAAGCCCCCCAAACAGCCCCCCAAAAACAGGCAAGTGAGCAAAAACGGAAAAACTTCTTCACCATGGATTTTATCCAAAACCCTTGCACACGATATTAGACCTTCACAACAATGCCCCCAGACCTGTCAACCCTCCAGCAAAAAAGTAGAACGCCCCCAAACCGGCCAAAAGCAATAATGGAAAATGTGACAGAAAATTTCCGGCCTACCTTCACTTCAGTCCAAACGCACTCTGCAGCTAGGCCCTAACTCCCCTTTTCCACCTTGGATTTTCTTAAAGCCAAATGCAATCAAAATTAGACTGTGCCAGCAGTGCTCCCCGACCCCAAAACCCACCCCCAAAAACATAGAAGCCCCCCAAACAGCCCCCAAAAACAGGCAAGTGAGCAAAAACGGAAAAACTTTTTAACCATGGATTTTATCCAAAACACTTGCGCTCGATATTAGACCTTCCCAGCAATGCCCCCAGACCCGTCAACCCACCCGCGAAAAGGTAGAACACCCCCAAACAGGCCAAAAGCAAAAATGGAAAATGTGACACTTAGAACATTTTCGGCCTACCAGTCAACATCGGTCCAAACGCGCTCTGCAGCTAGGCCCCAACTCCCCTTTCCCACCATGGATTTTCTTCAAACCACTTGCAATCAAAATTAAACTATCCCAGCAGTGCTCCCAGACCCCCAGACCCCCCCAGAAACCTAGAACCCACCCAAACAGCCCCCCAAAAACACGCAATACTGCTAGGCCTCAGTTTAAATTTAAATTATGCCAAAACACTATCTGCAACTAGGTCCAAACTCCCCTTTCCCACCATGGATTTTTTTCAAACCACTCGCAATCAAAACTAGACTATCCCAGCAGTGCTCCCAGACCCCCAGACCCCCCACAAATCTAGAACACCCCCAAACAGCCCCCCAAAAACACGCAATACTGTTCACCAAAAATTGCTGTTCAACTTTTCAGCACTTCCACTACTTCGATCCTCTTGAAATTTACCTGCACACTTGTTCCAGCAATTCCCAAGAATCTCAGCAAGGCAGAACAAAATCGACCCACTGCGCTCTTTGAAGAAGAAGAAGAAGAAGAAGAAGAAGGTTTACGACTAGTTTTCACTTAGTTTTCACACAAACACAAGCGCCCGCAAAACACCAAAAAAGGCCAAAATTCTGCCAATTCTGGACCACAGAATGCCAAACCCCCTAAAACCTTGCCAACGTCATTATGAAGGACCCTGCATCGGACCCTGAGCCCTAGACTCAGCGGTAACCCTACCAACTTAAACCCAAAAACCCTAGTAAATCGCACTGAACCCTAAACCCTAGATATGCTTTGTCTGTCTGTGTCAAAGAGCCTAGGTATGCTACATCAGGGTGTTTCACTCAGTGGAGCCTGCCTTGACCGTCTGCATGGCCCTGCCGCAAGCATGGGCCAAAAATCCGTTCCGCCCAAGAATTTGCGATTTTTCGGTAATTTCGAGAGAATCGCGTAAAAACTAACCCTGGGCGTAGTTCGCAAAGTAGCACTACGCGAAGTGCACTGCACCCTACGCGAACTTCACGTAGCACTACGCGAGCTGCGTAGTAGCATGTTCGCACTGTGCAAGATGCATTTTCAATGATTGCACAGTGCGGACAAGCATCCGGCACTGTGCAAGCATTGAAAACGGCATCTTGCACAGTGCGAGCTGTAGTTTTCTGCTGCTCGAGTAGATTATTACTCGAGCGGCAGCTTTCTCTACGCGAACAGGTAGTTTCTCATTGAGAGCGGTCGCGAGCATGCGCAACCACTCACAATGAGAAACCTGACCTCCTCGTGTTGAGAATCTCGCCGGGATGTCATTTTGCTTGCTCGCGGTCGCGAACATGACGTTCAGGACCGCGAACAAGCAAGAAATGACCGCTGCACTACGCATGTTCGCACTGTGCTGCGTGCAGCTCGCTAGGTGCGAAGATGCGAAAACTTCGCAAACTCCGCGAGCGTAGCGTAGTGCTTCGCCCAGGGTCAGTAAAAACCGGAAAACAGCAAATTTCACAAACATAACGTATGTTTGGCCCAAGCTTGAGGCAGTTCCATGCAGACAGTGAAGGCAGGCACCACTGAGTGAAGCAACCTGATGTAGCATACCTAGGCTCTTTATCAGACAGACAAAGCATATCTAATTGTATGCAGCAAGCCACATAGCCCCAATTTTACATGAAATGCTGTCTGGAGTGGACTCTGCCTGGCATAACACAACAACAGTACACTGCCTCCCCTTCGACCACTACATACCACGAATAGACAGACATGTAGTTCTGCTGTAGTAGTTGTTGTCGACTGGTTTACCTGTTTGCCACTCACGAATTGGCCATAGTTCTTCCGTAACCAAAGCTGATGATCCATCCATCCCAGTGAGTGACTGTAAAGAAAAAAGATATATTACTTAATCAATTATCATGGCATATTGGCAAGTGAGTCCACTCCAAGGACATTTTGCATATTGTAAAATGCAACATAGAGGCCCCTGAATTTGAAGTACAATTTGAATTAAACAAGGTAAAAAAAACAGAGTAGTTGACATGAGTAACAATTACTGTGTAAAAGATTAAATAATAACTAAGACAAGACATATGATTAATTTCATGCACAAAAAACAAACAGCAATTGGCTTCATCAGAGCCAGGCAGCCATTGTTGTCCACTGCATGCCATCTTCTCAATTATTCATTACCTGTTCTACTTTTTGTCCGCATCTTCTTCGGAAATGAGGGCCCACAGGCCAGCCTCTCCTGTCAATATCAGAAGAAACTCTGTCAGCAATCAGCAAGCATGTAGTCAGTCAGTAATTTCAGTCCCACTTGAGGGGGTCGTCTACGAAGACAAAGTTTCTTTATTCTCCGTAATCCATCAATCTGCCTTGAGGGAAATGGATAGTGTGAGTCTGGAGGAGGAGGATAGAGGAGCATGATTGAGTTGTGAACTTGTGAGCCTCAGGAATGCAGACTGCGGCACCTTCAAATCAATAAGGAAAATAAGATGAAGACAGCGCTGCTGATGGACTTGTTGTGATTAGATGATTAGAGTTTTGTTGTGGTAAAAGTTGCAAAACAAAGAAAGACACACAGGAATAAAAGTCAATAAGGACGCAAAAAAAGGAAGTCATTCTCAGGCCTCGGTGTCAGGGAAGTAGAGCTCGTCCTCAAACTCTATGAATTGAGACGAGAGTAGGTCAGCTAACAGAGAAGAACTTCCGTCACCTAAGTCGGTGTCCTCTTCTTCCTGCGTGCATTCACGTATTTTGTAATCTGGTGGTATGAAGTGCTGATTCATCTTGATCAGTGCTAACCTCTCCACATTTTTGGGCGAGAGGCGGGTCCTTTTTTGAAGTTACAATGGCATCAGCAGCACTGAAAACACATTCAGAAGACACACTTGCGAGTGGGCAAGACAAATAATTTAGAGCCAGGTTGGTGATCAGTGGCCATAGAGGCCTTTTCCTGTACCAATACAGCAATGGGTTCTGATTAACAAAGACCTCTGTTGGGTCATCCAGATAGGCCTGCACCATCGACTCAAGGTTCTCCACAGTTGCTCCACTTTGCGTACCATCTGTGGCCTTTGCAGCACTGGAACGAGCAAACCCTTGATGAGTTAGCCAATCCGCTTCCGACAATATTATGGCTCGGCCTGGTGCAGGTGAGGGTGATGATACGGTTGCTGCTGGTGTTGTTAACGGCTGTGAGGGAAAGTGACTCCCTTCGGCCACAGATTCAGAAGTGGAACTTGACGTCGAATAGCCTGTTGATTCAGTTGTACTTCTGACAGCTCCTTGCATTTTCTGCCGCTCTCTTTCGAACCGAGTGGCTGACACAGCTAGCCAATGTTTGTACTTTGAAACATCTGCTTCATCAAAAGGAATGAATGCTTTGCTGGCCACTGCCTTTTTGTACCGTGGATCCAGAATAGTGGCACAAATGTAATGTTGTTCTGTATGTATGTTTTTAAGCCTTTCGTTGTCAACTAGGCGGCTTAATAACCTCTCCGCCAACTGATATGCGTCTTGCTTTTCAGCATCATCTCGGAACGTTGAACACACCACCTTCAGTTGGTGCTCTAGCATGACCAACAATGGGATAGCTTTGCCCAAAGAACAGTCCTCCCTGCTGACTTCACGCGTGAAGACCTCAAAAGGATGAAGCATGTCTGTCAGGCTTGCAATTAGCTTCCATTCCTCCAACTCTAGCCTCATGTCTTTCATAGTAGAACCCAGTTTATAGACATAACCATTTATTACCCCCCACTGCTCAGACAGACGCTCAAGCATGTAAAAGGTTGAGTTCCAACGTGTTGCCACCTCCTGGATGAGTCATTTGACTGGCAGTCTACGTTCATGTTGAATGCTCCTCAGCTGCTTCCGGGCCTTAAAAGAATGGCTGAAATGTGTGCAGATTATTCGGCAGGTGGTCAGTAACTTGATGACTGTGTTTTCTTTTTTCAATTAATCTTGCACCACGATGTTAAAACTGTGCGCCAAACACCGCACTCTGAAATAGGCCTTAACTATATTACTGCCATTATCCGTGGAAACATAACCAACTGTGCGATTTCTTGGATTCAGCAATTCAGAGACCTTCCTATCAAACTCGTCCAAAAGGTTAGGTGCAGTATGAGTTTTCTCCATGGCAAACATGGCTAATGTTGCATGTTTCCGAGTAGCTTGAAAAACTGTGCCCGGGCCAACACCTGGATTTGTCTTGTTGTCTCTAACCCCTGCAAAAGAGACCCAGTGTGCAATGATGCACATGTAATCAAGGGCTTGGCAACTGGTCCACATGTCTGTTGTCAAGTGGATAGTGTGAACAGCTCTCTTCTGCAAAGCTGCCCCAATCACCTCCAGCACATCTTGATGTAGTGCTTGAACCGCAACTCTGGCAAAATAGGACCGGCTAGGAACCTTCCATTTAGGGCAGACTGTTGCCACAAATTCTAGAAAACCCGCCCCTTCCACGAAAGAAAAAGGGAGAAGGTCCAGCGCTAGCATTTTATCCAGCTTTGCGTTACACAGACGTACAGTTGGGTGGTTGTGTTCAAATGGCGCCTCCGACCAAAACATGCTTCTAATGGTGGGCTGGACCGTTTTACGTGATGATGATGATGATGCAGACTTCAAACCAGTTAGGCTCATTGATGTACTTTTTTGCATTGGCGTCTGTCCCAGACTCTTAGTGTGCCTCATACATGTTGCAGGGGTAGAGGGTGTGGGCGCTACCACTGCAGTGCTGCTGCTAGGGGTACTGGGTGTACCAGAAAAAATGTCGGTCGGTTCTTGACTTCCCCCCTGCACAATCAGCCCCTCATCAGCATGAGATGCAATGTGAATGGATACATTTGGATCAGTTCTACTTTGGACTTTCTGGATCTTACTTAGGTGTGCATACCAATGGATAGGGTGGTGTTTTTTGAGATGACCTCTCTGGCCTCCGGTACCATAGTTGGTACCAAGCTTACCCCGGCTAAATAATACTTTACAAATCGAACAAACAACCATGTTTTCCGCCTTTTCGCTAACAGTAAAGAAGTCCCAAACTGGGGACTAGAGATGTCTGCTGGTGGTGGAGGTGCTACTTTGACTTTCAATGCCAGATGAAGTGGAGGATGGGAGTGGCTGAATTCGTTTCTGTTGTTCACTTACAGCACCACTACTTGAGGCAATGGAGGTCGAGCTGGATGGAGGTCCCTGCCGGCCCTTCTGACTAAAAAAGATGGAAGCTGTAGGTCATGTTGGTGTTGTAGTTAACTGCGTTGGTGGTGGTATCAGTGCCACGCCGCCCACATCCCGCTCAGCAGCCATTCAGGATAGGGTGAAAATGTCTGTCTGCTGCATGCCCGCTGGGGCTGGAGTGACGTCTGTGATGACTGGGTTGTCGCCAGACTGTTCATCAGCAGCATAAGACACCACTTCTTGTTCGTCATCATCACACATAAGTCGAAGCCTTGCGGGAACCTTTCCTTTCGGCTTAGCTACCTTTGTCGGCTCATGGCGTGCCTCACTCTCAGACGGCATTTGTGGGTTCCAATCAGGATCAAAGTCATCAGACTGAAGGGGGCTTAAAGAAGAACTTGTAGTAGTAGTAGTAGCCCTCCTTGACCTTTTTCTGGCTAGGGGATCTGGAAGACAATGGATCATTCTCAGGAGAAGTGGCTTCCTCGGATGATACCTCCGCTTGAATATCAATTTCCTGATGGGCCCCTACTTCTGGAGGAACAAGCGTTGTAGGCAGTTGTGCCGCTCCATGAACCTCTAGTTGCACCTCTCAATGCACCTCTCCATGCGCCTCTCCTTGCGCCTCTCCTTGCACCTCTCCTTGCGCCTCTCCTTGCCCATGCACTTTCGCTTGTACTAGTTGCACCTGTGGTTGTCGTTGCGGCTGTGGTTGGTGAACACTCGTCAGCTCAGTTACACCCAGCGTTGATTGGATGGTACTTTCTTGTGATGAGCCAACATCACTGTACGATGGTCATTGAACAACCAAAGTGTCTGCCGCAGCAGCATTCATGTTCTTGGACCTAACTTGGCATGTTGGCACTGAGCTCAATGAAGCGGAGGTGCTGCTTCCAGCTTGGTCCCCGGCGGATACCGCTGCTGCTGCAGGCGTAGTTTTTTTTTTCCCCAAAAAATGTGTCGGTGGGCACACCAGTCTCCTTGGTAGGTGGTGCCACTTGCTTCTTCTGCTCCTTCTTACTGGCAGTGGCACTGGCAACTTTTTTCGCTGAGGCGCTATGGCCACCTTTCTTTTGGCCCATCTTCTTCAGATGTCAGAACAGCAGGCCGCAGTTGCACGAGTTGCAGAGTTGTTTGTCTGTGGCCACACGTGATGTCACGTGACGTTGTGCTGCACACACCGCTCCAGGACATCTTCCTGGCACTGGTGGTTCTCTTGTGCACCCAAAAGCAATGGAAGCCAGAGGAACATCGGTTAAACACCCCAAAAAGTTGAAAACACACAAAAATCACCACAATCCAATGCCATCCATGCCCTCAATGATGTTTAAATTCAAGACGGATCACTGACTAAATATCGAGGGACAAAATATAGACTACCCAAAATATAGATTCCAAAATATCGACAGACAAAATATCGAATTCCTATCTACAAACTCGTAAGTACCAAAATATCGACCCCAAAATATTGTTTATATATATATACATTATAAAAATATCGAATTTCTTAAAATTAATGTAAAATAAAAAACAATTAAAAATAAATAGTTAAAATATAGTTAAAAATACTTAATTACCTTAACATTATTAAATAACTAATTTAACTTATATAAAAAAAATACAATCATATCTGTTAAAACATATATATATATATATTAACATAATATTAATAAAAAATACACAATATTATTACCGTAGGATAGCGGAGTTGTAAAAATTACTATTCCCACTCCTGGAAGTGCAACAGTAGGGAAAGCGTTGGATAGCGTAGGGGTAAAAATTACTATTCCCACTCCAAAGAGTGCAACAGTAGGGAAAGCGTTGGATAGCGCAGGGATAAAAATTACTATTCCCAATCCAGAGTGTGCAACAGTAGGTAAAGCGTTGGATAGCGTAGGGGTAAAAATTACTATTCCCACTCCAGAGAGTGCAAAGTGTTGGATAGCGTAGGAGTAAAAATTACTATTCCCACTCCAGAGAGTGCAACAGTAGGGAAAATGTTGGATAGCGTAGGGGTAAAAATTACGATTCCCACTCCAGAGAGTGCAACAGTAGGGAAAGCGTTGGATAGCGTAGGGGTAAAAATTACTATTCCCACTCCAGAGAGTGCAACAGTAGGGAAAACGTTGGATAGCGTAGGGGTAAAATTTACTATTCCCACTCCACAGAGTGCAACAGTAGGGAAAGCGTTGGATAGCATAGGGGTAAAAATTACTATTCCCACTCCAGAGAGTGCAACAGTAGGGAAAACGTTGGATAGCGTAGGGGTAAAATTTACTATTCCCACTCCACAGAGTGCAACAGTAGGGAAAGCGTTGGATAGCGTAGGGGTAAAAATTACTATTCCTACTCCAGAGAGTGCAACAGTAGGGAAAGCGTTGGATAGCATAGGGGTAAATGTTACTATTCCCACTCCAGTGAAAATAAATTATTATAATTCACATAATTATCAATTAATCAATTAATAAAAATTAATTATCAATTAAGAATTAATTATTTATCAGTTAAAAATTAATTAACAATTTGTTCAAAATAAATACCAATAAATTAATTAACATATTTAATTATTTATAGTTAAATTCCTTCCCACCCTATTCCCCTATAAACAAACAACCCGCTACAGAAAATAAATTAATTTAATTCACATAATTATCAATTAATCAATTAATAAAAAATAATAATTTAAGAATTAATTAATTACCAATTAAAAAATAATTACCAATTTAATCAAAATAAATACCAATTAATTAACATATTTAATTAATTATAATTAAATTACTTCCCACCTTATTCCCCTATAAACCCACAACCCGCTACAGAATTAAATTACGCAATAATTAAATAACATAAAATTAATTACTTAAAATAAATTACAAAAATATTCACACTTTTCACACATATACTAACATAAAAAACACTTAAAAAAATTCGATATTATTAAAAATTCGATGTTTTTAATAAACTATATTATGTACTTGATGATATTTTGACTGTCTATATTTTAAAAATCGATATTACATTACTTACCTTCAAAACGATCTTTTTGATGTCTATATTCTGTCCATTCGATATTTTGTCCATTCTATATTTTGGACTCGATATTTTGGTTTCTCTATATTTTGGAATCAATATTTTGACCATTTACCAATCAAGACACCCCACAGAAAGACTTGGTCCATGCTACACTCACTACCCCTGGGCCTAATGGAAGAAAGCAAGGCAAACTGGGTGCAGGCCTGAGCACACTGCCTGGCTTCAAAATGGCCCCTTAACCCTCAGCCACATGGCCAGGCCCTGCCTGGTCCAGGCCTCAAAATGGCCCCAACACCACCCCAAAAAGTCAAAAAACACACAAAAATCACCACAATCCAATGCCATCCATGCCCTCAATGATGTTTAAATTCAAGACACCCCACAGAAAGACTTGGTCCATGCACCACTCACTACCCCTGGGCATAATGGGTGAAAGCAGGGCAGGCTGGGTGCAGGCCTATGGCTCAAAGCACACTGCCTGGCTTCAAAATGGCCCCTTGTCCCCCAGCCCCATGGCCAGGCCCTGCCTGGACGAGGCCTCAAAATGGCCCCCACCCACATGGCCAGGCCCAAACACCACCCCAAAAAGTCATAAAACACACACAAATCACCACAATCCAATGCCATACATGCCCTCAATGATGTTTAAATTCAAGACACCCCACAGAAAGACTAGGTCCATGCACCACTGACTACCACTGGGCATAATGGGTGAAAGCAAGGCAAACTGGGTGCAGGCCTGAGCACACTGCCTGCCTTCAAAATGGCCCCTTGACCCCCACCACATGGCCAGGCCCTGCCTGTACCAGGCCTCAAAATGGCCCCCACCCACATGGCCAGGCCCCAACAACACCCCAAAAAGTCGAAAAACACATAAAAATCACCCGTATCGAATGCCATCTATGCCGTCAATGATGTTTAAATTCAAGACACCCCACAGAAAGACTAGGTCCATGCACCACTGACTACCCCTGGGCATAATGGTTGAAAGCAAGGCAAACTGGGTGCAGGCCTGAGCACACTGCCTGGCTTCAAAATGGCCCCTTGACTCCCACCACATGGCCAGTCACTGCCTGTACCAGGCCTCAAAATGCCCCCACCCACATGGCCAGGCCCCAACAACACCCCAAAAAGTCAAAAAAAGACTCAAAAATTACCACAATCCAATGCCATCCATGCCCTCAATGATGTTTAAATTCAAGACACCCCACAGAAAGACTTGGTCCATGCACCACTCACTACCCCTGGGCCTACTGGCTAGTGAGGCTTTACAGGCACCCCAAAATAAAAAAAAAATCAACATATAACAGTGAGCTAAAATTCCATGACATAAATGAGAATTAAGTTAAAAAACAAATCACAGAATCAGTTGTATCATGCACTAACCCTGGGCCTACTGGATACTGTGGCTTCCCACAATATATATTGTTTTAAACTTGTGCAAAAAGTTTTAAAACTGTAGTTGCAGCAACCGCAATGCCCCAAACAAACAACACCAACATACTTGTAAAACCTCAAATCCAAAAGTGATCCAAACTCCAAAGTCCCAAAAGTCCTCAAATCCAAATATCCAGCAGCAGCCGCAAAAAGTAATCTTCCAGCTCCAGATCCAAATCAAAAGTGATCAGGACATGGACAAAGCACTGGGGGGAGCCTGCTGGACAGGAACAGGAAGTTGAAGACTCTGGGGCACTTCCTTCCTCCCACCCCCCCCAAAATGGACTCCTTGCACCAAAAAGTGCAGCCAAATGTCAATCTGAGGAGTTATTCTGATCAAAATCATCATTTTCAGAAGGTTTATGCTTCCTGCGGTGGATTTCTTGTGCAGAATTGCAATTTTTGTAATTTCGGGAAAGCGAGATGTTCAAATCTCCCGCCGGAAGTCAGTTGCGCGCCGCATCTACGTGTTCGGCATTGTTTACTCCCGCAATGCGTAATTGCGGGCCCTTATGACGTACTCGCGTTGTCAAACTCTCGCTGTGCAAGATGGCGAGCCGTGATGACGTAATTGCGTTCGAAAAACTCTCGCGCGATCACGCAGCAAGATCCAAAATGGCGCAGCACACGCAAACCGGGAGAAAAACAACTCAGCGGACTCAGAATCACGGTAAGTCGACGCCGCGCCCGCGATATTGTATTTTTCAAGCTCGACCAAGCAAAAAAATCCGCAGCTTGCGAATTTGCAGATTTTTGGGCAAACTTGCGCAATTCGCGGACCGCGAATTTGCCAAAAATCCACAAATTCCACGAACGAAACGGATTTTACGCCCACGCTTAATTAGCATTAGGAATTAGAGTCATTTGAGATGTCATCAGTTATATCATGAGTGATGTTACTGACCATGTCATGAGTGATGTAATATGTGACGTCATCAGCAGTGCATTGCAGGCGCGCGAGTTATAGTTAGCTGAACTAACTATAACTAACTATAACTAGTGAATTTCAAAGGTTTTTTATGAGTGAAATGTCCAGCTAACTGTAAAATGTGTGAACCCTATGGTTTTTTCAATGAATTTGCAAGGTTTTTTAACCACTTGGATGCTAAGGTGTTTTATGGCTCCGCATGCAATTTCCATTGAAATCAATGGAAACTCCATGACGAGTTACCCTTGTCATTAGCACTGAAGGGGTTAAATGCTAATTCCTAACTATAACGTGTGTGAAACCTTTGGTTTTTTCAGTGAATTTGGAAGGTTTTTTAAATGCTAATTCCTAATTATAATATGTGTGAAACCTATGTTTTTTTCAGTGAATTTCAAAGGTTTTGTAAATGATAATTATTAAATGTGTTCATTATTATATTTCTTTCTATTTATACTAATTTCTTCCATTTTGATTATAAATATTTATATTTATGTTATTTTTAAAATTATATTTCACATTCTTAATGTAAAATAATAACAAAAGTAAATTCATTTTTTTTTATTGATTACATTTTTAAATAGTATATTAAAATTAAATTCTATATAATTCCTTTTTTATTGTTTTTTTTGTAATCGTATGGTACGTGTACTGTGATCGCTCCATATTTGTACGGCAAATCGTACTCTGCGCGTCCCCGCACATACGTTATGAATGCGCTTTGACGTTACGCATCGCATCAATGCTTCTGTGTGATGTCATGAACGGCGCGAAAGTTTCTAATTGTTTAAAAACATATATTTATGTATTTTATGTACATACTAAGGGAAGACATTATCTGGGATATTCATGAAAATACTTTTTTTAAGTTTTAATAAGCATATACAACAATCACAACGGTACATCGTACGTACTTGCAGCATAAACGCACCGTAAATGCACTGTAAGCGTACGCAAAGCCATGTGACCATAAAAGGAAAGTTTTGATTGGTTCATAATACTTCTCATTTCAACTGTTGAAAGATACTTCCCATTTTGATCATTCTACTTGGACTTTCTCAGGAGAAGCATCTATTCTGTGGAGCTGTAGTCCTTTAGAACCAAACTATACAATGGCTGCCATTTTTGAGACTTCATCAGAACATTCCTCTGAGGAAGAATTTGTTGCTGAGCAACCTCAGAAAAAGAGAAAATAAGTTTTCATTTGGAAGTTTTTTACATATCCTGAGGGACAGTACCACTTTTGTGTCAGTAACGCAGTAGTCACTTACATATAGACACCACTTGAACGCGGGACTATAACAGAAGTGAAATGTACCAGGCACACTGCACACTGCACACGTAAAGTCATAGTGTTACCTTGAATTGTAATGCTTCAGCTCATTGACTCACATCTACATAATTTTAAACTCTAATTTTCTTTTTTGTTTTACAGATTACCAATTGTACGTCTTTTGGAGTCCACATCACAATTTTTTTATAATATTGTTTTATTAAAGTTATTTTCTAGTTGTTTATAATATTGTTATCATTAAGTTACATTTACAGTTATTGTTGTTTTAATAGAAGTTAATAAAAAAAACAACATACTTCTTTTTTTTTGGGGGGGGGGTGTTCCACAATAAAAATAATATCTAGGATGTTGAAGTACTATAGTAAGATGTTCAAGAGTAGGATTGAAAAGTACTGACTGTACAATAAGTTATATTTTCTCTGGATAGACTACAACATAGAAAAGAAATCAAAGTAAAACGAAACGATCTGTACCACATTTACAAACCTCTTGCAACATTTTCCCGAGCAAACCTACCCCCCACAAAATTAGGTTTGTGGGCCTCAAAAACGCCCTTCAAACCACGGAAACAATCGCTCCCCAAAGATTTCTATATTGTATGAGAGGGGCTGTGTAGCCCTCTGCCTAGTGCCCTGGAGTCCACGACGCCCAGACCCAGTTGCTGCACTGTCCATTGGGGGGAAACAGCCATTACAACGCGGTCATAAGCACGCGTGATCGCCACCACGAAGCCATTAGCACACATATGGCTTTACCACACATGCTTTTACAACTAGTATACATTTACCACGCATGATAAAGGCATAATCATAATAATAGCTTTGTGGTGACGGACACGCGTTGTAATAGCTGTAGCTTACGTGCTTTAAATTAGTTTTTAGGTATATGTGTGACAAAGTTTGATAACATTGGACACCAAGGACAAACACTGTGGTGTCTGTGGCAGGAAATCTCATCGATCACAGAGAAGATAGGCAGAGGGTAAAATGAAAGTAACAGGTTTAATAAAAATAACGGAGGAAAACTGCTAAAATGGCGGTAGACGGAAAACGTAATCAACGTTTAGCGCCTCAGCAATATGTTTAAAATAAATATAGATAGAATATGATTATTAATATATTACAAAAGTATAGCAGCGGATGACACACACGCCCGGGGAAAAGAATGCGGCAAATTTAATACCTGAAACGAGGAGAGCTTTACTTGGCAAACTTGAAGAAAAAGAAAGAAGCATGTGCTTGGAAATTAGGCAGTGCATGCGTAGAGAGTACAACTGGTGCACAAAAAAAACGGAAAGTTTTACATACTATCATAGAAATAAAGGCACCCGGAGACACTGCAGGAGCCAGCCCTGGGAGGTGGTGGTCCCCAGGGCCATCAAGGTCTCCAGGAGGGGGGGCGCGCGACCCCCTCCCATCATTAAAAAACCCCGGGGGGTACAGGTCCCCGGGGCTGGAAGGACATTTTACATATTACTGCCCCAGGAAGGTGTCGGAACCCGGGATGTGTACGGGGGAGAGGGAGGGGAGCTAAAAACATTCTTTTAAAAAAAAATATTTAAAAAAAAGTCCCGAGGGGATTCCGGTCCACGGAGCTGCGGGGTGGGGCCTTGAGCCCCCCACATACTTCAGATTAAAACCCCAGGGGGTGGCCTTCCCAGGGTCTCGGGAGGCCTTTCAACCCCCCCATTATGGAAAAAAAATGCCCCTGTGGCTAATTAGGAATAAAACGGACCGCAATTTCTTATTTTTTAAAGTTCCATGTGGGACCCCCTGAGCAGGCCTAGAGGGTCAGGATGTTTCTACCCTGCCCCCTTTCCTTATTTTTCAACTTTGTTTTACTGTTTTCTTGTGACTCGGTTCTACCGAGGCACAAGATGGCTGCCAACACTTCATGGTTTGGAGTGTTGACAGACAGTTGGCATCAACATGCAGCTTGTGCTCGTAATTGTACGGATTTCCGTACGTGTACAGTACTTCGTCTATAGATATCACTATGAATTTACTTTTGATTTTCTCAGGAACTACTGAACGGATTTACACCATTTAACAAAAAGCACAATCTGCAAACTGAACTCTACCTCTCTGCCAAATTTGGTGTAATTCCCTTCAGGCTGTAGCTTTGGCTAAAGGTCCCTATGGAAAATTGCATGGGGAAAACAAGTTTTGGGACCCCCCGTTATTTCTCGGCCCCCACTTGATGGATCAACCCCAAATTTTCAGGGAAGGAGCAAAGCCAAGCAGACCATTGTCTTGGAGAATTTCACAAAGATTTGTCCGCCAGTTATAGTTAGGACCTAGCTACCATAGGAAATCCGCAACATTCTATTGGGAATAACTTTGGCGTCGGTGGAGGAATTTGCGTGTAATTTCCAAAATTTAGGCCAGCTCCGTTGCGCTCCTTCCCTGAAAGTTTCGGGGGGATTCGTGAAGTGGGGCACGAGAAAAAAGGGGGGTCCCAAACCGTGTTTTCCCCATGTTAATTTCCATAGGACGAATTGACAAGGCTACAGCCCGAACCGCTGAACGGAATTTCACCAAACTTTGCAAAATTGTAGGGACTGGTATGCAGAAGTGCCTTTTCTATATTTGGTGAAAATTGCTCCAGTGGTTTTTACCAAAATTAACTTTAAAAAAATATATATATCTATATGCGCGCTTCCAGCGCTTACCGGTACGCGTACCTGGAAGTACACCCAGCGCGCCACGGAAGTGCGCAAGCGGAAAGCTGATTGGCTCTCGGGTGTCTGTCAACATTCTAAACAGTCCGGAGAGTCCGCCATCTTGTGTCTCTGTAGAATCGAGACACAAGAGGTGAAAAGAAAAAGGGGGAAATTATTAAAAGGGGGCCCTCTAGGTTTCCTGACCCTCTAGGTTTTCTGAGGGGGGTCTAGAAGGACCCTGAAGGGCAAAAAAACTATTTTATTTTTTTTATTTTCGCGGGGTAGGCGCTGGGTGCGTTTCCATGGACGCTTCCAGGTACACGTACCCTGAGCGTAGCACAGGGAAAAACAGAGAAAGAAAATAGCATAAAATAAGAATTTGGAGTGCTTATAGGTCGGGTAGCTCTAAAAAGAGCTGTTGTGTTATGTGGGTGATTTAGGTACCGATGCAGAGTCTCAAATTTAAGAGAAAGACTCTGTTCCCCTCATCTGAGAAATGTACACTGTGTCCTCTGTAGATATCTTGCATGTTGTAATGCAAGTTATTGTGGTATATGGAACTCATACCATAGTCTCTCAGGAAAGCAGGAACAGATCCCTTTGGGACCGCCTGAAAAGGCCTAGGGGGTGAGGGGTACTCTACTTTGCTCCCTTTTCACGTTCTGAACTATTATATTTCACTCTCTTCTGTAACTACACAAAATGGCGGCGATAGGGTACATCAGAGACAGACAGTGAGAGAAAGGAGACTGGAGATGAAGAAGAGATGTCAAATACACATTGGAGATAATATAGTGTGAGAAGGGAAGTAAATATGAGTAAACATACTATGTAACATACAAATGTTGCACTCTGTACTATAAGTTTCATTTTATACTACAATCACTTCGCTACAACCTCATAAATAAAAAATAAAAATGAATAATGTCTCAAACAATTTTAAATTTCTAAATATAAATGTATTCTTCTGAATTTTCATAATTTAAAAGAACTAGTAACATGTCCTCAATTTCGTCTTCAATCATATCATCAGGAATCTCCTCATGTCTGCAATGATGATTCTTGTAACTCTATGGTCTCCAAACATTCCATAAATTCGCCGTCAAGAGATTGATCAAAAAAATCATTCAAATCATCTCCTCCTTGTAAAAATATATCGTTATTGGTGCTGTCAATTTCAATAAATGTAGTGGATAATTCAAAAGAAATTTCCACGGTCTCATCATTGTGATCCATTCTTGCTGTAAATTGCAGAAAAAAATAATCACTTTCATTTATCGTTTTTAGTAATACATAATATAAAACTAACTTTATCAAGTATTAAGTTCTTTAAAATTAATTGGGCAGTGTATAGTATCAGGGAGGAACTAGAAATATAAAGCACTGCATGTGATGAAGCCTATCTTAATGCATAACTATAACAGAAGGACTGTATATAACTAACAGAAAACATTTTTCAAATTATCTTAAAGTGTACAACATAGTTCCCCTTACAAATTAACAACTCACCTTTTTGAAAGTAGGAGAAGAGTTAGTACTGTGTAATTCAAACACCACAAATTGAGCACCAAAAATTCCTCACAAATGTACCTCAGACAGTAGTATCACAAAATGGCCGTGTTTTCCTCTCATTTTAGATATATACATAACCAATCAAACTTCATCACACACAAATACAAAACCAAAGTAACATTTTGATTGGTTCTAAATTTCAACACTTTCAAATGTGTTTTCCCCATGCAATTTTCCATAGGACATTTAGACACGGCTTCAGCCTGAATGGCTGAATGGAATTACACCAAATTTGGAAAAATGGTAGGGACTGGTAGGTAGTAGGGCCTTTTCCATATTTGTTTAAAATTGTTCCAGTGGTTTTTATGAAAAGCAACTTCAAAAACACATATATATCACTAAGCGTGCTTCGAGCGCTTACCGGTACGCGTTTAATGGCTCTCGGATGTCTGTCAACATTCCAAACAGTCCGGAAAGTCCGCCATCTTGTGTCTCGGTAGAATCGAGACACAAGAGGTGTTAAAAAAGGGGGAAATGTTTAAAAGGGGGCAGGGTAGACATCCCCTGACCCCCTAGGTTTTCTGAGGGGGGCCTAGAAGGACCTCGAAGGGTAAAAATATATTTTTTTAAATTTAGAAATTTTTGCGCGGTAAGCGCTGGGTGCGTTCCCATGTACGCTTCCCGGTACGCGTACCCTGAGCGCACCACGGGAAAAAACAGAGTAAAAAATTAAGCAAAATAAGAATTTAGAGTGCTTAGAGGTAGGGTAGCTCTGAAAAGAGCAGTTGTGTTATGTGGGTGTTTTTTGTACCTACAAGTAGGTACCGATGCAGAGTCTCAAATTCAAGAGGAAGACTCTATTCCCCTCATCTGTAAAATGTACACCATCTCTCCTATAGATGCCTTGCATGTTGTAACGCAAGTTGTTGTGGTATATGGAACCCATACCATAATCTCTGAGGAAAGCAGAAACAGATTTATTCACATGTTTCCTTGCTTTCTCAATCTGTGGACAAAATTGGTTGGACCAGTTCCATTTTTGCCTTTGGCATATATTAAAAAATACCAAGGCAGTTTTTGGAAAAAGTGACATCAATTGCCCAAAGCATTTCCAGACCTACCCCAGTCAAAGTGCCCAGGTCATTGCCACCACAGTGCACAATTATGAGGTCAGGGTGTGGTAGATGCATAAAGGATTTTACCAATGGTATCAATTGGTGACTTCTCAATCCTCTCTGTCCAATCCACATAATGTCCACATTTGGTAAATAAAGGTTGGAAATGCCTCTTTTACTTGCATATTTTTAACTCCAGTGAACAAAGCTATGACCCACAAACCAGACTTTTGGCATCATGAAGGTAGATGTGCTTGTATTCAGATGAGTTGTGGGAATGAAATGGCAGTTTGAAAGTAGGAGTTATGAAAAAAAGTGGTTGAGATTCAGTGCACTTGAAAAACAAGAAATGATTGGTGGTTTCTTAAAATTCACCACTGAAAATTAGGGTGCATGCTTTTGTTTTTTGAAAGAAGTAATTTTAATGGTTGAGAAAAAGTCATTGAAAGAAACATTGCACATGATTAGCTACTTCATTGAGAGGTCAAACACCCTTGCTGGATTCTTTTGCAACATAGTATAATGACATTTTCAACTGTGTGCTGGGTTAGGTGGGAGTTACCATGGTAACAGGGTGAATGAGCACTGGGGGGATGGGCGAATATTATGTGAGTTTCAAAGTGTTGAAATGTAGAACCAATTAAAATGTTAGTTTGGTTTTGAAATAGTGTGGGAAGAATTTAAATTGGTTAAGTTCAGGGATATGTCTGAAGAATTACAGGGAATCAGGGCCATTTGTGGTTGCAGTATTTCAGGTGAATTTCAGAGATTCTGCTTAAGAAAATCTGGTGTGTGTGACTGACACTGTTCTAAATCTTCCAAAGCATTTTTAAAGGTGAGTAATGATTCTTTTAATAAAGATAGACTGCTGTATGCACTATGGGGAAGATTAAGAAGCATATTGTGCTTCTTTATTCTTGCATTGTGTGTCATGTTTTTTTGTAATGCTGTTAACAAATTTAATGGTGCATATTGGAAATGTATTTTGGAAATGAGTTAGGTCATAAAACAGAGGATCATAGCAATATACGTACATCAATACTTTTAAAAACAATTAATTTTTTAAGATTCAGTGCAAAATTAATTTTTCGCCAGCCTCTTTAAAACATATTTCATTTAGCAGCAAAAGATAAGCTTTTGAAGGAGTCCTACTCAAAGCATCTGGCCAGATTTCCTGCGAACAAAATACACAGAATAGAGGAACCTACTAATACTGAATACAATAAACCGGGCAGTGTTAGTTTTTAAGATCCTATATGCTGTAAGACAAGATCTAGTTCCTAGGAGCGCACACATGGGTTTTAGCCATCTTTTTCGGGCTTTCGAATACGCTTTGCATATAAACAACATGTGGACCTCGTTCTCCATACAAAAGGCTGAGCACATAGGACATCTCCCACTTTTGCTGTTCAGACATTCCAATTTTTTCTTTGACCAACGTTCTATATTAAAGTTCAACATAAGATTCCCATACCTAAATTTCAGAAAAAGAGACTTCGCCATAGGGGGCTCTATTTCGTCCAAAAAGGATTCAAAACAGGGTTCATCTTTAAAGGATAAGAAATCTTGTATTAGGGTCCCAGTTCTACTTTCATGTGCAAGCCTATTAGTCATATAAGACCAAAAGGCTTTCTTTACTATGGACTTGGCGTATGGTGGTAAATTCTCTGGATTTTCCCACAACGAATACAAGCCCAGCATTGTGAGCCATTTTCTAATATGCCCAAACCATAGAATGGAGTTAAAAAAGTCCAGATTCAGTAACTCTCGAAGGCCATTCCTGTAATCTAGCAATTCTGGGGTAGACCAAATCCTTATCCAAAACATTAATGGTCTAATGATGGTCAGATAATCAGTTCATTTAAAATTGAGATCTAATTGGAGGGGAATTAGTGGTGTACTAGTGGGAACCCTTACAATTGTTCTCATGAATTTGTTATCCAGGCCTTTGAAGCTCTCCCTGGCCCAAGGTCCCCATATCTCAGCCCCATATAGCGCGGCAGATTGGATTTTAAATTTAAAGAGTTCAAGTACAGGGGTTACGCTCTTGCTTGTACTGGCATTCAATTTACTAATTATTGGTTTGACATTGTGGGCGTATGACACCTTGCTTTTCTCAATTTGGGCCTTCCATGTTAGTTTTGAATCGAGTATTACCCCCAGATAGGAAAAATTGTCCACAGTTCCTAAAGTTTGGCCATTCAGGATCAAATTCCCTCTGTCCGGTCTACTAGGATTCAATGCCATACATTTAGTTTTGTCAACGTTTATTTCTAGTCCTTTGGTCACACAGTAGCTGCTAAAGGAATTTAAGAGTGCCTGGAGGTCCTTCTTGGTTTGGGATATTAAGATGGTATCATCCGCGAAGAGCAACGCAGGCACCCTCTCTCCATTAAGCTGTGGTGAATCATTGCTACAACCATTCAGGTGATCAGGGACATCATTGACAAATATAGAAAAAAGGGTGGGGGCCAAGACGCATCCTTGCCAGACACCACGCTCGATTGGGATGTTGCGCGTCAGCTCACCATTTGGACCCCATCTAATATTTGCATAGTTTCTAGCGTGCAACTCAATTATTTGTACCAAAAGACTCCCTGGCAGTCCGGCTTCATTTAAGGATCTCCAGAGCAGGTTGCGAGGGACAAGGTCAAATGCCGCGCTCAGATCTACGAAAGCTACATACAAATGACCTTTCCTAATGTGCACATATTTCCAATATATACAACGAAATCTGAAGACCTGATCTATGGTACTGATCTTGCTCCTAAAGCCTGCTTGAAATTTAGAAAGTATTGCTGACTCCTCCAGCCAATCATTTATCCGAAATAGTAAATGTTTGGCATAGAGTTTTTGCAGGGTGTCCATTAAACTAATAGGTCTGTAATTTGAAGGAACAGATCTATTCCCCTTTTTGAAAATTAAAACAACTTCTGCTGCACGCCAACTATCGGGGAATTCACAATTTTTGGACAAAGCATTAAACAAACGATTTATATAAGGAGCCCAAACTTCAATTTCGTGCTTGTAGAGGTCGCCCGGTATTTTATCAGGGCCAGGAGCTTTACTATTTTTTAGTTCATTAATTGCCCTTTTCGTTTCGTCCAGAGTGAAATCAAGAGATTCAGAAGGTGGAAGTAGCCGTGGAATCTCGTCAACACCACTATCATATTGTTTGTACAGAGATGTAAAGTGTTACACCCATGTCAATTCATCTAGGAACATGTCCTTCACAGCTCTTCCTGCATGCCCCCCATTTGCAACCAACCTCCAAAAGCCAACATTATCATTCATTTTTGCAGCAGTCAACATATCAGCCCAGATCGACCCTTCCCATGATTTTTTCGAGATTTGTTGGACATGCTTATACTCTCCCCTTGCAAGTCTGACGTCTTCTTTTGAATTGTTTTGAATAGCATTTAAGAGCTTTCTCTTAGCCATCCTGCATGAGTGGTCATACCAGAGTTTCCCGTGGCATCCCACTCGTACATTTTGTTGCTTCTTCCTAGGCATTTTGGACATATAGGTTCTTAATTCATTAAAAAAAACCTTGTGTAGGTCAACAAAATGATCATAGTGGTCAGGTGAGAAGGGTTGTCCAACTATAGGCGCGAACATCGTGCCAAAGAGTAAGTAGACCGATGCTAAGATCTTGCCTTCAGATAAGATATGTGGCCATTTTAAGGCACGTCTATTATTATTAATGTGTACCTGTTCGCACATTTTGCCAGTAGCAATCTCAGTCGATATAGGTGCAGGGATGTCGCTGAGCATGTGTGCATCAATATAAAGTTCCAGAGGATAGTGATCACTTTTATCCCTGTTTACCACTTTAAAATCAATCATAAAGTGCCAAATATTTAATGAGACAAGAATGAAATCTAGATTACTTTTAATTTCGCGAAAGTTGACTGTTTAGTTAGGTCGGATGGAAGGCGGCCGTTACATGCTCTGAGACCATAATCGAGAGTTAGCCTCAGTAGTTGGACCGCCAGAGTAGTGCATTGGGCGTATTTTGAAGAATCAAGCTGGGGAATATTATATGCTTGATCTTCATCCTCAAAGACATCAGTAATCCCAAGGATCGGTTAAAAATTACAATTTAAATCGCCTCCCAGAATTACAGGGACATCACCAACCACGCTTTTCAGGAAGGAATCCAAGGTTTCCAAAGTAGGTGATACCTTGGAACGACCAAGAGGTCTATTGTAAACATTAACAATATAGTATTCATCCCCCTTTGCGGTTACGATTTTTAAGGCCAGAATATCAGGGGTTCCTGTATCTATAAGATCGACCCTTATTGCCAAAGTGACTTTAAGCCATATGATCAATCCCCCGGATGGCCTCCCCCTGTCAGACTGAACTGCCTCATTACCAAAGGTTTTATATCCCATCCTGTGTGGAATGTCCATTGCCCATGTTTCTTGCAATAAGCAAAAGTCACTGGAATCAACATAATCTGTCCATTCGGGATCTATCAGATTTTTGCCCACTCCAGCAATATTCCATGACAGGAAAAGCAATTTTGGGGTTGGCCCACTACCAGAAAAATTACAATCATCAATGGACAACACTGATACCAGCAGAGGCTCTATTCTATCTAGCTGTAGGTTGACTGTTTGATTATCTGCTTCGGTACTCAAAGCCCCTAGTACGGTACTAATTTCATCACCAAAACAGTCCTCATGCATATCATGGGATACTTTGGTTCGCTACTGAAATACTTTCCGTGATCTGAGTGCTATTTCTAGAACTAGGATTAATGCACCCAACCCTGAATGTACAATAGGTATCATATAACTTTGAGATACAATTTGGCATGATCTCAAGTCAGTCAACTGCATCTAGGCAGCTGAACCTGTTGAGGGTGGGGATTCCAGTCCACATGTTTCTGTCAACCTGTCTGGCCGGATTTGGTGCATAACCATAATGTTGTTTAACAGTATTCCAGTTTGACCCGTAGTTTAGGGGCCTGGGTGGGGGATAAAAAAACGATAAGGGTCTAGCTACAATAGATGATATGTCTCCATATGATTTCCATGCACAAATCTGGTCAGCACTATGGGGTTCCTCGAATGAAATAACTATACAATCACCCGGAATTGACTTTGCAATGGGACCAACCCATGGTACCCTGCGAACCATAAGAATTTTACTTTTCATATGGTTTGGAATTGGTTTGTTTGAATTTAACCAATAGATCACCTTATTTTTTAGGGATAAAAAGTTCTCTTCATATTGGTTTTCCAATTCGGGTACCCCAGTAAGAACAGTTACAAAAGGACTGGCATCAGGGGGCAGATCAATATATCCTCCCTTAAAGTTGTTATAAGCATCGGCTGATTGATAATTATGTGTGTTTGTTCTATTGGCAAAGGATCTATCAGCCAAGGAATTATTTAAGCCCAGTGTAGTATGGTTATTAGGAGGTATATTAGATGAGAACTTCTGCGAGACAGGAGTTTTGGGGGCAGAAGAATGGGTGACAGCAACATTTGCTAACTGTAATTTTTTACTTTGTACAGGACCCTTCGACGAAGGTTTACTAGTAATGTTAGCTGATGGCAAGTTTGAGGGTGTAGCTTTAGGTTTTATTTGGGTGCTTGCTGTCAGATTTGTACTTATGTTTTTTACTGCTCCCTCTTTTTGATGCTGTACACTAGATGGATTTGTGTCCGAGGATACCACAGGGGCCATGATCGGAGCGTGTGTGGGGATAGCACTACCATTAAGGCTTAGGCTTGCTAACGTTATAACACTTTTTTCCACCTCAAGTAGTTGATTTTCAATGCCAGTTAGCCTAACTTCTAACGGCCTGAGGAGTTTTTTGAGCGTTTCCCATACTAATTTCAAAAACTCTTCCCTGTCCCCTTGTGGGTCATCCATGGATATAGAAGTTTTCTCGCCTTCTTCTACAAAGTGGTCGGCCCCTAAATCCGAGTTAAATGCCTCTGTGTTGTCATTACTACTTTGTGCAGTTGGGAGCTTCTGGTCAGACCCATTAGTAGCAATGGCAATAGATTGTTGAGGAGCCCCCCCTGGGATGTATTGGCTTGAGGCTACCTAAGCCTTTTTCCTAGCGTACACAGATAGATGTTTACGTTTTCTCTTTTGTTTGGGTATTGCCTTACTGGCTCCCTGAATCTTATTCAGAGCCGCTTCCTCCGACACCTTTTCCCCCTCAATGATCTCAGTCAGTGCATTTGGAGATGGAATACTTTCAGATATACCACTGACGGATTGCCCCGAGGGGTCTATTTCATGGTTGACGGAGGGAGCTGGTTCCTCGGGAATGGAGTGTACCTCGGCCGAGATGATAATTGGTGCAGGGCCAGAGGTGCGCTCAGGAGTTTTCGAAGAGGCAATACTACCCAATGAGGATTTTTTCCTTAGTGCTAGTTCGATTGACAGCCTTCTTGCAGACTCTAACTCGAGGGAGACTCTATGCTGAAGTTTAGTAATCTCATTGTCAATAGATAAACTAGTCCTTGTAATAAAGTCATCCAGGGTCCCTGTAGTCTTTTTCCCAGTTTTAGTGGCCATGCTCCGTGTTTCACGAGCAGACATGATGAAAAAGGGGAGTAGCGATTAAAGAAACACTTATAATGTAGGGTACCGTGACAAATATAGCCAAGGGAGATGGCCCGGTCCGGTCTTGTTCGGTCTGGAACGGCCTGAAACGGCCCAGTCTTTGCCCAGTCTTCGCCCGGGCTGCGTCCCGCGCTGCGGGAATTAGAAGTTGTAATATAGGGGGCGTGATGGTCAGGGGGTGGGCCAGCAGGGAGAGCGGACCGGAAGCTAGCCGTCGGTCTTGCAGGGACTTCTGGGTATTGAAGTCCCCGCACGCTCGCAGCCCCGCTGTAGCCTCACACCCGGTGCCGCCTTACCGCCTCAGACAATGCTCCTCGATGAAGTTGCCCCGTCGCCCACAAAGCGAAGCGGGACCCGCGAAGCGGGTGCGGCGAGGGGTGGGCTGGTGCGCTGGTGCGCTAGATAAAATGCTGCTATTCCTCCCTGGTTGGAACCAAGAACCTCCGTTGAACAAACGAGTAAGTGTCCCACACGTAGAGAGTCAGGAACACTTTTAAAAGCCTCAGAAGGGCGGGGGGCGGGCCAGCAGGGAGTGCGGACCGGAAGCTAGCCGTCGGTCTTGCAGGGACTTCTGGGTATTGAAGTCCCCGCACGCTCGCAGCCCCGCTGTAGCCTCACACCCGGTGCCGCCTTACCGCCTCAGACAATGCTCCTCGATGAAGTTGCCCCGTCGCCCACAAAGCGAAGCGGCACCCGCAAAGCGGGTGCGGCGAGGGGTGGGCTGGTGCGCTGGTGCGCTGGATAAAATGCTGCTATGCCTCCCTGGTTGGAACCAAGAACCTCCGTTGAACAAACGAGTAAGTGTCCCACATGTAGAGAGTCAGGAACACTTTTAAAAGCCTCAGAAGGGCGGGGGGCGGGCCAGCAGGGAGAGCGGACCGGAAGCTAGCCGTCGGTCTTGCAGGGACTTCTGGGTATTGAAGTCCCCGCACGCTCGCAGCCCCGCTGTAGCCTCACACCCGGTGCCGCCTTACCGCCTCAGACAATGCTCCTCGATGAAGTTGCCCCGTCGCCCACAAAGCGAAGCGGCACCCGCGAAGCGGGTGCAGCGAGGGGTGGGCTGGTGCGCTGGTGCGCTGGATAAAATGCTGCTATGCCTCCCTGGTTGGAACCAAGAACCTCCGTTGAACAAACGAGTAAGTGTCCCCACAAACGAGTAAGGAATTACATTCTCACATTTTTCATTCATGTCACCTGTGTCTGCTGACAGTTTGCATCTCTTAGCTTAAAGGGTACTCTGTGCCTGTGTCTCATGTCACTTTGCACATGCTTAATCTCTCTTTTTCTGTGTGTCATTTCTCTCTTTTTCTGTGTGTCATGACATGTGTCTCATGTGCCTAAGATCACACTGTGAGTCAAGCTTGATTTTAAATGGAGCTGGGTGAATAATTTGCTGAGTTGATGTGTTTAAAAATATGGAAATACATGTATTCTTAAAGTCAGTTAGGCTTTAGGAAATGTACTAGTAGGGAATCTTAAGCAGCATGTCTGTTAGGCCTCTTACTTCACAAATAGGCTCTAAGCTGTGCAATCAAGATCCAGGGTGTGCCGTTGAAATGATAAAGGAATGTTATGTCTTGCTTATATATATGTGGTCTGTTTTTTGCCAGTAGAGACAGTGAAATAGTATGAACAGAGACACACATATTGCATGCAGAGACCGACATGGTAGATTACATGTAACATCCTGGCCATGTGCCTAAGATCACACTGTGAGTCAAGCTTGATTTTAAATGGATCTGGGTGAATAATTTGCTTAGTTGATGTGTTTAAAAATATGGGAATACATGTATTTTTAAAGTCAGTTAGGCTTTAGGAAATGTACTAGTAGGGAATCTTAGGCAGCATGTCTGTTAGGCCTCTTACTTCACAAATAGGCTCTAAGCTGTGCAATAAAGATCCAGGGTGTGCCGTTGAAATGAAAAAGGAATGTTATGTCTTGCTTATATATATGTGGTCTGTTTTTTGCCAGTAGAGACAGTGAAATGGTATGAGCAGAGACACACATATTGCATGCAGAGACAGACATGGTAGATTACATGTAACATCCTGGTCATGTGCCTGAGATCACACTGTGAGTCAAGCTTGATTTTAAATGGTTCTGGGTGAATAATTTGCTTAGTTGATGTGTTTAAAAATATGGGAATACATGTATTCTTAAAGTCAGTTAGGCTTTAGGAAATGTGCTAGCAGGGAATCTTAGGCAGCATGTCTGTTAGGCCTCTTACTTCACAAATAGGCTTTAAGCTGTGCAATAAAGATCCAGGGTGTGCCGTTGAAATGAAAAAGGATTGTTATGTCTTGCTTATATATATGTGGTCTGTTTTTTGCCAGTAGAGACAGTGAAATAGTATGAGCAGAAACACACATATTGCATGCAGAGACAGACATGGTAGATTACATGTAACATCCTGGTCATGTGCCTATGATCACACTGTGAGTCAAGGTTGATTTTAAATGGATCTGGGTGAATAATTTGATGAGAGTTAGGGAGATGGAAACTGTGAGCAGACACACGTGACATTATTTAAAAATGTGGAAATATAATTCCTTATTTCATACAGACACTCAGTGTGATCCTTGTCAAAAATGTTAAAGCCATTCTTTTTTCCATGAAACATTTACCAGAGTGAAATGATACACACGCAAACAGACAAATGACACATTCAAAGAGAGAGAGATGGGGCAAGCACAGAGTGAGATCACACACAGGAACAGAGTGAGGTGAGACACAGGCACAGAGTACCCTTTTAGCTTAGAGATGCAAACTGTGAGCAGACACAGGTGACATTATGGAAAATTGTGAATATATTATTCCTTATTTCATACGGACACTCAGAGTGATCCTTGTCAAAAATGTTAAAGCCATACTTTTTACCATGAAACATTTACCAGAGTGAGATGAGACACACGCAAACAAACAAATGACACACAGAAAGAGAGAGAGATGGGGCAGGCACAGAGTGAGATGACATACAGGCACAGAGTGAGGTGAGACACATTCACAGAGTACCCTTTAAGCTTAGAGATGCAAACTGTGAGCAGACACAGGTGACATTATTGACAAATGTGAAAATATAATTCCTTATTTCATACAGAGACTCAGTGTGATCCTTGTGAAAAATGTTAAAGCCATGCTTTTTACCATAAAACATTTACCAGAATGAGATGAGACAGACGCAAACAGACAAATGACACACACAAAGAGAGAGAGATGGAGCAGGCACAGAGTGAGATGACACACGGGCACAAAGTCAGGTCAGACTCAGGCACAAAGTACCCTTTACCTTAGAAATGCAAACTGTGAGCAGACACAGGTGACATTATTGACAAATGTGAAAATATTATTCCTTTTTCATACAGACACTCAGTGTGATCCTTGTCAAAAATGTTAAAGCCATGCTTTTTACCATAAAACATTTACCAGAATGAGATGAGACCGACGTAAACAGCCAAATGACACACACAAAGAGAGAGAGATGGGGCAGGCACAGAGTGAGATGCTATGCAGGCACAGAGTTAGGTGAGACACAGGCTCAGAGTGAGATGAGACACAGGCACAGAGTGAGATGAGACACAGGCATAGAGTGAGATGAGACACGCAAAGAGAGAAATTACACACACAAGGAGAGAGATGGGGCAGGCACAGACTGAGATGAAACACAGGCACAGAGTGAGATGAGACACAGGCACAGAGTGAGATGAGACACAGGCACAGAGTGACATAAGACACAGGCACATAGTGAGATGGTGCAAGCAGAGAGTAAGATAATAATAAAACTGTACTGCACTGTTGCTGTGACACAGTTGCTGTGGTATAAACTAACTTATGTTGTAAACTAGTGTTTATATCGTTTACTTATTGTAATTGCTATGTAGTATGTTTGTAGTGGTCTATAATATGTTATTTTTTCTTTACCACAGATTGTAATCATCTATAGAAAGATAAAAGAATATGCCGTCAAAGGAAAGACGTCAAAAGAAATATAAACAGGATTTATGGTCCAAGAAAACAGAAATACAAGACTCATCCAAAACACAACGTTCAGTGAAAAAAAATAATGCTCCTGGTAAGCAAACTAAGGACTTTTTAAGGAAGTTAATGAAATGTAAAAAAAAAATAGATGTTGTTTCAAAGAAGAATAACCCATGTGTAAATAGAAAGAAAAAACTATGCCCCTCATTAAATGTTAGACCTGTAGAAGGAGATGATATTGTCTATAGTAATAGAAGGAGAAATCAATTTTTTGAAATTCGTAGTTGAATGTTTTATAACAGAATAGTTTCAAATTTATTAAAATTTTTTACAATGTATCAAAAGAAGACTGCTTTTTACAAGAAAAAAAAGCATAGTGAAGATTGTGGATGAAGCATTTAAAGTGAAAAATAAATTATATGGTTTAGTAATCAATAGAATTCGTACACTAGATAAGGTAATCAATGTGTTCAAATCAAAATGTAAGTGGAAAAGAGTAATTAATCAGACTCATTTTTGTGATGTTTTTTTCCAGAGAATGGAAGCATAGTTCAAGTTGTGAGCCATTTCTTAATGAAGAAAGTTACTTTCAGGATAATGATTTGGTGCATGCAGTTGACACCAGTGGTCGAGCATATGAGGTGAAGGACGGTTGTCCGGTTGAAAAAGAAAAAATTGTGCCTAGAAATATAGAAGAGGTGTTAGCTGATGAAGTTTTAAGAAGATGTCCTAAGGCTCCAGTCTATACTTGCAATTGTAGTAGTATTTGTAGTGTGCGACAGGATTCAATTAATTTGTTTCTCAGTTTCTTACGGACATATACTAAGAAAAGTCTAAAACAAAAAATGAAAATTTTGCAAGAGTTAGATCCTTGTAGAGTGAGAGAAAAAACAGGTTTGCATGGGCATTCACTGGCTTGTCTTTCAAGAAAAGTATGTCAGAGTGTTTTTCACTATTTTAGGATATTAGCAGTGCATCATAATAAAGTGAGGAAATTAGTGAGAAGGTTGTATTATGCAAAAAGTCCAGCACTTAAGCTAAAACAGTTAAACAGTGCTCTTTTGCATGGAACTGAATTAGATGTGAAGAACATTTGTGAAGAAATTGAGTTGTGTTACTTTGGTGAAAAAGAGGACAGTGCAGAAACTGATACAGTAATAGAAGTTAATGTGAAAGAGAATGTAGAGATTTCAAGTACAGAACAATTTGAACATGAAATTACAAAGTTTAAGGTCAATTCAAGTAAAAGGCCTAATTTTACTTGTGTGTGTTGTCGACGAAATCATTATAAGAATCAGACTAGATTAGTTGATTTATATATAAAAAGTGAAATGGAAAATAATAATGAGTGGAAGGAACATATTTGTTGGTAGAAAATTGTTTTGATTTGCGTTCTGATCAACGTATTTGTAAATATTGTTATAATAAATTAAATGAAAACAGAATGCCTGCTAGAGCTGTTCATAATATTCTGGAGTTGGTAGACATTCCTTCTGAATTGATGGATTTAAATACCTATGAGTCTATTCTGATTCAATGTCTGCATCCTTTTCAGGCTATTGTTCGCATGGAGCCTAAGACAGGGAAATTGCCCCCTTCAGATTTACAGAGAGTATTAAAGGGAAGAGTTGTTTATTTGCCTCTAGATTTTAAGAAAAATATTGATACAATTGGTGTAGAAAAAGTAGAAGAGGAACCTCTGGTTATTCTAGTTAATGGTGTTCCGACAAAGAGTAAGAAAATCTGGCAAGAATTAGTGGATGTTAGGAAAGTCAAAAAGGCAACGTTGTATTTGGTAAAAAACAATCACTACTACCAAAATGTATATGTAGGAGAAGAGGAAACAACTGTAGAAGAGGACAGTGATTTTTCAGCTGGGCAAATTGAAGAAGTTGGTGTCTCTAGAAGCGAAGAAATTTATGAACATTATAGTGCTCATCCATTACATTCCAAAGAAGTAATGGGGAATGCTTTTGACTTGTTTCAAATGAAAGAAGCAAAAGGAAGTCCCATTAGTGTATGGGAAGAAAGTTTGGAAGCTCGTTGTTTTCCACAGTTATTTCCAACAGGTCAAGGTGGACGATATGACGACCGACCTGTTCAAATTTTTGCATCTGAATACCGGTCTTTAAGATTATTTGCAGGAGATCCAAGGTTTCGTCAATGCATTCCATATTTGTTCCATCTACTGTTTGAGAGTGATTTGTCTGGACTTTCTTATGCAGTGAACCATATACTGAAAAGTGGAGTACATCTACAAAATGTTTTGGCAAGGGACTTTATGGATAAAGTGAAACTGCAAGACAGTGTTTTGGAATCTCAGCTAATTAATCTCATGGCATGTCAGCGTGGTACTAACTAGTATTGGTACCATCGTCATGGGGAATTGAAATGTATGATAAGAAACTTAGGAACTCCTACATGGTTCCTCACTCTTAGCTGTGCTGAGTATGCTTGGGAAGACTTACTTCAATTTCTACGAGAGGCAAATAAAAACATTGAAAATATTGAATACAAGACACCTGGAGAACTGTGCTCTTTGGATCCAGTTAATGTATTCAGGTATTTCAATCATAGGTTTGAAGCTATGATGTCTTTTATTACGAACGAAAAAAATCCTCCGCTTGCGAGGTTTTGGATTTCTTTTGGAAAAAGGAGTATCAAGCAAGAGGTGCTCCTCACATACATATGCTGCTATGGATTAAAGATGCACCAAAATTTGGAACAGATTCAGATGAGAAAGTGATGAGTTTCAGTGAGCAGTATTCTACATGTGCTGTTCCGAAAATTACAGAAGAAAACAATTTAAGACATCAAGTTTTACGCTTTCAAACCCATCGTTGTGGAAAATACTGTCGTCGAAAATACAAATCCAAGGACAAGTTCTACACAAAATGTCGTTTTGCATTTCCACGTCCAGTAACATCGAAAGGAAGAGTGAACAATTTTATGTCTTCTCTGCGACATACTGTGACAAGAAAATCACCTAAAAATACATACAACCTAAGAAGAAATGAGGAGTCCAAATACATAAATGACTACAACCCAGTCATTTTGTCCATGTGGAATGCTAACATGGATATTCAATATGTTGCTGACAACTCTATTGCTGTGGCTCGATATGTGACGTCTTACATCACAAAATCAGAAAAGACGGAACTGAAGGAAATGTGGGAGGAAATTTCACATGAAAAGAGTCTAAGCAAGAAATTATACAGTTACAGTCTGAAGATGTTGTCGCATCGAGAAATTGGAGCATGTGAATGTTCTGATCGGTTATCATCAGCAAGTCTATATGCCAAATCTAGAACAATCATTTGGGTGAGTCTAGGTCTTGCTGCAACACGAAACCGAGTATTGAAATCTGTACAAGAAATAGAGTATATGGCGGAGAAAGAACCAAACAGTACAGATATTTTGAAGACAGACATGTTGGATACATACTATCCAAATAGAAGTAGTCATCTTGAGAACGTTTGTCTCCATGAAGTTCTGCAAACCTATACTTTTAAGAGGAACGTCACAGAAGATATCAATAAAGGTGTATATGCTGTAATTGGATGTGAAGGCTGTCTGGTGAAACAAAGAAAAGGCCATTTGATTAATCATCGAAAATTGAGTTGTGAATCTTCAGACAAAATGGAATTTTACTACTTAGCTCTTTTGCAACTCTTTAAGCCATGGCGTACAGAAGAGGAACTACGTGGAGATTTTCTCAGTTATGAAGATTCGTTCAATGCAACCAAGGATACCATAGAATGTCCTGTTTTTTCAAATTATCTGCAAATGTTGAACGAGGAAATACAGCAAGAAGCTACAATTGCAGCAGAGATTGCTAGAGACAGTTCTCAAGACAGTCAGAGTTCTGCTTCATTGAGTCAGGATGCACTAGGAGGACCAATTATACAAAATGAAGCTGCCACTGTCATGGATGAAGAGGAAAGAGCCATGGAACAAGCTCAGGAGGATGTAGTTAACTTAGAAGATTTGGAAAAAGAACTAAACGTTGAGCAGAGACAAATATATGACGAAGTCACAGAACAGATTGAGCATGGTTTATGTCATGAGAAAAAAGAGTGGTCATGTACATCATTTATAGCTGTCTGACTGTACGTGAGTGGAGAAGCAGGAACTGGAAAAAATGTTCTGATTAAAGCAATTGCAACTTATCTGCAAAAAAGAACGGAGTCATCGCTGTCTTGTGTTGTTAACGCACCAACTGGGTTGGCAGCACATAACATTAAAGGGATTACTTTACATCACTTATTGATGTTGCCAGTAGAGCATGATAATAAATTACAATACCACAAGCTATCTGGTGAAGCTTGTTTTGAAGTTTCAAGTCCTAAAGAAAAGGAAACTTCTTATCATTGATGAGGTAAGCATGGTATCAATTGGCATTTGTAAAACTTCTTCGGGGGAGAACATGGCGGCCGCAGGCTAGCGCGGCTCGCACGCCCAGAATCGGCTCTCCAGATTCCCACCTCACTCTGCCTAGCGAGAATATGCCACAAGACGGCGGTTTTCAACCCGGTATATAATCCAGGGGGACGCGGCTATATTTTACAACAGAAGCTGGGCTGAAACTATAAACAACGAAGTACGTGAAATATTTAAGCTCTTTTGTGTAGCTCACCGCCTCCGGTTTCGTTCGATGTGCCTGCCTGCTGCTGCGACCCGCCCTCTCCCCGCTGCGTTCCTGCCTCGGTGGAGACAAGCAGCTGTGGAGCTCAGGCGCGGCCGCACGGCGGCTGCCCGGGTGCTCCGAGGATCCGTGGTTGCTGAGCGAAGAAGGGGGGGGGGATTGCTGATGACCACGTCGCAGCCCAAAGTTCGGATAAGTCAACCAGCATTTTTCATGCTGCAGCAGGCTTGAAGGGGAATGTGAGCGGTGGAACTTCAGTGTGTTTGGACGACACGGCAGACCCCCGGTCTGCAGACAGTAAAGACTGCAAAGGGGATAGAAAGTTTAGTACAGGATCCGATTCGGAAGGGAAGAGTAAGCCCGTGCCCTCAAGGTGCACCAGGAGTGGGACTAAGAAATTAGTTAAAGGGTCCAGGGGGTAAAAAAAAAAGAAACAGCCTCAAGGGTGCTCCGTGAAAACAGGGCAGAGTGTAACTAACACTGTTACAAATACCGTTATTGGGGGTGAGGAGTATAACTCAGCAAGAGGCAGTGCCCCCCGGGAGGCGGTGAAGGACATTAAAGACATTAGGCAGAAGGGGGCAAAAAGTCAACCCTCAAAGAGATCCAGTGGCATTACGCCATCTCTACGCTCATTTTTCAAAGTGTTGCCCCAAATATTGAATATTACACCAGAGATGGCGACTGCTGTAGCAGGGAGTTCAAAGGCACAGAAAGAGTCAACGTCAGTAGTTGCGCCAACGCCTACACCCTGGTCAATGGAGATAACAGTTCCTTTAGGGGTCTCACCGCCATTACCAACCTCTGTACCAGGTACACTAGCTAAAACAGTAGCTGACAGAGCTGAGCCCTCCGTGCTTGCTAACGACATAGAGGCTGATGCTGCAAATAACCAGCTATCCCAGCAAGCCCATGAAGTAGCCCAAGGGCCCCAGGGGTCTCAAGAGAGGGTCGTACCAAATAAAGTAGCGACACTGGATGGTGGGAGAGGCAATGTGGAGGACCCAGGAGTTGAGAATACACTGGAGGCTCTGGTAAAGTCAATAACTGCAATGAGGGAGGAAATCCGTGCTGATTTTGCAGTTTCTAAGTCTAATCAAAACGAAATCAGAGCATCTTGTGAGATGCTGGAGCAAAAGGTGGATGGCTTGTGTGCAAGGACAGAAGTCTTGGAGAGTTCTGTGGGATCACTGACATCTAATCTTGAAATGGCCAGATCTAAAATCCAAACGCTGCAAAGAGATGGGGAGAGTATGCGAGAGCGAGTGGAAAGTTTGGAAAATTATTCCCGGAGAAATAATCTGCGACTTTTAAAGATCCCGGAAGGAAAAGAGGGCCCAAATCTTAAAGGTTTTGTAATCAAGATACTAAAGGACTCTCTTAATCTGGAGGAGTCAGCTGAGGAGCTAGACAACAACATCCAGCGAATCCATCGTGATCCATTCCGTTTAAAGCCAGGGAGAGACAAACCCAGTAAGGTTTTGATTAACTTCCAGACGTTCTCACTCAAAGACAAGATCTTGAACCTCGCACTGAAAGCCAGATCATTACAAGGCCCGGACTTCTTTTTTGAGGTGCGGTCAGACCTATCTAAGACTACTCTTGATAGTGAATGGGAGTTGGGGCAGCGCATGGAAGAATTCAGAGCTGTGGGCGCCACTGTCCAGATGAGGTTCCCGGCCTTTTTGCGTATTATGTACAATAATAAAATGCATAATATCCGTTCACCCTTGGAAGCAGATGAGCTACTAGCTTCTATTAGAGATCATGCCCAGGCCCAGAGTAAAAGATAGTGGGTTATGTAGGTTTGAACAGGCTAATTGCCAATATAGAATTATGGCTGGTCTACATTAGTTCAGACATAGAATCTCATAGAATCTCTAGCCCAGAGTTAAAACGGGTTAAAAATTTGGTAGGGAAAAAAAAAATAAAAGAGATAGAAAAAAAAAAGGAAGGGAAAGGGAAGAAAAAAAAAAGGGGGGTAGAAAAGGTAGATAGAAATGTATATAGTACAATATACAATATAGGATAGATACACATCCATTCAAAGAAAAAAAAATATATATAAAAGGAAACATAAAAAGAAAGTACGTTTTTTCACTTTTTTTTTTTTTTTTTGCTTCTCTCGCCTCTTTTCCCAAAAATTTAACAATGTTTATATATATATATATATATATATTTATATATATGAATCCGGGTATAAATAAAGGGAATGTAAGGGCCTATTGAAATCCTGGACTCACCTGCCACTTTCCATAATGGGTAGGGTGAACCTAATAAAAATGTCTATCCTTCCTAAGTATATATTTATTTTTGGTGCTATTCCTTTGGGGTTTGATGTGAAGATGTTGGACAGATGTCAGCGAGAGATTAATTCCTTTATTTGGAATTATAAATCCACTAGAATTGCGTGGAAGAAGCTGAGGAGGAGAAGGGAAAAGGGGGGTCTTGCCCTACCGGACTTAGTATACTATGCATGGGCCTTTCAGCTGTGTTACTCTAGGATGTTACTAAAAATGCCATCTAATCTTCCAGAGGGGACAATGTATAAAGCCATGTTAACCGGAGCAAATTTACCAGTTGATGGATTTCTATATAAGTTTGGGAGCCAGAAATTTTTTAGGAAAATAAGGCTAAAAATTATACAGTCATGGGCTAGGGTTTGGCAAGCCATTAGACGAAGATTAGGTCTGTCCTATTACTCTGATTTCGCTCCCATATGGGACTCCCCAGGTTTACCGGAGTGCCTAAGGGACAGCTTATCCTCCCCATTAGAGGAGGCTGGGATTGTTAGATGGGGAGAGCTAATGGCAGATGGTGCGATACTACCTTGGGATGAACTACACGAGCGTATAGGCCCAGCATTTTCTAGATTTAAATTCATCCAGCTGGAAAGCTGGGGGAGAGCCCAGCGGTACAAAGATGTACTTTTTGGGAAATCAAGCTCCCTGGAGCAACTGCTATTAGAAAGACCAATGGGTGGTAAGGAGGTGGCCTTCTGGTACTGGCAGCTGCAGGAAGAAACCGATGGGGAGTTCACTCTTCCAGATGAGCTGTGGGAAGAGGCAACTGGCTTTCAGTGTGAGGAGTTATGGTTAAGATCTTTTGCGCTCCTCTATAAAGTGGTGAAGCCATCATGGCTGAGGCGCAACCATCTTTTCACAGCCCATCGGGCATATATAACACCGTTGAGACTTTCCAAATTTCTCCCAGACAAGAAATGTAACAAATGCAATTTATTAGAAGCTTCAGACATTCACATGTTTATGGAATGCCCCAACATCGGCCGGTTCTGGAGGGAAGTGTTGGCAACCTTGAATTCCATCCTGAATATATCATTAGTAGTTTCCCTGCCACTTATCATCTTTGGCTTAGAGGACAGCATTTCTTGCAAGGCGAGATCTTTTTTGTTCTATGCCATTTTGCTGGCTAGACGACAGATTTGCATACGGTGGGTGGAGAAATCTGCTCCATTACACTTGGACTGGCTAATGTCCCTATATGAAACATCAAAGGTGGACATGGCTAGAGCCGGCAACAATCGTAACTTGGCCTTTTGGGACCTGCTGGTACAGTGGAGATAGTATTCCGGTTTTTTTTTTGTTTTTGTTTTTGTTTATATTTTTTTTTTCCCCGGGTCCTATGATTACGCCATCAACACTCCTTGGACCGGGTCTGGGCTCGATACGGTTGTAGGTCCGACAGGTTGAAATATACCTAGATGGAGTCAGCGCAAGATTTCAAAACCCCTCTTCCTTGTGGGAATTTTCTTCCACCAATAAAACAGCTCGGGTTCCGGAGCCAGAGAGTGGCATCATTTCATGGTTCTCTCTCTTGGTCGGGAACACATAAGGTGGCTGGCATCTCCGAGGTAAGGGGTAAGGCAAATGAGGACAAACAAAAGCAAAAAAAAAAGCATGGTATCAAATGTAATGCTTGCTTTTGTGCATTTAAGAATGCAAGAAATTCTTAAAACAGAGTATGATGTGTTATTTGGAGGCAGACACATCATTGTTTTTGGAGATCTACTGCAGCTAACTCCAGTGAAAGGACAACCAGTGTTTAAAATGCTTACACATGAAGATACCAGGAAGTGCCTAGGAAGCATTGGAAATGTTAAGATATGGTTAAATTTCAAATATGCAGAACTGCTTCAAAATATACGACAGGCAAAGGATGAAGATTATAAAAATATTCTACAAGATTTAAGAATTGGAAAAGTAAGTGAGCATGGCAAAGAAACTTTACATGCACGATTAATTTCAAATTTGTTTCCAAACAAAAACATTCTCCCAGAGAATATTTTTAAGAAAAATCCTGAAAACAAATCTGTCATATGCTTGATGCCTACTCTGCAAGAATGTTCAATCTTCAAAAACAAAATGTTAAAGTTAGAAAATCAAGAGATTGTGAAACTGAAAGCTCTTGATAAAATAGAGCATGAAGGAGCAACTATTATTTTGTCAGAAAAGTTGAAATCAAAATTGGATTCTTTAGAGAAGACAATATCTAAAACTGCTGGTTTGGAAAAGACTCTGTATGTATCTTTAAATTGTCGTATAATTTTATGACGGAATTTACATGTGGAAAGAGGTTTAGTAAATGGAGCAATGGGTCTTGTTGTTGATTTTGTGAATTACCAAAATAGAGATGGAATTGAATTTCTAAAAATTAAATTTGATGGTATTGAAGAAGTACAACAAATCAGTCGTTGTTCTGCTCGATTTTTGCTTGTGAAAGATTTATATGTCCGCCGAAAACAGTTTCCAGTTTCTTTGGCATATGCAGTGACTATTCATAAATGTCAAGGTTTAAGTGTAGATAGTGCTTTGGTGAATATTGGAAGTTCTGTGTTCAAGGAGGGTATGGCATATGTTGCTTTATCTCGGTCAGAACTTTATCTGGATTTTACTTGATTGATTTTGATGAGACAAAGATTAGTGCAGATCTAAATTGTGTAATGGAATAAAATTGGTTAAGAAGAGAGTATGCTCCAAATTTACCTCAAGATCCTCCATTTGAAAAGCGTGTAGTGGGCCGAAAAAGAAGAAATGAGAAAAATTGTAGTGAAGTTGTAGCAAAAAGAAAAAAAGTAGATGAATCAGTAATTGTTAGCATAAAGGAAAAGGATTCAGTTAAAGATGTTGGATTTCAGTTTGAAAAAAGTTCTGGTGTCAACTACGATGCTAATGTAGTGGTTAATGTTGTTTTTTTTCCTCCAAACTGTACAAGAACAGATTGTTGAAAATCGGGATCAAATATTTTGTTCTTTGTTGAATTCTGTGCTTGAGAAATGTAGCCGTGATAGAACAAAAATACAAACTGTTTCTGAAATTCGAAATGTTTTAGACATATGTTCTGGTCTAAATCAATTTTCACAGAATATTCAGGAAGATTGTCAGGAATTTCTAATGTATATGCTTGTTGTATTGCAAGATGAAGGTGTAGATGTAGAAAAACTTTTTGGCCTTTCTTATAAATGGCAGCATAACTGCGACAATTGCTCCTTTTCAAGTAGTACTACAATAGACACTGAAAGATTTATATATTTGACTTTACCAGTCTGCAAATCAGTGTCTTTTAATAATCTAGTTAGAGAAGCAAATCAAAACATGGTCTGTACTCAATGTAAATCGGCAATGCTATCAACATTATTTATACAAAGATATGGACAGTATGTAATTTCAATGTTCCAATGATGTAGACCTGATGGAACTAAATTGACAACTTTAATTAAAAATGTTGTGGCTTCTCAATTATAAATTTCAGGAAGAAACTTTGCAACTGCAGCAATTATTTTCCATGATGGTCCTTCGACAACATCAGGACATTACACAGCTTATTTAAAATGTCAAAAAGGCTGGACTAATTGTAATGATACTCAATTGGCTTTCACACAACGTTTGCCTTATCAGTTACCAAATTCTTAACTAGTATTCTTACAACCGAAAGTTTAGGAAAGGTAATTGGCCTATGAAGATTGGAGCAGTTAATAAAACTTAGTCTGCTGTTCCAAATTACTTTGTGAGTGAGATTGATTAAGATATTAAAAACTTGTAGTTGTCATAGAGGTAGTGTAAGTGTATCACATAGCGAGTGATATGACTATTATAGGAAATTTTAATCATGAGTAAGCCAGAGGTGAAAAGATAACTATTGTTTCATGATGTAAAAGATGTTGGAGGTTTTCTTTCAGAAACTCGGGTTAATGGAAGTTTAAGACTACTATTGAGTAATTTCCAAAGAAAAGGACTTTCCATACACTATTTGGCCTTGTGGAAAAGTACGTGGATCAAAAGTGAGTTAAGATATGTTTTTTCTAAATTTTACATTATTTATTGAAACGTTGTATGGGTTTTTTAAACACAATCTTTTTATTGTGGTTTTTTTGCCCGCTGTCATATGATGAGTAGTATTGAAGTCACTGTTTTAAGTGAAACTCAATATATTCTGAGAACAGCAAAAATAAACCATATAACATGTTGTACAAATTATTTTGTATTATTAAATATATATTATTCTCCCCTTGTCTCACGCTCACTCACCATTTACCACCCTCTATCACTCCTCTTAACTCACCCTCACTGCCCTTCTCTCACTCCTTCTGTCCTCTCACATCCTCACTCCTCTTCCCTCACTCTCTCACTCTAAACCTCACTCTCTCCGTCCTCTGACTCCCTCACTCCTCTTCCGCAACGCTCACTCCCTATAACTCACCCACACTCCCTCACTTACCTTTCCTTGCTCCCTTACTCAGTCCTTTTCTCTCACTCTTTCCTTCACTACCTCTATGTCCTCACTCCCTCAGTCCCCTTGTCTTACACTCACTCGCCTTTATCCACCCTCTATCACTCCTCTTTCCTCAACCTCACTGCCCTTCTCTCACCCTCCCTCACCCCCGTTCCCTTACTCCACTTCCCTCACTTATCGCCATTCCCCATCCTTAACTGCCCTTCCTCTCACTCTGATCCTGCAGTCAAATTTTCACAGTCCCTCTGCTTCACTCCCCTTCCCTTCTTTCCTTCCTTTGCTCCCTCAATCATTCTGTTTCCCTTACTCAACTTACTCCACTTTACTCACTCCTTCACTCACTCCCTCTGTCCTCTCACTCCCTCACTCCCCTTCCCTCACTCCCTCTCTGTTACCTTCACTCCCTCTGTCGCCTCACTCTCTCACGCCCCTTCACTCTCCCTCACTCACCTTCCATCCCTCATTGTCGTGATTGCACCCTCACTCACTCCCCCTTCCTTCTCACTCACTCCCCTTCCCTTACTCCCCTTTCTTCCTTTAGTTTTGCTAACACACATTCCTTTAGTATCTTACTCACCTTCAGTTCATTTCTCTCTCCCTCTCTTTCTCTCTGTCACTGAATCTGAATCCTCATTATCCTCTTAGTAATTTGCTCACCCTCTATTTCTTTTTCCCTCTCTTTGTCCTTCACCATTCCTTTGTTTCCCTTTCTGTGTCATTCACTCCTACTTTATCTCTTACTACCCTTTGATGACTTTTAATCTCCTGCCTTGTCTCTTGTATTGTGAAATAAATATTGTAACTATTATAACTTACTTTTTTTTCCTCTTCCACCAATATTAAATTTAGTAAAAATATGTAATTAGGTTTACATTGCTTATACTCACCTTACTCCACTTCACTAACTCCTTCTCTCACTCCCTCTGTCCTCTTCCTTCCTCACTCCCCTTCCCTCACTCCCTTTTTCTTAGCCTTACTCTCTCCGTCCCATCAGTCTCTGACTCTTCTTCTGTCACGCTCACTCCCTTATCCTCATTCCCCATCCTTAACTCCCCTTCCCCTTTCTCTCCTCACGCACTCACCTTTTCCCAGTCTCTTTGCTTCACTCCCCTTCCCCTTCTTTTCATCCTTTGCTCCCTCAGTCATTCTCCTTCCCTCACTCACCTTACTCCCCTTTACTCACTCCTTCTCTCACTCCCTCTATTCTCTCATATTCGCACTCCTCTTCCCTCACTCCCTCTCTGTAACCCTCACTCCCATTGTCCCCTCACTGTCTTACGCCCGTACATTCACCCTCACTCACCTTCCATCCCTCATTGTCATAAATCCACCCTCACTCACTCCTGCTTCCCTGTCACTTCCTCCCCTTTCTTTACTCCCCTTTCTTCCTTTAGTTTTCCTAATTCACATTCCTTTATTATCTTACTCATTTTCACTTCATTTCTCTCTCCTTCTCTTCCTCTCTGTCACTGAATGTATCCATCTCATTATCCTCTTAGTAATTTGCTCTCCCTCTATTTCTTTTTCACTCTCTCTGACCTTCACCATTCCTTTGTTTTCCTTTCTGTGTCCTTCACTCCTACTTTATCTCTTACTACCCTTTTATGACTTTTAATCTCCTGCTGTGTCTCTTGTATTGTGAAAGATATATTGTAAATATTATAACTTACTTTTTCTTTCTCTTCCACAGATATTAAATTTAGTAAAAATATGTAAGTAAGTTCACATTACTTATAAGGTAAGTTTGACATACAAAATTTACTTTCTCATCATTCTTTTCCTTATCCTCACTACTCTTCTCTCACCCACCCACACCCCAGTTCCCTTACTGCATTTCCCTCACTTATTCTCAATCTGCATGTTTACTCCCCCTTTCCTCACTCCCCTCCCACACTTACCTTGTTTCAGACCTCCTTCTTTACTTTCCTTCCTCTCTCTTCCCTTCCTTCGCTCCTTCACTCTTTTGCCTTCCCTCACTCACCTTACTCCACTTCACTCACTCGTTCTCTCACTCCCTCTCACTTCTTCACTCCCCTTTCCTCACTCCCTCTCTCTTAGCCTCACTCTCTCCGTCCCCTCGCTCTCCTACTCCTCTTCCATCACATTCACTTCCTTTAACTTACCCACACTCCCTCACTTACCTTTCATTGCTCCCTCACTTAGTCCCCTTCTCTCACTCTTTTCTTCATTCCCTCTGTCTCCTCACTCCCTCATTCCACTTGTCTCACACTGACTTGCCTTTATCCACCACTCTTTCCTCAACCTCATTGCTCTTCTCTCACCGTCCAGCAGCCCCGTTCTCTTACTCCGCTTCCCTCACTTACCCTCATTCCCCATGTTTACTCCCCTTCCCCTCCCTCACCTCCCATACTCACTTTCTTTCAGTCCCCCTTCTTCTCTTCCCTTCCCCTCTCTTCCCTTCCTTCGCTCATTCACGCATTCCCCTTCCCTTACTCACCTTACTCCACTTCACTCACTCCTTCTCACACTCCCTCTGTCCTCTCACTTCTTCACTGCTCTCTCTCACTCCGTCTGTCTTACCCTCACTCCATCTGTCCCCTCACTCTCACTTCCCTTCAATCACCCTCACTCATCTTCAAACCCTCACTGTCATCAACTCACTCTCACTCACTCCACCTTCCTTCTCCTTCACTCCCCTTGCCCTGCTCTCCCTCCCATTACTTTATCCTTCCTCACCCTCTTTCCCTCAATATCAATCCCGTTTTTTCAGCTTGACTCATTTCTTTCTGTCACTCCCTCTCACTCTCCTTCGTTCACTCCACTTCAACTCACTCTTGTTTACAACTCACCTTCTGTCACTCCTCTTCTGTCACTTGTTCCCTCTGTCACTTTTTTCCTTCATTCACTCATTTCATTCATTCATTTATTCAGTACACATTCTCTCTTTTTGGAGAATTGGAGTTAGTTCTGAAACTGCTCAACAGGTGCAAAAAAAGGGGAAAAATTAGGGGTGGGGACTGCAGCGGTGTTCCTCTCTCTTCTGAGCAATCAGCTCAATACTCTGCTCCCCATAACAGAGTAGTTCATCACAGTCCATGCATAGAATTATGATGCGTGCAAAGACCGGCTGGTTGTTCGGAATCATTCTTCCACCTTGTCTCCCCGAAGCTGTTGCACCACCAGTCGAGGTGCTGGCCCCATCTCTCGGTGCATTCCGTGCCGGGTTCCTGACACTCTCTCGGGCATAGTTCTGGGGGTGCCTTCTTTGTACATGTCGAATCATAGTGGAGTTGCCAAAACTGTATTTCTTTCTTGGGTCACCACATGATAGAATTGTGTGACATATTTTGCATTCCACCTTTGGTGCATTGACTTTTTTCTCACCTTTTGGAATGGTAAAAAACTTCCAGATGAAGTGCTCCTTAATTTTTGGCTGAGGAGCATCCTCATGTAGAAACTCATCAAAGTCACTGCTGCTTGGTGCTCTTACAGCCATTCTTTTCAAAGAATTCAAGAGGAGAAACAAGGAACAGGTCTTGCTGTCTCCAAAGAGAAAGAGGTAGTAAAGGAAATGGGTGGGGTTTTCATTAGTTGTAAAAAAAACTGTGAACAACCAATGAAAAGTGTTCTTTTAAGGTCACATGACTTGACGCACTTACGCTATGCGCTCCGGAGCGCTTCCGGGAGCGCTTACGCGGCACGTACGTAGGCGCTTCCGGGGGCGCTTATGCGGCGCATCGGAATGAGGTTTTGCTAGATTTTCGGAAATACGTTTAAAGTTAAAATACGGTTATTTAAAATCAAAAATACTACTTTATAAGTATGCCACTGAAGGTTTGCATTATTATTTACTTTAAATACATACTTATATTTTTTTTCGCACGCAGGAATAGCGCTTACGCTACGTTTACGGGTGCGTTTACGGATGCGCGTACCCTGAGCCCTCCGAGGTAAAAATGATAAAAAAAAACAGGAAAAATACATTGAAAAATTAATTTTAGAACATTTTTCAATATTTAATTAATTTTATAAAAAATATAATAATTAATAGTTATAAAAACAGCTATTAAAAAAACTTAATACACTTTAAAAATCGTAGGTTACAAACTCGTTAAAGTAAGGAATTACCTTTGAAATTCACTGAAAAAACCATAAGTTTAACAATCGTTATAGTTAGGAATTAGCATTTATAAAACCTTTGAAATTCACTGAAAAAACCATAGGTTTCACACCAGTTACAGTTAGCTGAACATTTTACTCCTACAAAACCATTGAAATTCCCACGTTATAGTTAGTTGGACTCACTATAACTCGTGCGCCCGCAATCCACTGCTGAATATGTCACATATTACATCATTCATGACATGGTCAGTGACATCACTGATGACATCACTGATGACATCATCCAGTGTCTGTGTGTTTCTGTAAAGTTTAAATATGTTTTACATATTGAAGAATGAATGGATGTATAAGTGTCTGGATGAAGGATTTAGTAGGTGTGTGACTGACTGTACGAGTGAGTGATTAAATGTGTCTTACTGAATGCATGGGTTAATGACTAAACTGTCTGAATGTGTGCATCAGTATGTCTGTTGTTGTGTAAGCTACTGCATGTGTTGATCAGTAGCTATATGAGTGGCTATATGGGTTATTGATTGATTGCACAAGTATTTGTATGTGAGTCTGAGTGTGTGTGTGGGTGGCGGTGAGGTGTGTGACTCTGTGGATAGATGTGTGACCAGTTGATTCACTAGGTGTATGGGTTCAAGAGTGCATGTGGAAACACCTGTATGGGCGGTTGACTGTGTGCATGGCTGTGTTGGTGAGTGAATGGATATCTCAGTGCTACATATCCAAGTAAGTACATATGTAAAACACAGTGCATGTGAGAGTTGGCATATATAAATGACTATACATGAGAGCCAGTGATTGTGTGAGTGTCTATATGGATCATTGTGTACTTGTATCACTGATTGAATAAGAGAGTAAGTATGTGTTAGTATATGTTTTTATATTTGAGGTGTTGTCTGCATAACTGTATAGATGAGATAATGGGAGTGCGATTGATTCTTTGCATGACTGACTAGGTGTGTGAGTAACTCCATGGATGAGTGTCAGTGTGTAAGTGTCTGTATAGGTGTATGAGTGCATATGATAGTGTTGTGTTGATGAGTGTCTGTATGTATGAGTGATTATATGGGTGAATGAGTGGATGTGTGTGTAGACCTAAGAATCAGTGAGTTTAGTGAATGATAATTTATAAATGTATTGTTAATTATGTCTTTCTTTTTATACTAATTCTTATATTTTTAATATAAATATGTATGTTTATTTTATTTATTAGATTATATTTCATATTCTTATTATAAAATAAAAACAAAACTAAATCGCAAAGTAATTTTTGGATGAATTATTGCTTGACGTCAGTTGCAAGTATAACACAGCTCCAACAATTCTCTTGGGGCCCTATGCTCACAATGCTGTATCAATCCTTATACTTGCTTCAAGCATGTGCAAGGTTTTGACGCAGCATAAGCTCAAAACTCACTGAATAAAAAGTTATACATTTCACTCAGTGTCTTTTACGAGGCCTTGCTGCACCCCCTTCTGCACAAGAAAGCCTCTTCTGGTGCAGCGCTTTACAATGTAATACACCCTCCAGATGCATCACATTGTTAAAAGCACACACCATGGCACATCTTTTGCACCACCGCTGTGTCACAAAAGTGACGCAACGGCTGTGTAAAAGAGGCACATGGGGATTGTAAATCCGCCCCTAACGCATACAAATTCACCCAGGCACTTTCACCAGCAGCGCAAATTGAAGCATACACTTGTAACATATTTATGTACATATGATACATTCAAGTGCTTCGGACATACTACAGTATACTATAGATAAACGCCTTATAGATTTATGCTGTAGCAGTACCTTATAGTTCTGCACTTTCACATACACTAGTAACATATTCATTCATTCATTTATGAACTACACATTCATTCTATCAAACTTTTACACACTACCATAGAAATATAGTTCTTTCTTTGACCAGTGAAGGTAGTTCTAAAAAGAAATGTTTTTTTTTGTGTGTTTTCTCAACAAATTCCAAGCGGAACAAAAGAATGAAAAAAAGAACAACTAATGTCGAGGACAGCAATGATCCTGCATCCTTCGTTTCATCAAGTCTATAGACTGTTCCCCAAAAAACAAACGTTTATCACAATAAATGCATAGAATTATAACTTTAGCAAAGTCAGAATCAATTTGTGGGTGTGGACTGCTTGCTGAAAATGCTGCTGCCGCACTTGATGTGCTTGGTGCAGTAGCAGGTGGATTCTCGTGCAACCTCCATCTCGAGCAAAGTTCTTGGGGTGCAAGTTCTTCACGTTCGCACCATATTTGCTGTGCCAAAGGGGTATTTTTTACATTGCTCACCCCTTGAAAGAGATGTTTGGCAAATTTTACAGGTTACTTTTGGAGCATTAACCTTTTTTTGACCTTGTGGAAAAGTGAAAAACTTCCTAATTAGTGCTTCTTTCCTCTTCTTTGGACGTTCTTCAGGAATGAAATCTCCCTCTGAAGAACTGCTGGAAGATGACTCCTTTGCTCTTATTATGGTGATCTTCCTTCTATTTGAGAAGATTCTCAGAACAAATGCTTCTTCTTTGAAAATCAAAGTCGAATAATTATAATGGGACGGAACTTTCAACAGTCGCAATAGGAATAGTTATGAACCAATCAAATCTCTACTTTTAAAGTCACATGGCTTTCCGTACACTTATGATGCACTTGCACAGCTCTTTCAATACGAGTACACATGATGTTCTACCGCGATTTGTGTAATTCTTTTTAAAAGTAATATATGATTGTTACAAGTAGTAAAAAAATCATAGTTATCCCAAATGCCTCCCCTTAGTATGTACATTATACATACATGTTTTAAACCAAGTAGAAACATTGCCCCCTTTCGCGTACAGAATGCCGTACATGACGTCACACCGAAGCTTTAATGCGACGGGTAACGTCAAAGCATATTTGTACCGTATGCGCGGGTACACGCTGAGTATGATAAGCAGTACAAACTATGGTGCGATCACCCTCTCAGTGACAAATCAGAGCTCAGGGCGCGCTAAAGAGAATGATTAGAAGTGCTGACTCATTGCAGATCCGATTCTGGGCCTGCCTCTGCGCACATGATAACACCGCCCCCATCTCTCTCTGTTGTTAATTGTTAGTGCACACACTCATACTTGCAAATGCGCGGTGCACGCCCGCCCACACTACCCATATGCCACCACCTAGCATGCTTGCTGTCATTTAGCCTGGAAACCAATACATTACCCAATGGCATGTCCCCCAGGGCCATCATTCTTACGGACCGTGAAAACGGTACCAATGACGGCCCTGGCCTTGGTGTGGTCAGCCCCCGCGGTTCCCATATAATGCGGGCACTGACGTGAGCATGCTCTCTTTTGCCTGCCTGTGCTGCGGTGACAGACAGACTGTCGAAAACACCCCAGATTCAGCAAAACCGCAGCCTTTCAAGACACAACAAAAGACAACAGAAGCAAAGGTAAGACAAGACGTCACTACATCAGCCTCCACTGTAAATTGTATATGCATAATGCTATTTTTTTATCCTTCATATGGCTTTCCTACCCCTCAATGGTTTTAAATTGTACTTACATAATTGAAATATTTCTTTATAAGTCACGAGGTCCTATACACATCTAATCTTAAAAATTGTGCGTGCATAAATTTCTGTGTCGTATGTCTGTACTAAGCCACATGCTTAGGCCTCTATTATTACTAATTGTGCGTCCATGATAGCATTTTTTGTTCTGTGTCACGAGTAACCCTGGGCGTAGTTCGCGTAGTAGCGCTACGCGAAGCTACGCAAAGTGCACTTCGCACTACGCGAACTTCACGTAGCACTACGCGAGCTGCGTAGTAGCATGTTCGCACAGTGCAAGATGCGTTTTCAATGGTTGCACAGTGCGAACAAACATCCGGCACTGTGCAAGCATTGAAAACGGCATCTTGCACAGTGCGAGCTGTAGTTTTCTGCTGCTCGAGTAGATTATTACTCGAGCGGCAGCTTTCTCAACGCGAACAGGTAGTTTCTCATTGAGAGCAGTCGCGAGCATGCGCAACCACTCTCAATGAGAAACCTGACCTCCTCGCGTTAAGAATCTCGCCGGGATGTCATTTTGCTTGCTCGCGGTCACGAACATGACGTTCAGGACCGCGAACATGCAAAAAATGACCGCTGCACTACACTACGCTGCACTACGCATGTTCGCACTGTGCTACGTGCAGCTCGCGTAGTGAGAAGTTGCGAAAACTTCGCAAACTCCGCAAGCGTAGCGTAGTGCTTCGCCCAGGGTTAGTCACGAGGCCTTCCCAGGCCTCTATTAACTTATTCATCTTCCTTTGTTTGCTGGAGCTGCAACAGTCTAACTACGAAATATTAAGAAACCAAATTAGAATTCACTTTTGATAGTAGTTACGCAACTCAGTTTACGATGACAAATCAAAACGTTCTTTTGTTTCCTTCAGCAAACATCCTTCAGAAGCAACCACGGCCTATCGAGCAACAGCAATGGAATTCTCGGCAACTTATTGAATATACTTTGACGTATATAAGCAGAGTTCAAGTCGAATGGTGAACTCTGGTGGCCGCACACTTTATACAAGGTAAGCACAGCAGCCTAGATCTACAAAGCCTTCATAGCAATTCATTAGAAATCAGTCGCCATAACAGGTGTCAGTAACGCAGTAGGCACTTCCATATAGACACCACTTGAACGCGGCACTATAACAACTGAAATATACCAGGTACACTGCACTCGTAAAACTGTAGTGTTAGCTTTATTTGTGAAACGAGAGAGGGCCATATTATCAATCCTTGGCAACAAAATTATCGCCACTTTATCGGCAGCAATCTGCCGCTAAAGTGGCCATAATAGGTTTGATAATATGCTCTATTGAATTCCAATCGAAGCTCATGTTAGATGTGAAGGACATCTAACATGAGCTTTGATTGGAATTCCATAGAGCATATTATCAAACCCATTATCGCCACTTTAGCGACACTTTCCTGCCGATAACGTGGCTATAATTTTGTCGCCCAGGCTTGATATTATGGCCCAGAGTGCGTAGGGTACAGTAGCTTCTCTGCGAAATCTATAATTACGTCCGCGCAGTGACAACAGTCTGACAAACAGATCCACAACCTTATTACGCCACTTTTGAGTCACTTTTAACATGGGTAAAGTGATGCAAGGAGCTAGTAAATATACGTCTAACTTTTCAAGAAAAAATCTCAACTCCAGACTCTGCGACACAGTTTTAATGTTGTTTTCTCTCTCTTTCTCTCTCTTTCTCTCACTCTCTGTGACATCATTTTTCTTTCTCTCTTAAACTTAGACAATGCTGTCTGCTTGGACGTGTAGAAGAATTGTTGAAATGTAGTTGTCAATCCAACTGGCTGAAGTGCTTGGCCGCAAGGTTTATACAACAGTAAGCACAGAGGCCTAGATCTACAAATCCTTCATAGGAATGCATTAGAAATAATTCGGCATAACGGGCGTTAGTAACGCAATAAGCACTTCCATATAGACACCACTTGAATATGGCACTATAACAATTAAAATGTACCAGGTACACTGCACTCGTAAAACTAGTGTATCTTTTATTTATGATTGTAGAGAGGACCATATTATCAAACCTTGGCAACAAAATTATCGCCACTTTATCGGCAGCAAACTGCCGCTAAAGTGGCCATAATAGGTTTGATAATATGCTCTATTGAATTCCAATCGAAGCTCATGTTAGATGTGTAGGACATCTAACATGAACTTAGATTGGAATTCCATAGAGCATATTATCAAACCCATTATCGCCACTTTAGCGACACTTTCCTGCCGCTAAAGCGGCGATAATGGGCTTGATATTATGCCCTTCTGAATTCCCATAGTAGCTCAGGTTAACACCAGAACCTGGACTGCTATGGGAATTCACAACAGCATATTATCAAGCCCATTATCGCCGCTTTAGCTACAGTTTCCTGCCGCTGAAACGGCGATAATTTTATCGCTGTTCTTGATAAAATGCCCCGTAATGCTTCAGCTCATTTACTCACATCTACATAATTCTAATCTCTAATTTTCTTTTTTCTTTTGCAGATTATCAATCGGACACCTCTTGGAATCCATTTCACAATTTGTTTATAACATTGTTTAAGTTATTTTTCCAGTTCTAATATAGTTATAATTGAGTTTCGTTTATATTTATTGTTTAATAAAAGTTAATAAAAAAAACTACATACTTCTTTTATTTTTGGGGGGAAGGGTATGAGGGCCCACAATAAAAATAATGTTGAAATACTATAGTAAGATATTCAAGACTAGGATTGAAAACTACTGAGTTCTAACTAACAGATATAATAAAAACAACAGTGAGAAACTACTAAAATGGCGGTGGACGGAGTACGTAATCAACGTTTGGCGCCTCGGCACTACCTTTCAAATAAGTATATAAAAAATATGACTATTAATACTGTACAAAAGTACAGCAGCGGATGACACAGACGAACCGGGAAAAGAAAGCGACCGATTTACTAACTGATATAAAGAAAGGTTTGCTTGTTGAACTTGAAGAAAAAGAAAACGTGGGCTTTGAAACGATGCTGAGCATACGAAGAGAGTACAACTACTACACCAAAAAAAAGAAAAGCTTTACATACTATCATAGAAATGAAGGAGCATATTATCAACAAAAGGTGATACATTATCGCAGCTTTTATCAACAGGAAACTGCCGATAAAGCGGCGATAATGTGCTTGATAATAGGCCCTTGTAACTTCCCATAGCAGCCCAGGTTCTGGTGTTAACCTGGGCTCCTAAGGTTATTCACAAGGGCATATTATCAAGCCAATTATCGCCACTTAAAAGCGACGATAATGTATCGCCTTTTGTTGATAATATGGCTCATTGCTCTTTTTTTGACCAGTAAACTTATGTGCATATTATCAAGGACTGGTGTTAAAATTATCACCGTTTTATTGGCAGGAAACTGCCGATAAAACGGCGATAATGAGCTTGATAATATGGCCTTGTTATTTCCCATAGAAGCCCATGTTAACACCAGAACATAGGTTTCCATAGCAATTAACAAGGATGTATTATCAAGCCCACCCTCCCAACATTAATAAAAAAATCTTCAGACAATGCAGGTACCCGCAGCTGGAAGGTCATTTTACATATCACTGCCCCAAAAAGGTGGCGTTCCCCGTGACGTGTACGGGGAGATAGAGAGAGAGAGCTCAAAACATATTTTTTTTAAAAAAAGACCCATTGGTGCTGCTCAGCAAGACTGCGGGGAGTAGGGCCGTCACCCCCCCGCATACTTCAAAATTAAAACCAGAGGAGTGCTGTTCCCCAGTGCTCGGGACACCTTACAATCCCCCATTATGCAGAAAAATTGCCCCCGTAATTTTCCCCCCGGGACCTAATGAATAAAACGGACTTCTACTTTGTTTTCACCTTTTCCACCGCGTACAAGTACTGCACGAGTACCCCGCCATTTTTTATTTTAAAAAAAATAAAAACCGAGCCTAAAGATCCATATACCACCCCCTGACCAAGACTATAGGCTCAGAATGTTTCCACCCTGCCCCGTTTCCTTATTTCTCAACTTTGTTTTACTGTTTTCTTCTGACTCTGCTCTCCCGACAAACAACATGGCTGCCAACACTTCCTGGTTTGGAGTATTGACAGCCAATCAGCATACAGCTCCTGCTCGTAATTCTACCTATTTCCATACGCGTACGACGCAATTTTTCTTAAAAAAACAAAAATAGAGCCTAAACATCCATGTACTACCCCCTGAGCAAGCCTAGAGGGTCAGAATGTCTCAACCCTTCCCGCTTCCCTAATTTCTGAACTTTGTTTTACTGTTTTCTTGTGACTCGGTTCTAGCGAGGCACAAGATGGCCGCCAACACTTCCTGGTTTCGAGTGTTGACAGACAGTGCACAGCCAATCAGCATGCAGCTCGCGCTCGTAATTGAACAGATTTCAGTATGCGTGCTGAACTCCGTCTCTGGATATCGCCATGATTTTACTTGCAATTTTCTCAGGAACTACTGAACGAATTTACACCATTTAACACAAAGGACAATCTGCGAACAGAACTGTACCTCTCTGCCAAATTTCGTGTAATTCCGTTCAGCCGTTCGGGCTGTAGCCCTGGCTAAAGGTCCCTATGGAAAATTGCATGGCGAAAATACATTTTGGGACCCCCCTTTTTTCTCGGCCCCCACTTGACGAATCACGCTCAAACTTTCAGGGAAGGAGCGGAACTAAGCAGCCATTTTCTTGAAGAAATTCACGAAGATTTGTCCACCGGCGCCAAAGTTATTCCAAATAGAATGTTGTGGATTTCCTATGGAAACTAGGTCCTAACTATAACTACCTACTGGCGACCGCCAGTAATAATGCAAAAGAATATATATATGTATGTATATATATGTATATATATGTTTTACAGAATGTAAAGGATGAATATTGAATTACTAGGATTAATTGGAATCACTGTGCACTTTTGCAGGTCATTTCTCAACTCGGTGTTGCCGCTTCATAACCCTAAAATATAACCAGAGAACAGTAGAAGAAACTTTGTATTGTTTTCTACCTAAAGCATCCTGAGCTATTTGTATTTTTCTAATGCGTTAAATAATTAATGGCAGTCATTTCTGTTGATGCTGCATGTATAGTTTATTGAAGTGTTTTCACAAAGACTGGAATACATTTATAGCATCCCGCCGTTTACAAAACAAGCATTATTTTTTGCATGCTTTTTAGCTTTAAATTTAACCATGCGTATGGTATACCTCTCAAATGAGTATACCAAGCCGACTAACGGTACGTTCCGTCTTCTAATAATAGCATAGATGCGGCAAACACCTTACAATTGACTTTGCCGTAATTCTCACCATTTTCAATAATATGGGCTGATCATTTTCATATTAGATTCGTCCTCCTACAGCAATGAATGTGTTCAGTGGGCCTGTACATGAGTCTGGCAGCATACCTTCTCTTTTAATTTTGCAGGCATGCCACTGATATATCCCAGTTCTCCTGGACTCAGGGAAAACAGAAACAATTCAGTCACTTCATAATATCTGGTTGAAGAAGCAAAAGCACAATATCTTGACTGAGTCTGACTGGCTGGCGAGTGTAGAGACCAAGGGATGGGGTGTTCTTTGCTCCACCTTCTGTTTCCCAGGAAAGAGTATAGCCCATCAGCAGCAACTGGACAAAAGTATTGGGATAAGGATCCGTGTGAGTAGGCCGCTATGTAGTCACTTCTGAGCTTTCCTTTTAAGATCATTGCTATCAGTTAAGGTTTGTCGTGTTGATTCAACTGCAACAATTAAACACTGCAATTCCCAGAATGCAATGATTTGTTAAAGGAGATGGTGTGTGGGAGCAGATGGCCTCCTGGCAGAACTCTGGCAAGAATGGAGAAGAAGGTTAATATATATCTGGTCACACTATCTAAGATCGCAAGTGGAAGGCCCAGATGAACTACAAAGAGCAGTCAGTGACAGGCCAGGGGCCCTGATAGTTAGTTTGCTTACACTCAATAGAGGTCACCTTTGAAACTAGCCTTCCCATTATCCAATCTGCCTCCAAACACCACAAGGAGTGCCCTGGGCCCAGAACAATCCTGAGTTGGGTTGTTGCTAATAGAAATGGGGAAGTGCTCATTTCAATATGGCCAGTTCTGGGAGAGAGGAGAAAATGTATTTCGCTGCTGGGAGAACTAACCTGCAGTTGTATATTTAAGGAACATATGTGAAACAGAAATATGTTCATGCTTCTGCAGGAAAAGTTAGTAAAATCGTCCGAAACAACTATAAAAAAATCAGTCACATTTTGTTTATACCAATGAAAAGTTCATCACATTGTATTCACTGCATTGATTTTCAGTATGCTTGAATGTTTGAATTATAAGGTTACTGAAATCTCTTACCCCTCACGTACACCTCTTTACAGCTGCTCAGTCAAGCTTGCAATCCATATTAGCTGCAATGAACATGAATGAGTACTTCAGTTTGGGCCAGATGTACTATTTTGTAGCTGCAAAGGGTCAGTCAGAATCACAAAATTGAACTGTTTGTGACTGCAAAATGGCCTTTTGGTCTGCACCAAACCCAAACTTCATTTCAGTAACACATTAAAGAATTGCAATTTGGGTTTGAGAATACAAAAGGAATTGTATTTGTAAGGGATGTTTTTAGGGTTTCTCTTACAGATAGCGATTTTGAATGGGATGTATGAATGTTTTGCGACCAAAATCAGGTTGCAAAATAATATTTTGCCAACTACACAAAGGTAGTGGTAATCCATTTGCAAAAGGAATTAGTGCAGAAGGAATCACCCTCAGTGAATATTTAGAAAATATCTTTTTGAGAGAAGGCAGTGGTCCCAGGTACCATTGCTTGCTCTTAAAGAATTGTTTGCAAAACTTTTCTTTTACTTTTTGAAAGCATCGTGTTTTTTGGGGGGAAAATAGTCTATATTTAAACGTTGGTTTCAGAAAATGTCTCACTGGTTGCAAAAATACTGGTCGCAAATTGCCATTAGTATTTTGAGAAATGTTTATTACATGTAGTCCTTTGTTCCTGATTCGTTAATAGCTGTCACTGCGTCGCTTACTCATTGGCCCTAGCAATATCTCATTTGTTTATTAGCCTTCCTAATGTGTCTCCCTGCTTGCAAATTTATTTTGAGATAGGACATTTGTTAGTAATTTTAAAAAGTTTCAACTTCTGTGGGAAATGATCAAAATGTCGAGAACCTGCCTGTAGCTAAGAAGGCTGGGTGGCCTATTAAATCACTGTTTTCTGCAGTAAAATCCCTACTGAAGATTTGGACAGTCCAAAATTATGGTATCTGTAGTGTCCGGCTGGCCACGTTCTAGTGTTCTGCAGGTTGCACCCCACACTTTACATCTACCCACCACAGGCGTCACCGGTCAGGTTTCCCTGCAAATAAAAGGGGCCGGACGAACGTGCCCTGGGCCAGTTCTAAACAGTAACCATCTGTGTCTGTGTGGTTGTTTATACTAATATGTGGGCCCACAGCCCGCTAACGTTACAGTATCCTTTGACCACAAATAAGGACAAAGTATAATTTAGCAACACGTTTTAGACAAGTTTTGAATTAAACATAAAACACATCTAGCAAAATCCAGACAGAAACAGTAAAAGAATGATTAGAAAAGGTGCAGAGACAACATAATATACTGTAATCCGTTTATATGCTTCCTAAGTATATAGACCTTTAATTGAAATTCTTTCATCAGTAAGATGGGGGAGCTGTTGCATTTTATGCTGCACTGTAGTTTTCTATACATTGCACAATATCGTTCCTGGCCTTCGTTTGCATGAAAAGTAAGTTACTACGCCATTTAAATCATAATAGTGAATACCATGCACTCTAGAATGTGTCATGATTCCTCATAAATTCAGTTCTCTCTAATCTGGTTTATGGATAGCGTATGCTGACACATGCATTGCATACTGTAATTTCTTCAGAAGCTCTGGATGTGAGAAGGAAGAACGCATGTCTTTTTTCAATATTGAGAACAAAGCATTTTTCAAATTGTTACATTGCATGATCATTTTTGCACACAACACTGACAGATTACCTAAATTCTATTATTACTTTCAGAGACATTATTTGTCATTTTCTGCCTTTGCTAAACTGAAAAATATATGTTCACATTTCATGACCAGCAAATAGCATTCAAGTCCAAAACATGCATGCACTATTTAACACTTTCACTTCCGTACAAATGATTAATTTGTGCTAATGTGAGCTATATTGCTTCTGAAGCTGCGTTTTCTGATGTTCATCTGTATGTATTGATCCGCATGTCAATGTGAAATCAATTGCAAGAATTCTTCAAAACATTGAAAACATTTACTGCCTCATCAAGGTGTGGGAGACCTCATCCCCTGGGGCCTAAATTAAAGAAAATAGGAAGCGGGCCCACATCCCTCCTCCCTTAGACCACATCCCCTGATCCTGAAGTGCATATTTATATGGGCCCCCTTTATTAAAAAATACTGAAGGGGTATGGGGTCTGCCAGAGTGCGGCCATGCCCTGCGGCAACACATGGTACGTGTGTATGTGTATGTGTTTTTGTAGGTGTATGGTGCGGCCCCCCTCCCCAAAATGAAATTAAAAAAAATAAAATAAGGGCCAGCCCCAGGGGATGGGGTCCCCGGGCCATAAGTGCCCACAGGAGGGGGGAAAGGCAGCCCCCCCCCCAAATAATTTTTTTTCTTTTAAACAAAAGGTCCATGCCCCGGGTGATTGGGTCCCCGGGGCACATTATGGCCTCAGGAGGCGGCCACACGGCCCCCTTCCCAATGATTTATTTATAAAAAAAATAATTGGGGGCAGGCCCTGGGGGATGGGGTACCCAGGGCCAAAAAATTAGAAACAGAAGGGGGGCTACACAGCTCCCCTTCTTAAAAAAAACATTTTAAAAAACGGGATCGCGGCTAGAGGCCACGCCCCCTGATTGCACCACTCTGCAAATGCGCCCCCTGGCGTATTTGCAGAGGGGAAACAAATTCCCCTTGAATACTGGGGGCCAACTAACCCACCAGGTACCACCAGTATACGCCAGGGAGCTGTGTTGCAGAGAGGTGTCCTGAGGCCACGCCCCTTTTTACACCTCTCTGCAACACAGCTCTGTGGCACTTACTGGAGGTAGCTGGTGTGCTAGTTGCACCTCAGGGACCCTCAGTATTCAAGGGGAGTTAATCCCCCAACTTAAAATGCGCCATGGGGCGCGTTTGCACAGTGGTGAAGGGAGGGGGCGGGGCCTGAGTTCACATGTGTGCAAACTAGCCCACCAGGTACCTCCAGTAAATACCAAGGAGCTGCGTTGCAGAGTGTTGTAAAAAGGGGCATGGCCTCTGAACACCTCTCTGCAACGCAGCCTCCTGGCGCATACTGGAGGTTCCTGGTGGGCTAGTTGGCCCCCAGGGACCCAGAGGATTGAGGAGGAATTCATTCTCTAACTTAAAACACGCCATAGGGCGTGTTTGCAGACATATCACCTCAGGCCACGCCCCCTTCCTTCACCACTGTGCAAACGTGCCCCATGGCACATTTTAAGTTGCGGAATTAATTCTCTTTCAATACTGAGTGTCCCTGAGAGCTAAATAGCCCAACAGGTATCTCCAGTACGCGCCAGGGAGCTGCGTTGCAGACAGGTGTTCAGAGGCCATGCCCTTTTTTACACCTCTCTGCAACAGCAGCTCTGTGGTGCTTACTCGAGGTACCTAGTGGGCTAGTTTGACCCTAGGGACCCTTAGGATTGAAGGGGACTTAATCTCTCAACTTAGAATGGTGACAGGGCGCATTTACACAGTGGTGAAGGGAGGAGAAGGGGCCTGAATTGATGTGTGGAAACACACCCTGTGGCGCGTTTTAAGTTGGGGAAAAAATTCCGCTTCAAACCTGAGGGACCATGGGGGACAAGTGGCTCACCAGGTGGTTCCAGAAAGCGCCACTGCGCTGCATTGCAGAGAGGTGGTGCAGGCAGTACCCCTTTTTACATCTCTCTGCGACACAGCTCTGTGGTGCTTACTGGATGTACTTCGAATTCTGTTTTACTCAACTGTTATCAGGAGAGACCTCAGTGCTGCATCATTGAGCCCAGTACTGATTCAGAAAAGTAATTCTAACCATACTTACCAGTAACTTGAATTTCCTTCCATAGGCTAACATTGACTGATTTCACTTGGAAATTCTAAGTGTGGAGTTTTGGAACTTTAAAATATTCGCCTAAAATCATCCGAACAACAAATTCCGATTTTCTCACCTGTTATCAGGAGAGATCCCAGTGCTGCATGTTTTAGCCCAGCACTGACCCTGAAAAGTAATTCTAACCGTACTTACCAGTAACTTGTATTTCCTTGCATAGGAATCCATTGTCTGGTTTTCACCAGAAAAGATTCTAAGTGTCTATTTTCACACTCTAAAAATATTCCTAAAAGATCGCCTGTATGACTTAAACGTATTCTTTCAACTGTTTACAGGAGATGCACCAGTGCTGGATCCAGGATTTACCACTGAGTAAGAAAAAGTAACGATAACACTACTTACCTGGTAAGTGAATTTCCTTCAAAAGGGTAACAGTGACTGGTTTCACTTGGAAATTCTTCTGTGTGAAGATTTGGAACTTTAAAATATTCACCTAAAATCATCCGAACAGCGAATTACTTTTTACTCGCCTGTTATTAGGAGAGAACCCAGTGCTGAATCTTTTAGCCCAGCACTGACCCTGAAAAGTAATTCTAACTTGACTTACCAGTAACTTGTATTTCCTTACATGGGAATCCATTGTCTGGTTTTCACCAGAAAAGTTTCTAAGTGTCCATTTTCACAAACTGAAAATACTCTACAATGGCCCCCCACAGATGCCGGGGATGCCTGGTTTCACCTTGAAGATACCCAGAAAGGGACCATCTCACAGGGAAAACCAGGACGGGTTCCCCAGCGGACTTCAGCGCCAGGATACTCCATGGAGTCGCAGTGCGCTTTACAAGAACACCCACATGTCATTTGAGATGTCATCAGTGAGGTCGCCAAGTGATGTCACTTACCATGTCATCAATGATGTAATATGTGATGTCATTAACAGTCCATTGCGGGGGCGCGAGTTATAGTTAGCTGAACTAAATATGACGGGCAAATATCTCTGGTTTTGTACGAGTGAAATCTGCACCTAACTATAACGTCCCTGAAACCTGCGTTTTTTTCAGTGAATTTCAAAGGTTTTTTTAAATGCTAATTTCTAACTATAACATCCCTGAAACCTATGTTTTTGTCAGTGAATTTCAAAGGTTTTTTAAATGCTAATTTCTAACTATGCCTACAAAGGTTGGACATGTGAAGAAAGAGGAATAAAAGCGCAGAAGGAAGCAAGACAAATGCAGAAGAGGCAACAGAAGTCAAGAAAGATGAAGAAAAGTGCAGGAAGAAGCAAGAGATGTTCAGAAAGAACCAACAGAGGAGAAGAAAGTCCTTGCTGCTCCAATACCCTAGCACTTATAAATTCACCATGTACTCTATTTGTAGTACTCTAATCATCCCGTCACTAACCATGTACTTATGGAATGACCCAGGCACTAGCAGATGTAGTGCTACAATCCCCTGGGGACTACCTGTGCACTCCAGCAATCCCCCTGTCAGTCTTTGACCACTATAGGTGTCATAATTGTTTGGATTAGTACATGGTAGTGGCTGGGTGACGGGAGAATTGCACGGGGAGTGACAGTGTGATTGCGGGACTGCATGGGTACTACCTGGGGAATTGAAGGAGAAAATAAGAAGTGTGTAAGTGTGTGTAGCAGTGATCAGTTAGTGCCTGGATCATTGCATAGCTACTGAGTGAACCATTAGAATACTGTAAGGAGAGTGCCTGAGTGAATTTATAAGTGCTTGGGTATTGTCAGTGTTTGGATTAGTACATAGTAGTGGCTGAGTGACTGGACGAGTGCACAGGAAGTGACAGAGTGATTGCTGGACTGCATGGGTACTACCAAGGGAATTGAAGGAGCAAATGAGAGGTGTATAGGTGGTAAGAGGACTGCGTGGGTAGTACACAGGGATTGTAGCTGTGCATGTGTTAGTGCCTGGACTCATTGCATGACTACATGGGTAGTGACCGGATGATTAGAGTACTGCGAGGAGAGTGCATTGTGAATTTATAAGTGCTTGGGTTTTGGTGCAGTGATTGGATAAGGACATAGGACTGGCTGGGTGATTGGAGGACTTTATAGGTAGTACCGGGGAGATTACTGGACTGCATAGATATATTGAGGAAGGTGCAAATAGATATCGCAGCACTAAGGGACATAATAATAATAATATAATGACTCAGGTCCAACCAATTCTCCTTACTATGGAGTCACAGGTTACAGCTAGTACTAATCTAACCTTGACAGTTTTCAATGAACCCATAGTTACCACTATCACAGAATGGTTATCAACTACAAGGGAAAGTAGACCAATCCGACCACTAGGTTCACCAGTTTCCTACGACATAGTAGAGGGAATATTTTGTGACTTAGCTTCCTGGAACGATGCCCGGTTACTATCCAAACTGACAAACCCCCTATTTGTGGATGTTATATTGAGTCACAATATCATAAGCTTCCAAGAAACATGGGCAAAGGGGGTAATACATATTAATGAATTTAAAACATTCTATACTCCAGCCATAAAAGGCAGGAGTGGGAGAGCGAAAGGGAGACTTGGAACTTACATATCTAATAAGTTAATAGTGAAAAAGATAGAGCTGCAGAGTGAGGAACCCTACTACCAATTTCTTTTTATCAATGTTAAGGCAAATCACACTATTTTTTTGATACATTTTTATAACAATATTCGCCCAGATAAAGTACATAGGACTTTGATGCAATTACTTAATAACCTCCAGGCCCTGCTAAGTAAAACTCACAGGAACATGATGGTGATAATGGTAGGAGATTTTAATTGTAGCTATGCCCAGGTAAGGGTGGAAAAACTTGTGGCGTTTTACCTGAAGAAGGCACTAGTAACACTCATTTTCGGCACTCCGTTCTGGGAGACTTATACAATAACCTGATTTTTAGTATGAATTGGGACTTTGCTAATGAATTAACCAATAAGCCTACACCCATGCCCTGTACTTTCAATGGAAGGGGGTGTCATTCGACCATTGATTATATTCTTATATCGAACCATGCCCATTAAACACATTTTACGTGGATGAGATCTCATTGAGTGACCACAATAGAACAGGCTTCATCTGACATTTCCATTGATAAAATAAATGGCTATAGCCTTCGCTGGTCAATGGTGAACCCACCAAACAATTGATAGACAAATGCAGGCCGGCTTTTGAGACCTGTCTGAGTGAGGCGGTCACCCCTGCTAGTATCATCTCCTCCTCCCAGTCAATAGGAGAGGCTATTAGAGAGTCGCTGTTTGTCCGGGCGAAGAGCAAAATAAAACCTGATGGTTGGTTTAATTTGAAGTGCACACGGGCATATTGCAAACTAAAAAAGGAATTGCAAAAGCTCCCTAAAAATGCTGCGAAAATATGAACGGCGATAGCAGGATACAGGGCTACCATTTGGGAAAGAAAAGCAACAATAAGATTTGAAGCCTGGGAATCTGTCCATGAAGACTCCAAAAGGGGTGATAACCTGGCATTTTGGAGGGTTGTAAAAGCACCTTTCCTGAATCCCGGGGAAGGGCCCTCAATGGAGACTGCTACATCTGAGAGGCAGTGGATTGACCACTTCTCAGGAGTATACAATTTAGCCCATAACCAAGCTACCCACAGTGGAAATCCTCACAAGGTAACCACCAGCGACCGTGAGACTCAGTATTTTGATCTCCGGTTCACACTGGAGGCAGTGACACTTGTGCTTGCTGCGAGCGTGGCAGGGGGAAGGCTCCCATCGATCTTCTGAAATCTAACAACAAACTATGGGGGCCAATTATTACCCAGGTCTTAACGGCCAGCTGCCTTGCCCATTTCCCAACAACATGGGTTGAATCCACCATCGTCTCGATTTTCAAAAAGGGGGATTGTCAGGACCCAAATTGTTACAGGCCCATCTCTTTGCTAGATGCTATGACTAAAGTAGCGGGACAAATCACACTGGAATGTTTACAAGACTGGACTGAAGAAAACAACATCCTGTCCAATATTTATTTACAGCTTCCGCGAAGGACTGAGAACCGTGGAGCAAAGTTTAAACTTAGCCATTTTAGTTGGGAGGTACACACGGGTGAAGAGAGGTAGATTGTTTCTAGCGTTTGTAGATCTTACTGCCGATTTTGACTCAGTGAGACATAAGGAGCTGTGGGTTATCCTTGAACAGATAGGGGTGGACACATAAAAAATTTATTTTCTTAGACATCTATACTGCGAAGGCAAGGGACGAGTGCGTTTTGGTGTGGCCGGTGACCGCACCGCCCCATACCCTATTAGAAGAGGGGTCAGGCAATTGTGCATCCTAGCCCCTTTTCTTTTTAACCTCTACATAAATGGCTTGTATGAGGCACTTGTTAAGGACAACCAAGACTTCCCACTAATAGCTGCATGCCCTATTCCCCCACTTCTCTATGCTGATGATGCAGTCTTAATGTCTCGCACGCAATAGGGCTTACAGCTGGTTTTAAACAGTTTCACCAAGTACATGGGCCACTCGGATCTAAAAGTAAATACTACAAAAACATATATAATGAGGTGTGGGCTGGGGAGCAACAAATGTAGGGATATATTTCTGGAATGCCAGAAAATTGAACATACAAATAGTTTTGCTGACTTGGGCATACTTTTTGACAGCAATGACTCATGGACGCGAGTCATTGTGGCAAAAAAACCTGCTTTTGTAAGATCTACAACGGCCCTCACTAACTTCGCGAAAAAACTTGGAAGAAGAACTCCCTCCTAATTAATACAGCTCTATAAAGCCAAATGCATTTTTGCAGCTAGGTATGGGGATTTGTGGACACACAACCCCTGCAAACTATGGAAAACAGCTTTCTGAGATTTATATTAGCATTCCCAAGTAATCTATCTGTGTACGTCTGTCACTCCGAGTTGGGGCTCTCTTATATCACAGATTTAATAAAGATGGCACCTATTCTCCTATACTATTAAGGCAACAGTGGTCCCTTACAAGCATTAATACATAAAACAATGAATATAGAAGCAGTCGTTTCTATATTGTAAATGACATACCCAGCCGGGCAGAGGTCTGGTATTTACTTTTCAAGCAATGTACAGCTAAGTTCACAAACAGTATACAAGACGGGGCACATGCCTGTACCCAGCTTATCACACAATTAGACATCAGGAAAAAAAGCAGGTGTTGAAAAACACACAAAAGGGCTTTTAGGCAAAAGCTTAGTGTTCTGTCAACTTGTTAATTGCACAATTATAAATATAGAGCAGAACAATACTTGCACCTTTACACTTTTAAAGAGACATATAGGTTTTTACAACTGTATAAGGTGCACAAAGTTGTCGACGGCGTTTCGATCCGTTTACCACGTTATACGTATCATCATCAGAACATGTGATAAATGCCTAATATATGAAAGCCTCATTTGCCTAAGGGGGGGAAGGAAGGAAAATACCAAAGAGCATAAATAAGGAAGGTAGCTCATATAAGAGTTCACACAGCATATAAGATTTGATGGACATGCACTCTGTGAAGTGAGCCTTTGAGTGCAATTGGGCTGTTATGAGGTGCTGTGTGTAAGATGCCTATGAAGGAAGAACATGGATAGTGCACGTGAAGATCATGGAAAATACCCATTCTCTGACCAATTTTACCAACAGGTCCGGGGTACATCAATGGGAGCTATTTTTGCTCTGACTCTAGCCATTCTCTAAATGGACTCGCTTGAGTGTAATATAATTCTACCACCACGCAACCCGTTCCACACTGGCATAATAGAATGGAAACGTTATATAGACGACATTTTCCTCATTTGGTCTGGCGAAATCGATAACCTTGAGGCCTTCCTTCAATGGCTCAATGATAACTGCAAAGGACTCACCTTCACTCTCACACATGGCTAGACTAACATTCCAGCCTACTGGAACCTAAATCTAAACCAGTAACAGAACGCCTTTTTTTGTGTAACAACTTTCTCCTCAGTATCAAACATTGTTCGTAAAATCATTAAAAAAAAATATGGGTATGTCATTTACAATATAGAAACGACTGCGTCTATATTTATTGTTTTACGTATTAATGCTTGTAAGGGACCACTGTTGCCTTAATAGTATTGACTCCCAAGGTCCCTTGCCGACTCCTTTGGGTTCCCTTGTTGTCCTTAATAATTACCTATTCTCCTATGGCATAGGTTATGGACAAAGCCCGGGACTAAGTTAAACCAGGACATTTTAGCAGACAGCCTCCAATTCAAAGGAGCCTTATTGATTCCATGGCTGAGGTTCATCAGAAATGTTATGTCCGATCTCGGTCATTTGGAATATTATAGTAATCCAAAATCCATTAAATCTAACAGTAGAAAGGAGCTTAAGAGAGAGGATCTCCTACATCTGGATTCCATAAGACTATCAGCAGAAAGCTTAAAGCCCACTGTTATGCATAATCAATTGGTTTTAACTTCTTTTAGTATTCAGTCTTATTTGTTATTTGTACCTGGTGGCTATGATAGGTTTTTACTAACGTGTTTTAGATGTAGTATCTTCTACAGGTTCATGAGTTTTCCGGTTGTAAATAATTGGTCCCAAGAGCTAAACCCGTGCCCATGTGACAATTGCTCAGAACAGTTGACAATACACTTAATCCTTTTTTGTAGATTTTATAGTAACTTAAGGAAAGTTTGGATTGTCCCAATATTAAAAGCGCTTAGGCTGAGATAATGCCATCCAGCATTATTAGAGTTACAGCTGCTTGATGATGTACATAGGGTCTGGAGGGTAGGCATGTTCGTAAAAAAGTAGTTATTCTCAGGAAACTTATCACATATTAGTCATGGAATTTAGTACAATTGCTTGCATTATTACATTTTATTGTAAATAGGCACTGTATATGAATTTTACTGCACTTAATGTATGAATTGTCTTTTTAACATATGTACTTTTATGATTGTCTCAAAAAGCAATTGAATAACGTCTTTTGAATTGAATTGAATGCACAGGTAGTCCTCAAGGGATTGCAGCAGTGCATGTGTTTGTGAGTGGGTCATTGAATGAGTTCATAGGTAGTGATTGTATGATTAGAGTACTGCAAGGACAGTGCGTGGTGATATTATAAATGCTTGGGCTTTGGCGGAGTGATTGGATAAGTACATAGTGCTGGCTGATTGATTGGAGGAGTGCATGGGCAGTGACAGAGGGATTTCTGGAGTGCATGGGTACTACCTGGGTAATTGGAGGAATGAATCAGTAGTGTGTAGGTGGTTAGAGGTCTGCATGGGAAGTGCTCAGGGGATTGTAGCAGTTCATGTGTTAGTGCCTGGGCCATTCCATGAGTACATGGGTACTGACTGGAAGATTAGAGTAATGCAAGGAGAGTGCATGGTGAATTGATAAGTGCCTGGGTTTTGGTGGAATGATTGGATAAGTACATGGTGCTGGCTGGGTGATTGAAGAAGTGCATGGGTACTAACAGGGTGATGGCTCTAGTGCATGGGTAGTGCTCAGGGGATTGTAGCAGTGCATGTGTTAGTGCCTGGGTCATTGCATGAGTACATGTGTACGGATTGAATGATTAGAGTACTGCAAGGAGAGTGCATGGTGAATTTATAAGTGCTTGGGTTTTGGCTGAGTGATTAGAGAAGTACAAGGTGCTTGCTGGGTGATTGAAGGAGTGCATTGGTAGTGACAGGGTGATGGCTGGACTGCATGGGTAGTGCTCAGGGTACTGTAGCAGTGCATGAGTTAGTGCATGGGTCATTGCATGAGTGCATGGGTAGTGATGGGGTGATTAGAGTGCTGCAAGGAGAGTGCACGGTGAATTTATTAGTGCTTGGGTTTTGGCAGATAAGTACACATATATCACATCAGGCCCCACCCCCTCCCTGCACCACTGTGCAAACGCGCCCTCTGGCGTGTTTTAAGTTGGGGGATTAAGTTCCTTTGAATCCTGAGGGTCCCTGGGGGCCAACTAGCCAACCAGCTACCTCCTGTTAACACCACAGAGCTGCATTGCAGAGTGGTTTAAAAAGGGGGCGCAGCCTTGGACCACCTCTCTGCAATGCAGCTCCATGGTGCTTACTGGCGGTACCTGGTGGGCTAGTTGGCCCCCAGGGACCCTCAGGATGCAAGGGAACTTAATACCCCAACTTAAAAAGCACCACAGGGCGCATTTGCGAACTTGTCACATCAGGTCCCACCCACTTCCTGCACCACTGTGCAAACGCACCCCCTGGTGCATTGTAAATTGGGGGATTAAGTCCCCCTGAGTCCTGAGGGTCCCTGGGAGCCAACTAGCCCACCAGCTACCTCCAGTAAGCACCACAGACCTGTGTTGCACAGTGGTGGAAAAGGGGCGCGGCCTTGGACCACCTCTCTGCAACACAGCTCCCTGGCGCTTACTGGAGGTACCTGGTGGGCTAGTTGGCCCCCAGGGACCCTCAGTATTCAAGGGGAATTACTTCCCCAACATGGAACGCGCCAGGGGGCGCATTTGCAGAGTGTTGAAGGGAGAGGGCGGGGCCTCCAGCGAGTTGCCGGATTCTTTTAAAAAAATTACATTTTGTTTTCTAAGAAGGGGGCTACGTGGCCCCCCTTCCGTGGGCTACTTTTGGCCCTGGGCACCCATCCCTGGGGCCTGAGCATTTACTTAAAACAAAAAAACAAAAAATAAAAGGGAAGGGTGCCATGTGGCAACCCTCACGGGGCCAAGTTCCACCCCAGGGACTCTATCCCCCGAGGCCTGGCCAGCATTTTTTTAAATTTATATTTGGAGGGGGCCCCCCTCCCCAGGTCAATTATGGCCCCATCCCCGGTGGCAGCCTTCTCCTTTTTTAAATTTTGTGTATCATAGGAGGGGGGACACATGGCCCCCCTTCCCTGGGCCACTATTTCCTATAGGGACCTCAACCCAGGGCCTGCCCATTCCGTTTTTTTGGGGAGGGGACCGCATGGCCCCCCTCCTCAGGGCATTATGGACCCCATCCCCCGGGCTGGCCTGCCTTTTATTTTTATTTTTATTTTTGTTTTAAAGGGTCTGGGGCCATGTAGCCCCCTTCCAGGCCACTCCTGGCCCAGGGACTCCATCCCTGGGGCCCGCCCACCCCTTTGGGGACCATAGGGGGGCCAATGCCCCCATTCTCCCACCGGCTCCCCGCCTCCTGCAGGAGCCGGCATTGCTTTTCCACAAGGGGAGCTAATAACATGCAGCTCTCCTTGTAGAAAAGCAATCCAAAGAAGTGTTTGCTATGACAGGGCAGGAGCCACAGGGCTCCCGTCCTGCCATAGCAAACAGCAATGTCCCAGTGGTGGGTACCCCAGGATACTGCAGGAGCCATTCCTGGGGGATGGGTGTCCCCAGGGCCATCAAGGGCTCCAGGAGGGGATCCGCACGGCCCCCTCCCTTCATTTACAGAGGCCCGGGGAGGTGGTGGTCTCTGGTAACGGACCCCGAATTTACATTATTAGTGCCCTGGGGAGGAGGTGGTCACCAGGGCACGTGGGTGGGGCACGAGCCCCCCCCACACAGGTTTAATTATTTTAAAAAAACAAGCTCCTGGGGGGTGGCAGTCCCTGGGGCAGGGGGAAGGCCATGTGCCCCCATGAATATTTAAGACAAGCCCCGGGGGTGACGGTCTCCTGGGCTTGAGTGGGCCTTGAGGGCCCCCCCCACAGATTAATAAAACAGAAGCCCCGGGGAGGTGGTGGTTCTGGGGCTGCAGGAGGGCTGCGTGCCCTTCCGCCTATTATTCACATAGCCCCATGGAGGTGGCGGTACCCGGGGCTGCGGGGGTCTCCGCTGGCCCCCACTATTATAAATTATGAATTGGGCAATGCCCCTGGGACCTGGCCCACCCAAGGGCCCCATTTAAATGAAGAGTGGTAGCCCACGCTTCATTTTTTAAAATAATTTTGGTGGGATGCGCGACCTCTGCACAAATTTCTCCAAAATTATTTTAAAAATGCTTTTCTTCACCCTGCGGGTCATTGTTAGACCCCCTGAGCAGGCCTAGAGGGTCAGGGTGTTTCTACCCTGCCCCTTTTCTTGTTTTTTATCTTTGTTTCACTGTTTTCTTGTGACTCAGTTCATACGATGGTTGTCAACACTTCCTGGTTTGGAGTGTTGGCAGCCAATCACAGTAAAGCTCATGCTCGGGAGGGTTCCCGAACCCACCGCTGCCCTAGATATCGAAACTTTTTCTTTTTCAAATTTCTTATGAATTATCGAACAGATTTACACCATTTAGCAAATAGGACTCTTTCTGAACCAAGGGCTACCTTTTTGCCAAATTTGGTGTAATTCCGTTCAGCAGTTCGGCTGTAGCTTTGTCTAAAGTTTCCTAAGGAAAAAAACATGGGGAAAACGTGTTTAGGGACCCCCCTTTTTTCTTGGCCCCTGCTGTTCGAATCACACCGAAACTTTCAAGAAAGGAGCTGACCAGAGCGGGGCACTAGTTTTGAAAATTTCGCAAAGATTCGTCAACCAACGCCCACGTTATTGGATTAGAAAAAACGCTTTTCCTATGGAAACAAGGTCCTATCTATAACTGCCTTCTGGCGACCGCCAGTAGGTAATAAATATGTGTGTGTGCATATATATATGTGTGTGTGTATTTATATATATGTGTACTTATAGTTTGGACCATGTTTCCATGTTTGCAAAGGAAAATGTTTTTCTTGACTTGCCTATAACTTTGCCGTCATTTGACGAAATCCTCAGGAAAATTTTCCAAAACCATCAAGGAAAAGGGCATGTAACAACCTCCGAGATGCCCTGTTGAAAACTCACCCTAAACCACCGGAGGACGTTGTCACATGTGTGACCACATTCACACCTCAATCCAACAAAGTAAAAAACATAATGCTTGAACATAGGCACATTTTTAACTCAGGAGACCTGAACCAGGAGCGCCCTAGTCTTTAAGCACACACAAAACTTGAAAGACTTACTATTCCACACTAGACCTCAAACAAAACTGATCCTAGATCAAACAACTTTATGGGGCCTCCCAACAGTAAAATGACATTACCCTTTAGGTAATTGCAATGTTTGTACCCTCACCACCCATACCAAGGAACTCTAGCTTGGTGACATAAAATTGACACAACGCAGACACACCAACTGTAACATCAAGAACTGCGTACACCTCATCAGGTGACCCTGTAATTTTCTCCATGTGGGGATGACCACCAGACAAGTCAGGGTGAGGATGAATGAGCATAGGAGCACTGTGCGCTGTGGCCACAGCACTACAACAATATGCACATGCTACATAAATAAACGACACACGACTGAACAACTCCACTGGGCTATCTTAGAGACCAACCCTCAGTGTAACACAACAACACTGTTCAAGAAAGAACAGAGATAGGTACATAGATTGCAGACAAATACACTGGGTCTTAATGATGAGATTCCCTGGATAGAACTCCTGTTATACCCTGTTATACCCCTCAGCCACCTGTTTCATACCTTAATCCTCAACATATCAACACTACACTTGGAAAAGATTCAGTGTGGCTCTAAATACCCTCTGCAACCCCTACACATACCCACTTGGCTCCTTGTATAAACACTACATACATGACGTATGTCAAAGAGATATGGTGATGATTGTACAAGCCAAGAACCAGGCACATCACCTGTAGATAACACCTGCACATGTGTTCTCAGCCCATGCTACACGTGATTCAAGATAGTCAAGCCTCCTCACATTAAGACTAGGTTGCGATGCTCAATCACATCACTCAGTGGTTTCAATTCCCCAGTTCCACCATACTTTGGCATAAAATGAGATTGCTTTAGGAGAAATCACTCAAAGAAGACACCTCCCATGTTGATAGCCTTTAATAACTTCTTTCTAAACCAGGGTCTACCATCTCAATATGGCACCCACTCATAGACCAACAGTCACCGAGCACATCCACGGTTGGGCAGGACCACACGTAGGTATTATTTATACTATCCGCTTCTACTCATTGTCCCCATTTTCTCTTAATTATGAAATAGATCATGATGGGCATAATGTGGAAATACCAATTCCCACATTGCCTTCTGTACCGGGAAGACCACTCCAAGACGGCAGCCGCGCATGCGCGTGCAGCTGCCAAGCATGTCTATAGCTTGACGGCTCCACACGTGACCCGGAACTGCCACGCCCCCATGCCAGTCTGCAGACTACATAAACACGGCATCGGCAAGCTCCCAGTACCGGCGGAGACAGCGTGAGGTCATGTAGGTGTACTGGCTCCCTTACCTATGAGGAACTGTAAGTAAGAAATACCTCTCTGCTGCATTGTCTGCTTAATTGTCCCTCTGAATGGCCGCCTATTGCTGTTCTCCTTTGTCACACTAATATTGCCTAATCTTATGAATCCTTGCAACACGTCTCGAGGGACCAATAACCGATTCTCATGGGGATTTCTTCCCACTTAATATGGGTGATGCATTATGACCAATATTACCTATTCTTTCATCTACACAGTGTCCTGAGGTTTGCCATCAATGGTGGGACCGAGTATAATCTATATGTCATATGCACTATAGTTTGCCTACCGACCACAGCGGTCTTGACAATGATACTAGGTACTATATGTCCTGTTTGTCGTGCAATCACAAATTTGGCACTTTTGCCTTGGCACCAAAATGACAACACATAAGCCTATATGTTTGTTTGTCCTGTATTTTTATTTTTTATTTGTTCTCTCTATACCTCACGATAGCCTCACACGATGTACGCTAACATTAAACAAAGATGACCACGAGCACCTGGTCCACCAATGGGGGACCAAGGCCGCTTTATACTGCTATAAATATTCAAAGATTGAAACTCAATGCAATTCCATTTTATGCTTTTAGCGTTCCAGAATACTACTTGCTTGCTTCTGAAGTCGCACTAGATTAATCACTACAGGCCACGTATCTGATCTATCTATCACTACACGCTTTTCTGGTCCTGAAAAAGTGCATGTGGTCTCCTCCTGAGATTGTTAAATTGCTCAAAACATGTCAATCTATGAAACATACCCACTAAGGGGGTGTCACAAACCTAGCTACAGAGGGCCATTACATTCCTCACAGCAGCACCACCTTCTTGGTTTTTACTAATGACAGAGACAATCTTTTTTCAATAAATTCTCCAAGCACCCATCCAGTCATTTTTTAACTTCATGTTAGGACACCACTGCCACTCACCCCTACGCACCATTACCGCTTTATCTAAAAGATCCCTGAAAAAGTGACTCTTCGGGGGAACCCATAGGGCATTGCAGTGCCAGCCCGACAAGGAGCAATAGCCCAATGATGAAGCATGACATACTTCTGGGTGTGTAAGGGCATCAAGAACAGGACACACTGTCCCCAACAACCACAGTAGTAGAACAACAAAAGCTTTCTTTCACCACAAGGCATCATTGCTTTCCATGAAGGAGATTCCTCTCTCTCAAAGGTAGGAATGTCTTTTGATCCTTTCGTTGACATTTCTGTAGTTAGGATTTTTTTCCATGGTGGGATAGCTAGCCCCACACATAACCCTTCTCCTTTCATAACTGGTATTACGACTGGTCATGGCGGAGTTAAATGACACTCATTGGTTATACACATTTGAGCCAGATCCAGAACTGAGTCTTGAACTGTGTTCAATAGTGAATTACATTTTTTTATGATAACATTATTTTAAAACCCTCAGCGGGGGATGACTGCAGGCCCTGCACCCAAACCATGGTGTGTACAAACACTGCTGCACCTGGCTTTTTGCTGTGCACAATAGGGGCTTGTCACAGTACCTGCAGCCAGTCCCCCATTGGCAGCCAGTCTCTACTATGCACAGCCATCAGCGGCGCACAGCAGGGCTTGGCTACAGGCCCTCTACCAAGCCTGCAGTAGGTGCCCATCCTCCACGCTGTCTTTGGCAATGCACAGCATGGGCTGGCGGCAGTGCACAACCTGAAGCCAAGCTCTGCAATCCATCCACTGCAGACAGCCAACACTTACTGCTCAAGTTTGTGTGTGAGGAGACAGTGCCTGACTTTTGGCTGATGTGCATGGGTTTTCTCATTGTGCTTGTCCTTTAGTAAGATCTTTAATTTAAAGTAATATGTTTTTCACTATTGTAAATTCTATGTACGATTAGTGAATCTCATGCAAGCCTCAGAACATGAAGCATGACTTGGACTCGTAAGTCCAATTTCTCATTAGCAAATCCCTGATACCTAAAACGGCAGTCAGGGACCGTGGTACTGAAACATGTACTGGAGTCCCATGTTGCCATTTTAGATGCCGGGGATACGTGTGTCAGAAATCAAACACGCAAATCTTGTTACTTTTTTAAACATTGAGTAGGAGGTTGCTAAGAAGGTCCACCCACATAGGCATTGTGGTCAGAGTATGCCTACCCTGACACATATTGTCCCATTGTTTGTAAAGTGCAGAATGTAATGGTTACAACAAGAGAATTTCTTCTCTTGCAGGAGACAATCAGATGTCTCAGCTCCATGATTCCAACTTTGATACGGCTAACTTAGAATGAATGATGGGAAAAAAGGCTCCTTTATTCAAAAATATCTTTTTTTTATTCTCCAGACTCACAAATATTTTGTAAATCCAAAACGGCAGGGATATACAAAACTATTTGCCCAATAAAGCCCATTTAGCACTATTTTAAAATAATAATATCTTCCAAAAAAGTACGTAACAGATTTATACTATTCAACAAAATCATACTTTCTGAGTAAAGTTTGACTTCATTGCTAAGTTTGCTGTAAATCTGTTCAGTCATTCAGACAATTTCCTATGGGTGTTGCAATGGGGAAACCATTTTTTAGCACCACTAAGTCATTTTCCCCTGCATCTTGGATCTGCCAGAAAATCATAGAATACTGAGAAAAAAGTGTGCAATCCACTATTATTACAAGACATTTTCCTGGAGAGCATATACCTGTGGTGTAGGAAGTGTCCCAGTGATGACTAATCCATGTGAAAATAGTGGAATGTACGTCAATGTTCCTGTCCCCTATTGTACAAATACACAACATCATCCTCAGGACTAAACATCGTAGCTAGTTAATATAGAGGATCCCGGGAAAAGTGTCTTCCAATAGAAGGAAAGGAATACATTTAGTCCTGAGGATTGTCTTACGTTTTTGGATAATATCTCAGTGAAACGCTATATCGAGATATGTACAACTAATATGCAGGATAGAGTTGTATATTTTGTCTTGTTTTAAAAAGAAATGAAATCTCTTGTTCAACTACATGCCAGCTGATTCTAATTCCTGTTACGCCTACTTCTTCATTTACGGCCATAAGTATAGAATTTAGGCATTGCGATTTCCTAATTGAAATTCTTAGAAAATTGCAATTAGGAAATCACAATCCCTAATGTTCTAAAACATAGAAGTTTGAAAAAGCGATTCCTAATGAGGTCATAATAGACCTACCCTGTGATTATTAATTAGGTAGGTCGAAGTTTGCTACCTATTAGGAATTTCAGCCATCACAGGAATGGTGGCCTGCTGGGATCAGCAGATCACCATGTCTGTGAAGGCTTTTTTATCAAGCAATTCTTTTTTTATGAATGAAAAGGGCATGCGTTTAAAAAGAAAAAAATGAAACATTTAAGTTTAATTTGCGAAGAGTAAGCAGTAGTCCATGGGACACCTGCCTGCTTAAAAAACAATTTATATCAATATTTACAAAAGAGAAGTGGTCCCAGTGGGACCCCTTCCCATTTACAAATGATTACCACCATCCTTGAGGTATCGGTAAAAAATGAATGTTCTCAGACTGCAATTTGGTTGCAAAACCTTCATACATGCCACTGTGAATTGGTATTAGGAAGGTTCGTCCTAAACATGCCCCTTCCAAATACCGATTTGCAAAGTCAAATTGTGATTAGGTAACAGGTTACCATATTGCAATTTGGCTATTTTACATTTAAAAAATCCTTTTGTGTGGTTGCAAATGGCCTGATTCAGTGAAAGGGCCATATGTGACCTCAAACAGGTTTTTGACATATGAACCTTAGGACCTTGTTACGAGTTTGGCGGTCTGACCAATGTAGGAGAACATTCGCCCCCACCAGCAGCTCACAGCACTGCCGGTCCAAAGACTTCTGTATTACGAGGGTCGGCTCTATGAAAGTGGGGATCTTGCAGTGGTGGTGAGGACTATTACCAAATATATTGATGCCTGTGTGTGCATTTTGACTGCATATGTGTTGGATGAACATATAGGCATAATATATAGGGACAATACTATATACCCATTACCGGGGTGTGGCCCATATGTGGGCAGTACTGACAAAGGCTATATGGTATGAAAGGACTCACCTGTAGATCACCGCACACAGGGTCATATTCCCAGGGTGAAGATCCTGCTGTGAAGGGGGACCTTGAGAAAGGGCTCCATGTTGGAATCTGCCTGGAAGAAGAAGAAAGGGATGAGTGTGCAACCGCCCCCTTCAAGCAGGCGTTCAGACCGCAGTGGAACAGACAATGCGTGGAACAGACAACTTGAACAGTTCCCCTATACCACCCTATGGCAGCTGCCCTTCCTCGATTGCAAACCCGGTGGTCTTGGTGTTCCAGCAGCAGTCTTCGCAAAGCCGATCTTACCAACTCGCAATGCGGCGGTCGGACCATTAACCTTGCCGCGCTCGGACTACCACCGCCGATGTAGGGGTCAATGGGACTGCCAAACTCATAATAAGGCCCTTAGTGTTTTGTTGCAGGAATCTGTAACATTAGATATCTGATTCATGTATGCAATTTTTTTTCAGTGTGTTATAGGTTTCTAAATCCATAAATATTTATTTGCAGGATTTCTTTGTTGTTGAAAATGACCACCCTGTTGAACATTTACTTCACTTTATACTGTTTCCCAAGCTCACAAGGGGTTATTGAGTTTCTCTTCTTAATTCTCTATAACTATGGTATGCGACGATGGGGGACGTGGCTTGACGATCGGCAAAATGGCCGCACACTAGTGTAGCTCTGCCGGCCACCTAACAATATCCTACATAATTCTGTCCTAACCCGGTCCATCTCGAGGGGAACAACGGCAGATCAGCAGTGGGTGACAGGCTCCCGTTTGGTGTGCCTACTATTGTTGTGTACTACTGCATGGCGTGGATTCAGAGCTGACTATCGTGTACCGCATGGTAACGGCGGACGAAGTTATGGAGACCTAACTGCATAGCAGCTTACGGGAGTGTGCATCCTGTGGTTCTCCTGCGGAAGGGGAGACCCTAGCTGCCTGGCACCGCTCTGGTGGTGCGGTACAATAGGGCGGGAGAAGCTTTGAAGGAGCGCCGGCCCTTGGCTGTGGACATCAGCACACAGAGGTGTCCGCGGCGGAGACTGCAGGGGGGTGTCTCACGCGAGCGGCTGGTTTTGAGGCCTGCGTTGGGGCCGCAGTCGCTTCCTGTGGGGCGGGGTGAGCCGGCGGCCGATGCTCCGAGGCGCTGTTTCCCCGGGGCATCGTGTGTGACAGAGAAGAGGCAGCTAGGAACGCCAGGGGCCTCAGAGGGTGACGTGCTGCCTCAACTGTTACGCGACAGAGAATTCCGACCCCTGCGCCCTGTACATGTGTAAGCACCCGAGGGAGGCGGCGATATAGAGGGACTGGCACCGACCTTTGGCAGGAGATAGTGGGGTTCTGGACCTGCGGCTTGTGTGGACTGGGCTGGGACCTGAGGGAGCTGGCATTGAAGGTGTTTGGAGCGGGAAGGAGCGCCTTTGGAGCTCACTGAGATTGTGCTGTCACCCCAGAAGCTCCATTGTGCCAGTCTCAATGGGGACAATATAACACGATTAGTGAGGTTGCTGTCCCATTCACAGCTCATGCTGACCTTCTCATCTCAGCTTGTTACGACTGTCTATGACAGGCGACATCATGGGCAAGCCCGAAAAAAACACAAGCCAAGCTCACGTTCGAACAGCATAAAGGTGGTAAGTCCTCGCAACAGACATCCTCGGACACAGAGCTTGATTCATTAACGCCGGCGCCGACGGCCATGGAGAAATCGCTAGCCACCATTCACGCTAGCCTTCAAGCTATTGATGGAAAAATGTAAGCTTTAAATGGGAGGATGGACCACTTTTCCTCTAAGCTCGATAAGCAGGCGGCGCGACTGGGGGAAGCAGAGCAGCGCATCTCAGATGCGGACGATGGCCTGCAGAAAATCACCACGAAGCAATCAGATATGGCGAAATTGCTTGCAGTGATCCAGGCCAAGAACGAGGACATAGAGGGGCGCTCGAGGCGCAACAACGTGCGCATTTTAGGCGTACCAGAAAGCACCAATGTTGGACGCCTCGAGGATTATGCCGAGACCCTTCTGCGCGACGTCTGTGGGGCAGAATCCCTGTCGTCCATGTTCGCGGTGGAGCAAGCGCATCGGCAAGGCCAATAATTGCCAGACTGTTCAATTACAGAGATCGCGATACGGTATTAACAATCACGCATCAAAGGGGCACCACTCACTACCAAGGAAACACGCTCTCCTTCTTCCCTGATTTTACGGCCACAGTCCAAGCAGCACGTAAAGAGTTTCAGGGCGTGAAGAAGCTGCTGATACAAGAAAAAATTAAATACGCCATGCTGTACCCAGCGCGGCTGCGCATTGGTGAGGCAGCTGACTCCAAGATTTTCACAAATCCTAAATTAGCAATGGACTATGCTAAATCATTGCGCAGTCGGAGCAGATCTTCAGTTCCCACTGACGGGATTGAAGACTGAGATTGGGTGTCCACCAGGAACTCTATGTCTGCATAGTCTACTTGTGACTCCTATTAGGAAAATCCTCATGATTGACTATCTTCTAGGTCAGACGAGACACCGGACTTCATAAACAGTGAGTGGGTGTCGTGCGCCCTGTTGAGTTGGATCAAGGCACAAGGGGCAGAGGGGGCGGGACTATTGGAAGCCTTGTTCCATGGAATATTTGGTGAAGCAAATGTGAAAATGCCGCTGTGTGCTGTAGAGCTCTGGGACACTGCTGATACCTTATAGCTAGAATACACCAAGCGTGGGTAACATTGTCATTGTTAGCCTTGAATACTGCATAGCTGATCTCTGCGGAGCGGGCAGGGTGGAGCGATACTTGGGAGTCGACTGGGGGATGGGACATGATGTGTCTTAGGTGGCCCCTCTACCTCATTTGATGGGGTGAGGACCTGCTGCTACGATCCCCCATGGGTACGACCCAGCTGATGTTACATTCATTCATTCCTGGTATTAAGGGGGGAGTTGTATGTGGGGTATGTCTTTGGCTTGTTGGGGCAGCTGAAGTGGGTGGGGGGAGGGAAGGGTTGTTTTTGGTTTCTCAGCCTGAAGTATTTGTGTTGTGATTGGATTGAGGTGTGCGAGCGGTGCGGCCATACGCCACACTACTGGATAGTGGCATTTTGCAACGGTAGAGGCAACAGGCGATAAGATCATATGTAAAACTTGGAATGTGCGAGGGCTAAATTCTCCCCGTAAGACTAGACAGGTTCTAGCTCAGCTAAATAGCCATATTGTGAAAATAGCCCTTCTTCAGGAAACTCATTTGAGTAAAACTACTGAAACCACTATAACACGCAGATGGGCGGCTTATAGACTGGTTTCTTCGTATTCCACCAATGCCAGAGGGGTTCAGATTTTGGTTAATAGAGGATGGAGTTTACAGCACTGTGCACTAGCACAGACAAAAAGGGACGCTGGGCGATGGAGCAGGACAAATTAGGTCCAACTCTTGTGACAATAATCAATATGTACGGCCCTGTGGTGGATGATGTATCACCCTTTTTGCAAATGCTCATGGTGGTGCGGTCCTGGCCTGAAGCGCCGATCCTGTTGGGGGGGACCTTAATACTCACCTCAATCCCCTGGTTGACAAGTCTAATCCAGAAGGTGCGCCTATGGTTAAAGTTGCCAAATGTGTTACTGATATGATGTTGGAGCTGGATTTGGTAGATGCCTGGTGTGTGGGCAATGAGGGACGGCTGGAGGGCACACATGTCACACCCGCATTTAATAGCTGATCACGATTGGATTATTGGCTGCTTAGTGCTGAGGCTAGCACGTTGGTGGTTGGGATACACACACTCCCAAGCACTTGGATCATAACCCAGTCATCTTTGAGCTTGTTGTCTCTTTGCAGACGCATAGACCCTTCACATGGCGTTTCAGGGTTACACATAATGTGGGGTCCGTTGATAGCCAGGCCGTCCTCTGGGAGGCGTTCAAAGTGACCATCAGGGGGGTATGTATTAGCACCACCGCTGGGGGCCTTTGTGACCTTAGAACAGAATTGCAGGTGCTGGAACGCAAACTTGCGATGCTCGAACGTCAATATAACCTCACGCCAACGCAAGCTATACTTGCCCAAATACGTGAACATGTTGAGGAATACAATTCACTGGCAGAAGCTGAAATCAAATATATTTCTAAACAACACGTAGCCAGGGCCTATGGCGAAGGTGGTAGGTAGGGGAAGGTTCTAGCCAAGAGGTTATGAGACAGGTCCTACAACCCTCCAATTGAATACATTGTCGGTGCGGATGGGTCATTGCATTACTCTCCGCAATCCAGGAACAATTTTGCATGTTCTACGTTACTACGTACACGTCTGGGGGGGAGACGGACGTTGCAGCCCTAGCTGGAACACACTGCGTGCGCCTGGTTCTCTGATATACACAGGAAGTACCTAGACCTGCCAATCACTGAAGAGGATGTCCGAGAGGCCATCCTTGCGCTGCACAACAATAAGGCGCCTAGGCCTGATGGGCTCCGTGCAGAATTTTATAAAGCGTACGTTGATATTTTGGTACCCCACCTGCTGGCCATGTATGTTGAGGCTCATGAGAAGGGCGCACTCCCGCCATCATTGGGACAGGCCCTCATTATTACCCTGATTAAAAAGGATAAGCCACCCGCTAGATGTGAGCCATACCGCCCCTATCATTGATTAATTTGGACGCGAAAATATTGGCAAAAATTCTGACCACCAAATTGCTCCCATTAATGCCCCTACTTGTCCTCCTGGACCAGTCGGGGTTCATCCCGGACCGCTCTACCTCTCTGAATCTGAGAACTATATTTGGCATGTTTCACGTACTTAATCCAAACCTTGCAGCAGTGGCTGTTCTCCTTGACGCTGCAAAAACGTTTGATTCGGATTTATGTGGTATATTCTTTGCCGAATGGGGTTTCCACCCGTTTTTCTCCAATGGATCCAGATCTTTTATGCTGATGCTACCGCCAGGGTTCGGGTGGGGGCTCACCTCGGAACCGTTTGCTATCAATCGGGGCAGCGACAGGGGTGCCCTTTATCCCCCGTTATTTGCTATTGCGCTAAAGCCTTTAGCATGTAGACTACGGCAAGGACACAGGGAGACCGCATTAAATGTTAATAATCGTCCGATAGGAATATCGCTTTATGCGGACAATATGGTCCTTTACATTCGTGAACCGCAGAGATATCTGGCAAAGTACTGCGCAAGTATATTAGATTCAGTTTATTCTCAGGCCTGCAGATTAACTGGGATAAATCGGTTATAATACCATTAACTACTATTACTACTCAGCCTCAAGTGGAATACCCACTGATCTGGTCAGTGGAACCCGTAAAATATCTGGGGGTATGGCTTCATAGAGAACCGGAAGTGGTGATAAGGGAAATCTATGGGAGCGCCTACACTGGTTTGGTACAACAGATAGATCGCTGGAATGGCTTGCCACTCTCCCTAGCTGTGCGATTTGCCATAATTAAGATGATTGTCCTCCCAAAGTTCTTGTATCTATTCAGTAATATCCCTATTCCACTCACCAAACATTTTTTCAAAAAATTACAGACACAGCTAATATGGTTGGTATGGGGAAACCGGCAGCAGAGGCTTAGCTGGCGTACACTTGCACTCCCCATTGAAAGGGGAGGCTTTGCCGCTCCAGATTTCTATGCGTATTATTTATGTGGGCAAGCGCAATAAGCTTACTTCTGGTTCAAGTCGCACGACTAAATGCCGCATGTGGCGATGGAGGAGGGGGACACCATCCCGATACCCCTGAGTGGCATTATCACTCACACTGATAGACAGACGCCCAGATTGGAAATCAACACGCTGGATGCCACTATTGCAGCATGGCAGGAGATAGGGAAACGCACGCAGAAATTACCCCTGTATGCGCCTGCGCTGCCTCTTGCTGGTCATGCAGCCTTGTCTGTGGTGCAAGAGCATGGACCCTTACATCGTTGAGAGAGGTTGGTATCACGATGATGCAGGATCTGTACCCTGAAGGTACTTACATCACGGGAGCGGGGCTAGCGTATATTCAACATCCCACACTCTTGTTTAAATACACTTGCTATAGATTACGCAGGGCCATGCAAGACCACTACACATACTTCCCTAACGAACCAGCGCCACTACATGCACTGCAATTGGTGATAAAGGCTCCTCATCTGAAAAAGATGATTACCAAATTGTACAAAGCGATTCAGGCGGAAACTCCTAGAGGTGTGGACCGCAGCCTAGAGAGCTGGAACTCTATGGTCGCCCCGCATGTTACAGAGGAAATCTGGGGTCACATTTGTGCACTGACGGGACAACTGACGTCCAACAATAATCTGCGGATAATCCACCTAAAATTTCTACACCAGGTCTACCATACACCTAAGAAATTGTATAAAATGGGCCTACGTGAATGAGATTGTTGCACGCGGTGTGGGCAGGCAGGTGCGGATTTTTTGCATCTGGCATGGTCGTGTGGTCGAGTGAGTAAATATTGGCAGGGAGTCCTGGCTCTTGTGGGCACTATGACGGGGTGGAACTGCAGGGTACGCCACTGACGTGCCTTTTAGGATATGTGTCTCGGATTGGGACTGTGCTGGGTAGATTTGTGAGGGTGGCCTTGTTGCTGGCCGAAAGGAGGGTATTGTTTACATGGGACAGCCGCTTGAGACCTAAGACTGAGCTGTGGTTGAAGGACATGGTCTACTGCCATGAACCACTTATGAGCTCCTCCGAGAGAATACTTTCTGGCTCAGCAAGACCTGGGCTCGGACTGAAGCTATATTGATGGGTGGGAGGGACTGGACAACTGGCCAAGTTGCTATAATGCTCTAATGATACTGTGGGCGGTGACTGCTCGTTTCTTTACTGCACACTGACTGCGGGCGATTGTGGTACAAGTACGGCTGATTTTTTGTTGTGGGTATTGTTTGTGTTTCTTTTGTTACTTTTTCTCATTGTTGTATCTGATATTTCGGCAGGCAATGACGGATGTATAATGTCTGAAATGCTTAAAAAAACAAAAAAGAAGAGAAGAAAACTATGGTATGTGACACATACAACAGAGTTTTGGGTGCAGGGCTCGACTGGGACGGGCCCTGCGGCAAACCCCTGCTCAGCATGGCCAAAGGAGTAATGGGCCCTGGGAACTGTTGATGTGGTGCATGATCAAAAAAATCATGGAAATATTTAAAATTAAAGTGGAGCTAATGTCATATAATGTTATCAGAAATTATTCTAAATTTCACAGGGAAATTTAAATTTTGGTTAACAAAAACTTGAATGAATGAAAAAGCTTTATTCGATTTTAAATACATAAAATCATAAAAGCAACAGATACATTACACAGCAACATGGTTAAAAAACATTCATATATTACCAAATTGTTAAGCTTTTCCTTTTCTTTAAAATACTCTTTAAAAAACCTAGCATGACAGTCACACAGGTTGCATCATTTAGAGATAATAAAAACAGTAGGGCTGGGCGACATTGCCTCCATGTACCGAACTTTTTTAAAAGTGGTTTGATCCATCTAGACCTCTCCAACATATAACATTTACAAAAACAGATAACATGCAGAGTAGATTGGGTAGACAAGTTGTCACACGGGCATTTACAGAGATTTCTACCCCAATCATTTACTTTAGGGAATGAGGTTAGACGGAAAAAGACATCGAACCTGAAACGTGTTAAAAGATACCGGTCAAAGCCTTCCAGGCACCAAATCAAATAAGGCTGGATAGTATAGGTAGCTAGGGTGAGTTGATGCTGAATGACAAGATTTTTGTTCATTTCCACACCTAGTCTCAGGGATTCAACATGGTACCAACACAACTGCTTCAGGTCTTTTCTAGTAATATTGAACAGTGAGTCTGGCTGGTGGTAGTACTCCGGTTTACCTAAATCCCTTGTGAATTTCAATATATACTTCAGCCATGGAATCTTACTGACTTTGTCCAACCCCATACAATCCGCAATAATGTCTCTATTTAACAACAGATCAGGGGTAGTCCAGATTCGATGCCAAAGCAAAAGAGGTTGCATGCTAATTAAATCACTCACATATGTAATGCCCAGCTCTGCATGACAATTAAAAACAGGGGAACTTGCCGGGATAGCCAGGATAAATCTTAAAAAAGCATTCTCTACCTTTTGTATAGTAATACAATTGCCAATTACCCAAATACCCGCTCCATAAATAGCTGTGCTAATGCATTTGGCATTATAAATTTTCAAAAAATTTCTGGCGGTCTTTTTCCCATCTTTTTGGAGAATGACATAAGTGCAGCAGTGGCTCTCTTGAACATCATCGTCCTATTTCTGATAGCTGGCCCCCAGGACCCGGTTTCTTCAAGTACTATGCCCAGGTAAGAGAAAGATTTAGTAGAAGCGATTTTTTCCTTCCCAACACATAATCGACACTCTTTATTCCTGGGTCTTCCACACGTCATTACAAAAGTTTTGGACACATTAAGTTTGAGGCCCCTGCTATCCATAAACTTCAAGTATGCGTTCAGGGCCGCTTGTAAACCAATTTGAGTCCGTGACATAATGACGGCGTCATCTGCGTACAAGAGGGAGACAATGGGTTGGTTCTTAACTTGCGGGGAGTCACGTACTTCAGCCACTAGTTCCTTTTCTAGGTCGTTGGTATACAGGTTAAAAAGAAATGGGGCGAGTACGCACCCTTGCCTCACACCCCGCATGACATGGAAGGGCTTAGTGTATTCACCCTTAGTGCCAAACCTCACTTTGACCCTAGCGCTAGCATATAATTGTCTTATGAAGGAGATTAGTACTTCGTCCACCTTCATGTCTCTCAGAATCTGCCACAGACGATCATGAATGACACAATCAAACGCAGCGCTTAAATCAACAAACACTGCGTAGAGTTTGCCATCCTTTGCTTGTGTGTATTTTCCCAGGAGTAATGTAAAATTTAACACCTGTTCTGTTGTGCCCCGTCCCTCCCTAACCCATATTGCACAGGAGATAGGATATTGGTCTCTTCCGCCCATTGTTGCAAACGGTTCAAAACTACCCTCCCTGTAATTTTCATAGAAGAATCCAGGAGGGATATGGGACGATAACAGGAGGGATTCTCCCTGTCCCCTTTCTTGAATATGGGGATGATTATTGATTCTGCCCAAGTATCTATAAAGCCCAGTTCACAGCTAGCATCAAGTACACGCTTAAGAAGTGGAGACCAAAGGTCGATCTGATGTTTAAAAAGATCGATGGGGATGCCATCAGCGCCCGGGGCCTTATTGCCCTTACTCTGATCAATGGCGTTTTGGATTTCAGTTAGTGTCACCTCTAGGGCAATTGGCAGAAAACCAGCTTCCCCAGGTCCCTTTATCTTACTCCCGCTGTCTACCAATTTATGGACACCACCCGGATTGTAGACTTCGGCAAATAAATCTATCCATGCATCTTCTGTTATTGCCACTTCCAGACTGCCCTTATCTCCCAAATAAAAAAATGGGGCCTTAACAGCTGCCCAGAAAGCAGAACCATCCCTGCTTATGGAGGCCTCATGGAGGTTTGCCCAGGCTTCATTCTTTATATTCCGTTTACGTAATTTTCGCGCCAGATTATAACTACGCCTGCACTGAGTAATTTCCCCCTGATTTCTTGGCTTTTTACTCAACGCCCTGTTTAATTGGGTGTGGGTTTGGGTGCATGTCGAGTCAAACCACCCGTAACTAGGCGGATTCCGTTCTCGAGTGGGACGGAAAAGAATCATTTTAATTATCCTGGTGATCTCTAAGAAAGAGTCCTTCACCTCCAAGTTTAAGTCCTCGTCCTGTAGGCATCTATTAATAGGTAATAATGCTTTCTTTATTATATTCCCATTGGTAATCTCGGGATTAGTCTGGGACCATCTAAGAGCGTACCCATTTTGTCTGCTTAAAGTACAGTTACTAGTCCAGACAAGTCTTTCAATCAAATTGCAATCCTTGTATACAGGGAACTGAATACCAAAGCCAAGTGGGAGATGGTCACTAACCCCAAGTATATGTGTTGAGAAATCAGTTATCCAACTTGAGTGGGAGTTAGAAATGGTGATAAAATCTATCAGAGTATTATGACCTCTCCCAACATAAGTGGGACTAAACTCTACCGGGGGCCTACACAGCATATTAATAAAACCCATATCAAATGAGGCCATCAAATCGTTAAAAGAGTCTCCCCTGTTGTGATGGTCGAAATGGGGTTGATTCTCTGATTTATAAGCTTCCTGATCACCGCATCCGCTCTGATAGTGCTTACAAAGGTGCTGATTAAAATCACCTCCCCATATCAAAATGGAATCCCTTAACAAAAACTTAATTCACTAGGGATGGTTAGGAACACAGTCCATACCTCACACAACATCCATTCGAACCATGACTCACACATACATATAGCAAACATCCATGCAGAGCTAAGTATGCTCTTGATCTTCTCTTTATATTCTTCTACGTTTTAAACTTTCTCTTATTTGTTTATCATTTAGGCTAGGTGTATCTTTCTTGGACGGATGTTGCCTGCTATCTGCAATTTGTTTTCTCTAGCTTTCCCAGCAGTTAATTTGTTCATCATAAAAAAAATTCCATTTGCACCTTGCATGGAATAATCGGCGAGGCGAGTGAATGGTTTTAATTGCTTGGTTTGGATGAATTTAGGGTGGCAGGAACTGCTAGTCTTTGTGTCCACAATTTGGGGTGTTAAAAACTGGTGATTTTCTTTCTAATCAATATTCATTCTTGACTTCAGGGTCTAAAGCAATACATCCACTCTGCAAAGGGTGTTAATCACTGTTAACATATTATATAGAATTAATTCTACAGGGGAATAATGGAAATCTGGAAACAAATTAGAACGTGTTTAGCAATTTTTTATGTAACCATTTAAATAAAATGCTGTGTATTCTAATCCTAGCTTTGACATTTTACCAAAAATCCTATATGCTGGGAAAGTCACTCCACTGTCTGTGCTTCAAATTGCAGATATGTATTAAAATAATATTCCTCTACTGCTCCTTCCTACCATTGCTGGTTTCTCTAAAGTGCCCTCAAGTGTATTCTGGTACAGGTGTACACAACTTGTTTTTGCACTTTGTGCTCCTTAATCTTAATCACTTATATGTGGTGGACAAGATTTTCACGTCCTACCCATTACACCTGAATGCACCAATTAACTGAGACAAGAATGCTTAAAACCCGGGGACCAAGCGAAGGTCAAAATTACTTCATATGGTCACAGTTTCATCCTTTCCTGTCAAAGGCAACAGGCCCTGCCACACAAATGGGGTACCATGTTTATCATATGTTTTGGAAAGTTAGGTGACAGAATTCTTGAGGATCCCCACAGATCAGAACTTTCCATCATAGAACGTGAATTAAATGTATGGTGATCCATGCAAGTCACACCATCCTGGACTCTCCTAGTTTTCAGAAAAGTCTTCAATTAGTGTGATTCCCTTAGTGGTAGTCAAGCCTCTGCTCAAATATTACAGTCAGTTGCATTGCTGAAATGCAAAACTTTCAAAACCATGTAAAAAACCTTCATGTGCACATTGCGTTTGGGGCCTTTCATGTTGCAGGCGATATGTCCAGCGAGACAATTGGATTACCAGTTTTATCAGGAGACTTTTGGGAATACACAATAAAAGAACATACGCTATTATCAATTAAATGTCTCTCTATTTTCGACTTTTAAACATAACACAGTGTGCAAGAAAGAATATGTTTTGTAAAATGCCCTCCGAGCCATATGATAGTATAGGTAAACCTAAATTCAGGTAAGGTTTGTACAGATAAACACAATTAATAAACTCTTTATCTTGAGCTCATTAAAAATACATGGATTCCCTTCATACCCATTTGTGGTACTCAGTGAAGTGTGATTAGAAGCTGCAGCTCAAGTGTTGGGTCATGGTAGCCTTTGTTTTAGACAACCAACAAACACTACGTGCATGATTCACAAAGGTATTTTACACTTGTAAGTAATTTACACTTTTGAGTAAGTTTGACATTTTTGTGTCTCTTATCCGAAGTGATTTGTCTCCACATTACTCAAATCCAGCCCTTCAAAATCACCAAGAACCTCTGACTTGCTTTTTGTACAGTTCTTTCCTTTTATGTTGACTCAGACAGAGAAAAGGATTGATCTACAGAATTGGGTAGTTTCTGAAATTTCCTTACGTTTTTGAAATGTGAAGAGGAGAAGATGACTAGACTAGGATGTACTTTCATTGACCATTTCTCTATTTTGTTCTGAATGCCAATTTTATTTGTTTGCAACACAGATATGATGTTAGTTCTCACAACCTTGATGATGACCATCTCGAAAACAGATTTAGTAGTGATCCCCAAGTTTTATACAATACTGAGAAATTTCAGTGCTCATGACTACTACTGGAGGTTTAACTCTTGGCTCTATTTTCTGCAGTATCAGTGGCTTCACCAGCTCCCTTACTTCAATAATCAGTAAAGAACCTTCTAGGGTATGCCAGATATCTAAAGAGAACTAATCACTGCAATACATATGAAGCTAAGGCTCCTTTCTTTCCACTTATAGCATATCTCCCTAGAATTTGATCTATATCAAGAAATCTAATATGATTCTTACTCACCCCAGGTGATGGACTCTTGCAATCTCCAGTTGTCTTCCTTACCTCTGGTCACTACAGATTCATGTTGGCTTAGAAGGTTGGTTGGAAAGAATGGTAACTCTTATTGGGCTAAGGAGAATAAACCACTGTATTTCTGCAGGTTATCTGGTGTTGTACTTGCTATGCGTTTCATTTGAATTTGACTGCCGGCAAGATTACTTTCCTCTGACGCCCGGAGTAGTCTGCTGGTTATGAGTGTGTGGGTGACAGTTTTTCTGCATTCGGGGGGAATCCATTTGAAGGTTTTGCGGAGGATCCGAATGCAGCTGAAACTGGTGGAAGCGATGGAGTTGATCTGGCGGGTCATGGTGAGGGAAGAGTCTAGGATGATGCTCAGGTTCCATGCATGGTCTGTCGGAGTGGACAGGCTCCCGAGGGCGGCGGGCTACCAGTTGTTGTCCCAGGCGGAGGGTCTGAGGATGAGGACCTCAGTCTTTTGGAGTGGAGCTTCAGGCAGCTGTTTTTCATCCAGGCGGCGACGTCCTTCATTCCTTGCTGGAAATATAGTCTGGTGTCGTGTTGGGGTTCTTCATGAGGGAGAGGATGAGCTGGGTATTGCCTGCATAAGAGACTATGCTGAGCCTGTGCTGTCTGACAATGGTAGTGAGGGGGACAATGTAGATGTTGAAGAGCATGGGGCTTAGTGATGATCCTTAGGGTACTCTGCAAGTGATCTCTGTGGGTTTAGAGAGATAAGGGGGGAGTCAGATCCTTTGGGTTCTGCCGGAGACATATGAGCGGATCTAGGCAGAGGCAGTTTTACATATCCCAGCATCATGGAGTCTGGCAGCGAGAGTGCGGTGAGAGACAGTGTCGAAAGTTGCGGAGAGGTCTAGTTGGATGAGGGCCGCAGTGTGTCCCTGGTCGAGTAGCATACAATGTGGTCGGTGGCGGCAAGGAGAGCGGTCTTGGTTCTATGGTTGCTGCGGAACCCGGATTGGGAGGCATCTAGGATAGAGTTCTCTTTGATGAAGGTGGTCAGCTGGGTGTTTACGAGTCTCTCGGTGACTTTGGCTGCAATGCGGAGGAGAGAGATTGGCTGGTAGTTCTTCAAGTCTGTTGGGTTGACCGTGGTCTTCTTGAGGAGGAGTTTGACTTCCACCCACTTATGTCGTCTGGGTAGATGCCAGATTCGAAGGAGGTATTGATGATCTGTCTTAGCTCGGGTGCGATGGCGGTGGCGGCTCAGTGGTAGATGTGCGGAGGGCAGGGGTCCATGTGGGCTCCTGAGAGGGTGTTCCTCATGGTCGCCATGGTGAGTTCGATAGTGACGGGATTCTAGATAGTGATGGTCAGCTCTATGTCGATGTGGGGGTGGGTGGGCTGGTGTCTGGCGTCTGTCGCTGAAGTTGCCGCAGAAGGTCTTAATTTTCAGATGGAAGTAGGAGATGAGTTTTTTGCAGAGTTCCTGGTATGGTGTGACATCCGTGGCTTCACTGGGGGCTTGGTGAATTGTTGTATGATGTTGAAGAGTTCTTTGGTGTTCGTTGTGTTGGTGAGGATTTTGTTCTTGATGAACGTCCGCTTGGTAACTCTTATCTGCTGGCCGTATACTTTCAGGGCACTGCGGTAGCTGTTGAGGTCTTCCGTGGTTTTCCGGTTTTGCCAGGCTTTCTTGAGGTGTCTGCAGGATCGCCTGGTTTCTTGGAGTTTGGTGGTAAGCCAGGCGTCTTTCAAGGGGTGGTGTTTTCTGGGGTGGCGGACGGGTGCGAGCTTGTCGGCGCATCTGGAGATCTACCATTAAAATTCCTTGGCTGTGGATTTGGCATCAGTCTTGGCGGAGGGAGGGTCTAGGTGGAGGATGGTTTTTAGGTGCTCCTCTGTGATCTTATTCCAGTTTCTTTGTGGTGGCTGTGCAGCGAGTTTGGGTCCTGTGGTGGGGTTGAAGGTGAAGTGTATGCAGTGGTGGTCCATCCAGAGGGGCTGTGAGGTGTGGCTGAAGTGGATTTTTGACCCTCCTGCGAAGATGGGGTCCAGGGTGTGGCTGGCTCTGTGGGTGGGGGTTGTGATGAGCTGCTTCAGTCCGAGGTTGGAGAGGTTGTCGAGGAGGGTGGTGGAGTCGGGGTCGCTGCGGTTGTTGAGGTAGAAATTGAGGTCTCTGAGAAGGATGTAGTCCATAGAGGTGATGACTTGGGGTATGAGGAGGTCGGCAATGGTGGTTGATGACTAGGTGCGAGGTCCCAGGGGTCTGTAGGCGAGGGTGCCGCGTAGTGTTGTCCTTGGGCTGGTCTGGATTTGGAAATGGAGGTGTTCTGTATTTTTGTGGGGGTCGTTCGTGTTTGAGGTGGAGAGTCAAAGGGAGGTCTTGTGTGTGGTGGCGTGCGTCCCCCCGGGGTTAGGGGGAGGTCCCTTCTCTTGTATCCATCGGGGATGGTGATGTTTGCCAGAGGTGGTGTTTGTCCAGGTTTTGGTGAAGAGGGCAACGTCAGGCAAGAGGGTGTCGAGCAGGTCCCAGATCTCTATGGCGTGCCTGTGAAGGGAACGTATGTTGAGGAGGATGCATGTTAGGGCTTCAGTAGTGCGGGCATCCAAGGAGTCTCCAGCGGTCATGGGTGCGCTGTTGATGATGAAGGATTGTCGACAATGTCTGCAAGAGAACTGTCTTCGGGTGGTGTCGGGTGTGGCCCTTTGGCAGTCGCTGTGTCTTCCGGGGTTGAATGCATGAAGGGCGTAGGTGTTGTATCGGCGGGGTTCCGTAGATCAAGGGTTTCTGGTGCTGGCTGCGGTCAGGTCACGGATGGGGGCAGACGGACTTGCTCTTCGGCGCGCTAGGGGGCACCGCTGCGTGTGTCCACTGCGCTGCAGTGGTCGCCACTGAGTAGGGGAGGGGGGGCCGGACTACAGGAAGGGAGGCGGGAGCAGAGCTGTGTCAGGGGGAGGGGCCACAGGCACAGCAGCGATGGGAAAAGTACAGTAAACCAACACACAGTGGTAAACAAAATTCTACAGAGTAAACATCAAGGAACACAGAATGCCAGTAATATTACGAACAACATTGAGGAGGAGAAAAGAAAGAGTTGGCAGTGGGGAGAATACCTGTGGCGCTGGGACGGGCTGTGGCGTGAACACTGCTCAAGGAAGGGCTCTGCACCGGGGCGACGTGGCGGTGAGGCGGCACTGCTGCGGAGTGCTGGCCTGGACCAGAGGTCCAGTATAATGGAGGGAGACGCAGTTGATCTTAGTCAGTGCAGGGGGCTCGACCATCGTAAAGGTTTTTACAAATAGCTCATAAATTTCGGTCTAAACCACTATATTTTTCCAAATCTCTGACCATTTTAGGTTTCTATTATTATTTGAAATCACAATTGGTGCTTTAATCAAAGTAGCCCAAAGGTTTGATTTCAGGAAAAAGTTACAATTAGTTTAGCACTTAAGGCCTGGTGGTCACTATCTGATCTAGAAGCAAGCTCCACATCTATTAAAAGCAGCCATTAAGCCAGGTCCCACAAAAAATAATCTATGCTGCCTCTAATCAACCTTCTTATAAAGGTTGGGTGAAGCAGATCTTCTATCACCCATAGTGCAACCCTCCTTGGGCTTATTTAGGAAAGCTCTACTGCCGTTCTGGGTATTCTGCATGCTCCCTGTCTTCTTCCTCCCCAAGTGCCCCACTTATTCTTTGATGCTAAGATTCCCTCTACTTCCTTGATCAGCTCATTAATGTCGTCCAGTTTGCAATATTTTTGCTAAATGCCTAGGATGTTTTTTAAGTCCTCCTGCTTCTGATGGCTTGTTAGTCACCTTCTTTTCACCATATTTATGGAAGTCCCTTGCTTTTTAGGCCAAATTCAGGTTAGTATAAGCACAAACTATTCTAATTAAGGCAGATAATTATTTTTAGCACTAATGTGGATTGTGGCCTAAAGGCTAGAGCAGTCGACCTCAAAGCGGAGGAACAAGGTTTGAGTCTTGGCTGGGACGTTCAACATCCTGTGATTCTGGGCAAATCACTTAATCTCCCAGTGCCTAACAAAATGATTTTGTTTGTCTGTAACACAACTAGTGCTCATGTAAAGTGATCTGATACCTTCAGGTCGAATTTGCGATATTTTAAACACGCAAAAAAATACAGAGATTATCAAGATATTAAGGATAGAGAGTCCCAATCAAATACCATTTTCCCTCATTAAAGTGTGTTTGCGACCCCATGGGCCTACCAGGAGGAGTGCGAGCAAGCTTCCTTCAAAACTTCAAGTGAGCCAATGTGTCAATGGAACATGACTGGATGCGGGTGCATCTTTAATTAAAGAATGACTCTGCCAATTTCAACAGTAGTTATGATTAGAGTCAAGGAGCCATGGAAGGTGCCCAGCCTGGCCTCCTCTGGGCGCTGGTAGGCGCAGAAAGGCCTGCTCTTAGCCCGGGTGCATCCCACGAACATCCTGTGCATCAGGGCTGTGAGATCATTTAAGTAAGCTGAATTGCACACAGCTGAATATGCAGCAAGGTGGGCATTGAGTTCTCCAGCAGCTGGGCAGTGAACCGACTCACCCCCTGCAAGCTTGGCGTGAACCTGGCCAGCAGATATAGACAGTTACCCAATGTTAGCAGGAGCAAAACAGTGGCAAGGCTCCCCAGAGCAATATTGCAGCACAGTCAGAGATATGCGCATCCCCTGCTCATTGGGGCTGAGGGCCATTTAAGTAAGCTAAATTAAACACAGCTGAAGATGCAGCAAAGAGTGCTGGGCAATAAAGTTCCCAGTGGCTGAGCTTTACAGCGGATGACCCTGCAAGGCCGGCGTCTTCCTGGTCAGTAGATGTCGACAATTCCCCAATTTAATCCGGAGCAGAAGATAAACGATGGCAAGGCTATGCACTGCAATATTGCGGCCAAGTCAGAGAACTTGTGTTTCCCCCATGTAGCAGGGCTGTGGATCTATTTACATAAGCTGAATTGCTCACAGCTGAACATGCAGCAAGGGGTTCAGGACGTTGAAGTCCTCAGCAAAAGAGCAGTGCAGCGCATGGGCATCGAAAGACATGATTTCAGGGGGGGTATCATTTTAAAGTTATCCATCATCCAACTCTTTTTGACAGCGTCAAAGGGCAGGGGTAAAGTCATTATCACATAAAGCGCAGGCATGCAAATGGTTGAGAAACCTGATGCAAAAGCGTAATAGAAAGATCAAGCTGCCATTGTCTGATTAGCATTTTCTAATATGCTTTTAAGTTAACACTATTGCATGCACCACATTATTCATACACACGTGATCAAGGCACTATTATAAAATAATAAAAATAAAAAAAGCATGTAGAATCTGCATCCAGTGTTAAAATGCATAAATGTTTGACAATTAAAATATATGACAAATGTATTTACTTTGAAAATCTATTTACCTAAATATATTAAAATAAGTAACATTAAATATATTAACTTAAATGTATGCACATAAATAACTACTGTTCTTAACCTAATTGGAAAATGGCACGTACTGGGCCAAATTTGCAAAGGTAAGCTGAGAAAAAAGTCTAGATGTACAACTTTCAGTATTCACAAAGGGCATTTACAAGTAGTAAAGTTAGACTTTTGTCTCAGTTAATCTTCAATTTTGGTCTTAAATTTAACTGAGACCGAAAGTCCTTAGTCTACTGCTTTCTCCTCCCTTCCCCCCTGTTTTTCTGAGTGCTATCTCCTGCTTTTGCCTAATTTTTTACTGCTTTCTCCTTCCTTTCCCCTGTTTTTCAGAGTGCTTTTTCCGGCATTTGCCAAATTTTTTACTGCTTTCTTTTTCCTTTCTCCCACCCTTGCTGTGTTTGGTGCCATACTAGTGCAGTATAACACTACAGTACCCATAGTTTTACGTTACACTTTCAAAATCCACCAGCCAATGACCCCCATGGAGTTGGTTCTTTTTCCCTCACAAATAATAACAATGCGGCTCATTTGTGTGGGAATTCTCCCAATCTGAATATGCAGTGTGATAAAATCCAGGGGGGCAAGTGCCCTCCTTTACAGCCACCACAGATGCCCATGGTACAGCGGCTAACCCCCTGCAAGGCCAGCATGATCCTGGCCAGTAGATGTAGACAGTTTCCCAATTTCAGTAGGAGCAAAATGATAGCAAGGCGCCCTAGTGCAATATTGCAGCAAAGTCAACAAACTCATGCTTCCCCCTCTGCTTAGAGTTATCCTTTTCAGAATTACTCTTCAGTTGTGGTTTATAAGATTTGGCTTCCAAATTAACTCTACCTAGGGTTGTATAAGTCTGCTTTATAATTGTATGTATTAAGTAGGTTGGGAATGTGCCTTTCCAGTCTATTTGCTAAAATCTTTGCAAACATGTTTGCTTCCAAATTCAATAAAGAGATGGGACAGAAGTGTTTGAGATCGGAATGGTCTTTGCCTTCCTTAGATATAACTATTATAGTGGCTTTGGCAGCCATACCAGAAACTTTGCCATACAAAACATAATGGTCAAAAATCTTCTCAAGATATTTACTGGTCGATGAAGTAAACATTTTATGAAAGGCAATGGGCTAACCTTCCCGACCAGGAGCTTTCCTAGAATGAGTAGCTCTAATAGCCTAAATAATCTCTTCAACTTCAATTGGTTTACATAAATTGACTTTGTCGCCAACTGCTTTAGTAGAAATACTAAGAGTACTGTGGAATTGTTGACAAATTAGCTTAGAACAATGCCTTTGTGGGGTATATCATTTTTCATAGAAATCTCAAAAAATATTAAGAATTTCTTGGGTATGAAACTTTTTCAAACCATTTTTATCAGTAATGTGGTTAATTTGTGTAGTGGGCCAGGTATCTGGGGCATTGCAGATGTAGAAGAAATTCAACTTTGTAAAAATACTTTCATTTGCTATCTGCTGGCGGTCCCCAGCTCTACCGCTACTTTTAGTTGTCATAGGGAACTTGGTCTCCCATACATTTCTGACATCATTAGAATTAATCCCCTCCTATTGTGGCATAGGTATCTATGGAGGCAGGTTTTATTAGAGATGTCATTTTTGATTGTGTTAAATTGGACAGGGTGGCTAATATACCATGGATTAGCTATATAAAAAGAATGTTCCATGATATTGGCCATGAGGAATACTTTGAATCTCCAAACAGCATGGAAATGATATTTAAAAAAACGTTAAAAGCATATTGCCTGAACCACCTAGAAAATAAGCGTTGGTTTACAGTCAGAGAGAAGAAAACAGTTATGAACAACCATCTTATGACAAGATGCTTAGGGATACAACCCTATCTGGTACAGGTGCAAGAGTAGTTTCTGTCGTATGCTTCTAGCTCGTTTTCATTGTGGTTCTTATTTTAGAATGATTACTTTCCCAGAACCTAATGACTGGTCAAAAAATCTGCCCTTATGCCCCTGTGATGGTATTTCAACACAATCAACCTTGCACTGTATACTGTTTTGTAAATATTATGTTTTTCCGAGGAAAAAGTTTTTGTTAGAACTGGCTATTTCTGGTAGGCTAAGGCTGACGCCAAAGCCAGGCAGAAACCACCATTCTAGTCAGGGCAAGGGAGTCACACGCCAAGATAACCCTTGCTCACCCCCTGGTAGCTTGGCACGAGCAGTAAGGCTAAACTCAGAGGCAATGTGTAAAGCATTTGCGCCAGCACACAACAGCAACAACATACTAGGCACACCACAAAAGAAACTCCACACAAGGTTATTATAAAGTAACTTTTGTATTGTAAAAACACATCAGATAGTATCACACAATATACATGGTGCCAACTGGCATGGGCAATATTCACAAGGGATTATTTACAGGACAGGGCCACATGGGCCACTGTCAGAATCAACACTTTTAGAAATTAGAATAAATATAGCACAAAATAACATTTATAAATCACATCCAGTAACTACTGGGAACAGGTAAGTACCACCTACGCAACCCTAAACACCTTAGGAGAATGTCACGCAGGGAACCAGGACCTTACTAGGACCACCTGTACTAAAAAGAACAACCACCTAAGTATCACAAAGCATTTAGGGGTATAAGCACAACACATTACACATGATGCATGAAAACACATTCAGCGGTGTAGTAAAGGGAAACACATGATGCCTAAAAACATTCAGAGGTGTAAGACAAGGGAAACACATGATGCATAAACCTACACATTCAGCGGTGTTCAGAACAGAGCACATGATGCAATAAAATACATTCAGAGGTGCAGCGCAAGAAGACACATGATGCCTAGAAACATTCAGAGGTGCCAGAACAATACAATAGCGCAAAAATCACATGATGCCTAACAACATTCAGAGGTGCAGGAATAACACATGATGCAAGAAAACACATTCAGAGGTGCAATAACCATACAATTGCGCAAAACTTACATAAGCCACCACCTGTGGCAGTCTCTAGGCCAACTGGCCTTGTTGGGGCTAAGACGCCCTGTGTCCAAAAGTCAGGGGCCTAAACGGTGCAGGTGCCCACTACTTGCTGGGCACCTGTGGACAATCCCAAGCGCCTAAACGGTGCAGCTGCCCACTAATTGCTGGGCAGCTGGGAATCCTCAGAAAACTGCGATAGGGCCCTCACTGACCCTGGGGCGCAAACTGCGCCCACTGCTGGAGCCACACAGGCTCTGTCACACTGCGCAGACCGTTGGAGCCATACAGGCTCTGGACATCGCACATGTCCCAAACGTTGGAGCCACACAGGCTCTGAAACTAGATATGGCCGTTGGAGCCCTCAGGCTCTGCAAACAATGGCCCCTCGAGCCTCGTGGGCTCGTAAATACAACTGCCCTCAAGAGCCTCACTGGGCTCTAAATAACGATGTGCCCCCTAGAGCCTCCGTGGCTCTAAACACAATCTGGGCCCTGAGCCTCTCGTGAGCTCTCAAGAAATGCCCCCAGAGCCTTTGCGGCTCTCAAGATCCAAATGTGGCCCCTTCGTTGGAGCGGCCCCCTATCAGGCGGGGGCCGCTCAAGAACTACTGCGGCCGCGCTGGACACTCACCGGGACTCTCGCTGGGGCTCCACTGGGTGCTCTCTCCTCCCCCCGCCCTTCTCCCCGGCAGCGCTACTCACCAGCTGCTTCTCCGGGGCGGGGGGTTGCACCACGCTTCACCCGGTCCCCCAGCTTGGGACCGGGACTTCGGAAGGCGGAGTCCTCGTGGCTCCAGGCTCACTCTTCGGCCGGGGGCTTGAGGAGGCGGCAGCCAGCATCTCCGGGCACTTCTCCGGTCTCCCTCCTTCGCATGGGAGACCGGCAACGAACAACAAAGGAAGCGGAAATCACGCACGCCAGGCCCCACCTGCAGTCAGGCGGGCAGGGGCCTGGCTTCCTGTTTCGCCGCAACGGCGGCACCGGCAACCTTTTCGGGGGCAATAATGAGGGATGGCACCCTCGAATTCCACAATAAAAGTAGAAACGGGGTGAGCACCCGTTAGGCAATCAAATAAATGGGGTGGCACCCATCCATAAAAAATAATTAAATAGGCGGGGCATAATGCAGGGTAGGCTCCTGCGATTCCCCACGCAAAATGCGGGGCGCAGAAACGCCCGCAATAAAGCAAAATGCGCTATGAAGAGATAAAGCGCTTCCAGGCACTTCAGGGTTGAATACAGCACTCCAAAACGCTGCCAGGTCCAGTGACAAGGTCCTTCCTGAAGTACAGCACTTCCCAGGGGCTAAGGGGAGCAGAAAGTCCAGCAACAAAGTCCTTTAGGAGTCCAGGGGCTGGGCAGGGCCCAGGGATTCCCCTGGGCCCAAGCAGCAGCACGCCCCTGGCAGATTCAAGTCAGAAAACAGGAACAAATTGGAAGGGGACACAGCCCCTTCTTATACAGAGACAAGTCTTTGAAGTCTTTGTGCAGGAAGTGTGAGAACCAGCTAGAACTGGTTATAGGGGACTCTCTTCAGTGTCAGGGACAGAGGTGACAGTCGCCCAGCGGGAGGTGGAGCCAGCATTGTGGTCAGGCAGGCACAGCCCTAGTCACTCCCCGGTGCCATCTCCTCCCACTTCCCTGGCAGCAGATGCAGCCTTTCATCCACGGGCTGACTCAGACAACCTCCTGTGGCTCCCCAGCCCCTGCCACTCTCAAACCAGACAGTCAATCCACAAGCAGGCCCAGGCACTCCTGGACCAGGCTCACTAGCCAATCACACGCCAGACACAAATTGCACAAATATGCCAACTTCTAAAAGTGGCACTTCTACACTAGACACAGTCATGCCGCATATATCATTACGCAGCATTCAATCTCACGAGTTCGCACATATCAAACTCGCCCCTGCACTCCCCACACATCAGGAACTACCATGGGCATACATATTCCCCATTCATTCCTATGGGAGGGCATGTCCCTCACCACACATACACAGAGAGCTCAAGCACTTTACACTGTACCACAGTGAAAAAGTGCGCAGAGGCCTAAAATCACAAACACCAGGTCACAGAAACAGGCTAGGAACAAGCAAAAAGTCTCGGGGTGAACCTGCCTAAAGGGCTGGGTCCAACAGTTTTTAATCCCGATCCTAAGAAGTTGGGGCCCAAGACAATGTAAAACAGCTTTCTTAAGGTTACAACTTCTGGAAAATGAACAAACTACCATGACTAACTCCTCCTCTTTAAGGGCTGCTATTAGATATTGAAATACAATGTAAAGCTTTCTATAGGGAGGTCTTCTGCTTTGTTCTGTGAATACATATGGACTGTTTTTTATGATTATGAATTATGTAATATAATGTGAAAAGCTCTTGTTTTTAAATTTGTGCTTTTATGATTTCATTGTACCATAAATAGAATAAAGCGGATTTGATTTGTGTAGTGTTCGCATGGTATTTGAGAGTAGATGCTAACAATTTGCCGGCTCTATAACGTAACAATTATTGACCTGATTTCTGAGTGTGCACTCCAAGATAAGCTCCTTTAGTAACTATAGAGTTAAAAGAACATTTCAATTGTTTAATGTCCTACAAAAGAGATTTGTTGCTAGTATGTCTATAGAGTTCCTCCTTATGTTTAATTTCATCTCCTAAAGATGGAGAGCTCTCCTGATATCTCAATTTCTTCTGGACATTTGTTTAATAATGTGACATCTTATGGTACACTTAAACACATCCTAAAGTATTATCAGGAAATCCACTGATAATTCCTTTTCATTGAAGAAACGAGCAATCTCTTTATTACGTTCCTTGACAGCAGCATCATTCTCTAAAATGTCTGTATGTAGATGTCAGTTATGGGGCCTTTTGAAACCGTAAGACTAAAAATAGAAAACAAAACTGTTGTATGATCAGAGACAACTATTGGGTGAATCATGACATTTATTGTAGTTTTTTAAAAGGGAAGAGTGAACAAGAAGGTAGTTCATACAAGAGAAGCTTGAATGGGGTAAGGAGAAGAACTTGAAGTCGCTACCCATAGGGTTATGGAGTCTCCAGGCATCGAGGAGATGATGAGAAGAACACATACTAAGCAATTATTTGTGTGACCTGGGTGGTCAAAATGTACATGCAGAATGCCTATCTAAAATAGAATCAAGTGGAAGATTTAAGTCTCCCCCAACAATTGTTTTAGATTGTTTGGGAATTTCAGCGAGTTGTTTGTTTATCTCATGTCAGAAGTTAGGGCTATCTGTATTTGGAGCATATAGATTCATAATTTACAGATAATCAGACCCACTAGTCAGCCATGTAAGCAGCCATCTCCAGCTGGTGTCCTGTTCACCTGATATTATAAATAAGACATATTTTTTAGAGAAAAGTGTAATAACCCTGTTTTTCTTCTGAGAAGCAGTAGCGCATGTTAAATCTAACACCCAATCTCTTCTCATAAGATTGGCTTCCATAAAACTTAGTTTCTTGGAGTAGGATCAAATCGCTCAATAAACTCTTATAATTATCTAGGATCTTGGTCCTCTTTACAGGGTGGTTTAAACCCTTAACATTAAGGGAAACTACTTGTATACCCAGTATTTGTATATAAAGCTCACAGACATAAGATACATCTGAGTAATGGGCTCAGTGACAGCCAGAAGACATGAGAGAAGCGGAGGAACTTAAGAGATGTCCCATTTATAGAGTGTGGAGGGAGGGGAGGAATAGAGAATAGGGAAAAATCAAGAGGGCTCAAATGCTCTCCAGATATAACCGAAGAAACATCCTAGCCCTTTCCCACCAGGGATGTCTGTAAAAGACATATTGCAGGGGGAACAAGCGTGGATCAGCAGCAGCAACGGCTACCATCACCGGAACAGACTACTTGGCCAGAGAGAATCAGCAGAACAGAGGAAAGACAGCAGAACAAATGTTACCATCATAAATGTGTAACCAAAGGTTTGTGTAATCACAAAAGTCATGCATCAGGGGTGTAGGATTAAGCAATTGCTAAATAATTAAATATGATGTGCGGAATACATATGTAAAAAGATTGCATTCCATAAGTAAACTCGTCATAACAATTATAACATAGTGGACAGGGTTCCCTCTGTGCTGGCCAGTAACTTCTGGCCCATCGATACCTCGACTGCAGTTAGGCCAGTTGAAACGGTCCGTAACCTGAGCATTATGTCTAATGACAAACTCACAATTTAGGCTCAGGTTACTAAAACCCTGGGCTGTTGTTTTGCTATTATCAGGTCTCTGCTGAAAAGTACGATTCTAAGCAGATTACATGACTGCAATGCCCTTCTGTTAGAGTCTCTAAAAAAAATTCTGGATAGACTTCAGAGGATTCAGTCAACGGCAGCCACGCTAGCCCTAGGTTGGCCTAGAAGGTCCTCCTCCTCTTCGGCCTTGGCTGAGCTGCACTGGCTCCAGTGGAGACAGATAATTCCATTTAAGTCTCTTTACCTAGTGTTTAAGGCCTGGATGGGCTGGGGCCTGCTTCTATGCAGAAAAAGTTTGAGTGGTATGCTCCAGCTAGAAGCCTCCGCTCCTCATCGGCGAGACTGGTTAAGATACCGAGGTTCAGGAAAGTTAAATCGGGTGGCAGAACCTTTGGTGTTGCAGCTGTTAGACCTTGGAATGAACTCCCATTGGAGCTGAGACAAGTCAGTGACCTCCTACTTTTTAGAAGGAGACTAAAAACTTGGTTGTTCCCTAAAGCCTAGCTTGCTGTCTGCTTTTTGGGCACACTTATATACTGCACACTGAGTTTGCTAGCACCAGGATGCCTGTTAGGTGACAGAGCGCTTTACAAATGAATAAAATAAAAAATAAATAAAATAATAAATAACATATACATTTCAGCTTAAATGTAACCTTTCACATCTGCTAACATTCATATAAGAAACATTTATATAAGATCTAGGGCCAGATGTAGGTCGGTCGGTAACGGCCGAAAATCGGTATTTTCGGCCGTTACCGACCGGTATATGGGTGACAGGTATGTAGGGGGCATTATTTTAACGAATCGGTAAAATTACCGATTCGGTAATTTTACCGATTCGGTAAAATAAAAAATCGGTAAATTTACCGATTCTGAGGCACCGAGATGTAGGTGGGACTCTTCAGAGTCCCAGAGGCCTTACAGAATCGGTATTTTACCATCAAATCCAATTTGATGGTAAAATACCGATTCCGGTGTGCATGCACATGTGTGCATGCACACCTATGCCATGTGACAGGCAGACCTGCCCTTAGGGCATGTATGCCTGCCACATGGCACCCGAGCCTGTTTTGGGGGTGCCAGAGGGTGTCAAAGTGACACCCCCTGCACCCTTGTGCAAATCGGTATTTACAGAATCGGTATTGCCCATTGATTCCTATGGGCTTCACAGCCCATAGGAATCAATAGGAAATACCGATTCGGTATTTCCAGATTCGGTAAATACCGATTCTTAAAGATTCGGTATTTACACATCTGGAAATACCTACATCTCCCCCCTTCATATTTACCACTTCTTAAATACCGAATCGGTAAAATTCGGTATTTAAGATGTGGTAAATAAGAATTACCTACATCGGGCCCCTAGTGCTCTACTTACAGCATCATTATGAACTGGCTATATGGTATAAGAGGCATAATAATAGGCAATGTTGAACGAATTATCATCACATGTTAAACAGTTAGAATCATTTCTACACTGTACCAATAATTGTCACATCAAGAAAATCAAGAAAATAACTTCATGGCCAACGAAATTCAAGTGGATATATGTACCTTTAGAAAGACTGTTGGACTTTTTGGCTAAAGTTCCCTAAACTTTTTGCTTTTCCCCTAGACCTTTTTTCTGACATGGTGTTGTCAACTTAGATGCTTTGGGAACTTTGCCACAGCTGATCAGTGTCAAAGTGCAAGGGCTTCCTGTGTAAACTGTAATAGTAATTAGTTGTCCATGATTAATATGTTTTCCTTACTAGTAAAGTCCCTAGTAAAGTTCACTATGGATGCCAGGGCTGGTCATGCAAATGCTACTAGTGGGCCTGCAGCACCAATTGTGCCACCCAACAGGTAGCCTTAAAAGGGAGAACTCAGGCCTGCCACTGCAGTGCCTGTGCGCAGTTTGTTAAACTGCCATGATGTCCTGACAAGTGCACCCACTTGCCAGGCCTTACCCTTCTCTTTCTATGCACATCAGACACCCATATGGTAGGTCCAAGGTACCTCCTGGGCAGGGTTTAGTGTATGTGAAAGGTAGGACATGTACTGATGTGTGTACCATGTCCTGACAGTGAAATATTCTCCATTTCAATTTTACTGTTGAAAGGCAATCTTGTTCATAGGATAGAATGGGAAGGCTGTGTAATATGTTTCCAGCCTATCTTCCCAAAGGCTTAAGATGGAGAGATGATATTTAGGGTGCCTCAACTCACAATTCAATAACACATCTTTTTGTGAAGGTGGTTTTTGCATTGTGTGTTTAGAAACCACTCTTTTTGAAGTGGCTGGGTTTTTGTGCTCTAACATTTCTGTGTGTCTCTGCCTGGTTGTGGATTGACTGTCTGGATCTGAAAGTGATGGGATCTGAGGAATGTCTTGACCCAGGGGAGGAGGTGAGACAGCAACAGGCTGACCTGCATCTGAAGTGTAGGGGGGAGGAGTAGCCCCTGGTGTGAAGAGGCCTGGGCTTGCGCCATAAAACAATGGCTCCATTTCCTGCTGAGAGATTAAGGATCCAGACCTCCATTATCAAAGGAAGAAGGTGTCACAGGCAGGGAGACACCCAGAACTGGTTTGGACAGGGGTCAGTGCCCCCCTGAACAGAGAGACTCCAAGGACTTTGAGGGGTATAACTATAAGAGCTGAAACCCCTGAACATTGGATTGATCAAGTCTGAAAAGGATTGAAACTACTTTGTGGTCAAGAGGAACCTCTGCAAAGGAAGAAACATCTGAAGAGACTGATGGAAAGGACTGACCCTTGCTGTGTGTTGTGAGGCTGGCCTGCAGTTTGCTGATTTAACCAAGGAGAGTCTAAGGGAGTTTGTGGTTTGCTGTGTCCCCCTGCTTGAAAGGACATTGCTGAGTGCTGTGTCCTGAAGTAACTTGTCCCCAAGGTCCCGAGGAGTGCTGGCTCCCTGTTGTGGAAACTCAGGTGCACAAAGGTTTCCCAGTGTGTCTCAGCAATGCTGTGTGCGTGTGCTTTTTGCAGCCTGAGCCCTTCATGAGAATTGTTCTGTGATCATGTGCACACGGAGTCCAAGTGTGTCTCAGCAACGCTGTGTGCGTGTTCTTTGTGCAGCTTGAGACCTTCGTGAAGATTGCCCTGTTATTGTGCACACCCAGAGTCAATGTCAGTCTCACCGATGCTGTGTACTTTGTGCAGCCTGAGTCCTCCATGAGGATGGCTCTGTGATCATGTGAACCCAGAACTCAAGTGTGTCTCAGCAACGCTGTGTGCGTGTGCTTTTTGCAGCCTGAGACCTTTGTGAGGATTGCCCTGTGATTGGCACACCTGAAGCTTGAGTGAGTCTCAGCAACGCTGTGTGTGTGTGTGCCCTGTTGCAGCCTGAGATCTTCGGTATCGCCAACGACCCGGAATCCACAAAGTCACATCGGAAGCCCAAGTCGTGAGAAGAGGAGAGGAGAGCGAGGTTGCACCCCCCAGGTAACATGTGCCGCTGCCTGGGGCGGGGTGTGGGCTCAGAGAGAGACAATATCGGCCTCTTCCATTCTTGCAGGGTGAGCCTCTGCTTCAGCTCATATCGCGGCCTGTTCATGATTCTTGCATTACGAACTGCATAGCCTTCATTAGGACAGCATTGGATCATCTAGAATTTCTCCTTAATACTGCCAGAACCTACAAGGGCAGGCTGGCCTAATACCCGGCCATGTGGAGTATTACAAATACACACATGTTGGATTTATATTGTGTGGTCTCATCGTAAACCTTTTTATATAAACATATACTTTTTTTTCTATGAAACTCGTGTGGAGTCCATTTGTGGTGTCATCATTGGGTTACTGAGAGCATTGTTGCAAATAGTTTACACACTTGCCTTGAAGATAAGCCTGGCTGCTCATGCCAAGATACTTAGGGGGTGAGCAGGGGCTATCTGAGAAGGTGTCCGTGCCTTCCCTTACATGGCAGCAATGGTCCCTATTTGGCCTAAGGTACCTACCTCAGCCAACTAGAGACCCCAGTTTGAAAAAAGACCATATAAGATGAGCCCTCCATCTCCTACCATTGTATAAGACATTCCTAAAGAAGTATACCCCTGAAGTAACCTAAACAACACATGTGTATTGCCTAACACAGTATAAAATGTCAAAATATGTCCTGTGCATAATATAAAATGCCTTAGAGCAGTAACAGCAAGCAAAATTACGACAGAAGCTGCTGCATAATTTATAAAAGAACAACCTAGAATAATTAGAACAAATGAAATAAAATCTTGTAATTAGTAGAATATACAAAGACAGAACCAAATCTTAATGTGCGTCAAAAGTATATGGCTTATCAATGAAATGTGAGAAGCAGGCCAGCTCCATATGAATGACTTGGAACGTGCGGTAGCAGATAGAGAATCCGAGTCCATCTGAGATTCAGAATGATTATCCCAAAAAGTTGACAGATCTGCAAGATCATAAAAAATCGGTTAGCGACCTTTGAAGGCTATCAGTAATCTTGATGGGCCAGAGAAAGAATGTGGGATTCCCATAGCAGTAAGCCTTCTACGCAGATTAAGAAAGCCCTTTCGACGGTTTAGGGTATCTCTGGCAAAGTCCTGCAAAATAGAACTTTTATGGCCTTCCTATTGAATCATCTTAATCTTCCTCAGTTGTGCTAAGATTTGATCTGGGTGGTGATGTTGCAATGGTTTGAAAATCAATGCTCTTGGCAAAGACATATTTTTGGGTTTATAATTTGGAACTGTGTGAGCTTGTTCTATTTAAAAACCATTTTTGAAAGAGAGTTGCAGAACATTTGGAATCCAAGTCATCAAGAAGTCAATCACTGAAGGAGCAAAATTATCAAACCCCTCCGGTATTCCAAAAATACGGAAATTGATCTCTGGTTACGATCTTCCGGCTCTGTTAAGTCTCTCCTTAAAGATGAGAGAGATCGTCCAGGTTCTGGATGTGCATTGCTTGCTTTGTTTGAATAATCTTCCACATTACTTATTGTTGTCTCAGCATTAGACACACATATTGAAAGTATTTTAAAGTAATTTTGAATCCCTGCCGTCTCCACATGAAGTAAATCCATATTGATTTTGGTGCTTTGAGCTATATCATGCAATGTGTTGAGCTTAAGTAGTATAGCCTCTAGAGTTGAAACAGTCAGGATTGCCTTTGACCGGATAAGTAGAGACCGTTTGGAAAACTTCGGATCTGCCTTGGATTCTCTGTCTTTAACATTACCGCACATGCCTTCCACCATTTGACACACTAGCGTAGACAATAGAAATGTAGGTTTCTTGAGATTAGAACAAAGGTACATTAGCCAATGCACACAATAGTTTAAAGGACGATGTTTAGGACAATGTACTCCTGAGCACTCAAGTAACTTGGGCTTAAAGACCAGATATATAGGGATTAGAGGCTTGAAGAACATTAGTACTTCAGTGAAATGACTTCAATGGAAAGACCTTAATTTCATTTAGAAAATAATATGCAGGATTGTTGTAATTTGGCAGCGATCAAGGGTTAGCATCAGCTGAAGCCATCTTTGTATTTCGGAAGCCATCTTGTATTTTGGCAGCCATCTTGTCTGCCATGTGCTACCATGTGCTCACCATGTGCTCTGTCCTACCTTACTGTGGTTTGCTCTTGTATTCTGCCTAGTAAGAAACTATAATTAGCTTCTTCCACTGTGAACATGCTCAGTTGAGCTTGCAGCTGTCCATGCAGCTGCTGTTAGTTTGTAAATGTCAGTATGTGTTCACCAGAATTAGCCACTGTTAGCTCCTCCCACTTGTTGGCTGTGCATTTTCTGTATGACCTTATGTGTACCTACAACCTTCTTCTTGTACTTGTACCACCTTTTGAGCCCCTGTGTGGGTATAAAAGGACCAAGCTCCTTCCATTCAGTGTGCTACTTCGTACATTACCGAAGGGTGTTGTGTGAATGTAGTTCCACCTCATGAGGTTAATAAACTCTTTGTTTTGTATTTCAGTTTCTGTGCCAACTTCTATCCTATTGGCCTGGGGACTTGTGCAGAGAAAGGCAAACCCCTAGCACTGGTAGGTCTTGCTGAGGCCCACCTCCCACAAATTGGCGCCCAACGTAGGGCTCATCGGCGACTCGGATGCCCAATGGAGTGGTCGAAGCGAAGGATTGGAATCTCGCTACAGATGATCATTGCCCGAGGAGTCCCGCGTCTTGGCAAACCACAGCGTTTTTCCTCTTTTTCCGATCTGACCATCCAGGTGGTGCCGGTCCTTGACTGAGATCTCTTCTGTTGATTCGCCGTGCAGTGACCATTTGGTCAATTTAAGAACTTGGCAGTTGGAATCTGGACACCAAGTGATTGATAAGTGTTGTTTTGATGCAACACTTGCTATTGGTTTTGATGCCTGGGATTGGTAAGGTGGTTTTTGCGGCACTTGCTGTGGCTATGGAATTGTGTTGGCCAACTTGGATTTGTATGTGATTCATATATGAATTGCAATTTATATAAGCAGGTAATGAGGAGAATGTTCTCTCTTTTGAATTGATTTGAATGGCACAACGTACTAAGAGTACCTTAAGTGCTACTTTGGTTATAATACTGCATATTGTGCACTATTTTTGGCATGCCTGTTTCTAGCACACTTCGTAGGATGTGTTGCTTTTGTAGTGGTACCAATTTGAGGCTTGATGAAGCACAACCGGCCCCCCCAGAGGGGACGCCTAATAGGGACATGCATATTAAATATGGTATTTCTTCTATAATGCACAGCACATTATGGAATAAATATATTCATAAGGATCCTGAGTTGCGTTGGCCTGTGCATGGGTCATTTGATTTATGAAAGATTCAGTATGTGGAAAAATGTATGTTTGAGGGAAAGACTAGGCAAGAAATATTTGACTGTGTGAGAATGTGGGAGAAAGAAGTGCGTGAACGAATGAAGTGTGAACAAGCCTTGATTGAAAAAGAACAGCAAAAGAATATTCATGCGATAGCATTATAAATGAAAAATAAAGAAATGAAAGAACTAAAAGAGAGAGAGGATAGGGAGCGCCATTTACAGGTAACTGGCCAATACGCTGTTCGGCGACCCCTCTATCCTATCCTTAATAAACCGCAAGATAATTTCTTGTTATTAGATCATTCTCCGTCCTCCGTATATCTTTCCTTCTGCTCCTCATTAGTCAGATGAGGATTCTCCTACAGACCAGGAGAAAGCCCTGGAAACTCGTTCTATGTTGTCCGCTGAGTGTGCGTCTCAGCTTACATCTGCTGCTCGTAAAGCTGCACATAATATTGCTCCTGCTTCTGACCTTTTATATGACATGAAGGATTGGCAGGAAAGGGAGCAAGTATATTTTACAGAGGTGTTTGCCGCTGAAGTTGTTGAACGGTTTAGGAAACATCCTGATGATTTGGAACCTGTTGATATAGCAAATAATTGTAAGCAAATGCGTGATGGTCTTTTTGTCTTTTCTCAGGTGGTTCACTCAATCAGGCGTTTGGTTAAATTACGTGTTGAGACAGTCCGTTTGCGGGAAGAGAAAAAGGCAGCAGACGCAGCTGCACAAACATCTCAGACCAGCGTGGCCCAAGCTTCTATCTTCGGAACCGATAAGACTATGATAGTTCATGCAAAACCTATGCGAGAAGCCGCATCTTTGTATGTTCCTCCTAAAGGAACGGGCACGAGTGATGATAAGGCTTCCTCTGATGCAAAGTGTTATTTTATTTATAATTGGGTTTAAACTCCTTGGAATAGAGCGGATGTTATGGCTCTTAAAACTGCATTACTCGATCCGCGGAAAAATCCAGCAGCTTTTTATGAGGAAGTTGAGGGTGCTATTAGCTCTTGCACTATGACTCTGCCTGAAATTGACCTGTTTTTCGGATTGATATTACCCTCTGATATGTGAAGAACTGTACGTAAGGTTGATGATCATGCGACTTTTGGGGCATTATGGAAGGATTTAGAACGACTAGATGTAGAAAGGGAACCCGCACAGAAACCCTGTCAGTTAATTTTAGATCTTCCCGGCAGCCATATTAGTTAAGTTAAAAACGATTATTCCCCCTAAAAAGATAAATTGGACTGTATTAGCGTCTTGTAAGCAAAAGGCAGGTGAATCTGTTTCTGACTTCTTTACACGCTTTGAGGAGGCATTCCAGGATTTTAGTGGCCAATCATTGACAGATGACACAGGCAGGCATCTGTTCGTCGATAAATATGTCGCAAATCTGCTGCCAGGAATAGCTAGTCGCCTAAAGGTCAGTGAGAGCTCATGGACTACCTCTTCTCCGGTTTCTCTTTTGAACTATGGCTCAGTACTATGAACGACAGAAATTAGAAGCGAAGGGTAATAAGGATAAGAAGACTAAGGAGTTAAAACAAAATTTATGTTGGCTCAGGCTTATGGTCCGCCTTCTGGAAGTAATGATAGAGGTGGACGTGGATCGTCCTACCTTACTGTTGTTTGCTCTTGTATTCTGCCTAGGAACAAACTATATTTAGCTTTGTCCACTCTGCACATGCTCAGTTGAGCTTGCAGCTGTCCATGCAGCTGCTGTTAGTTTGTAAATGTCAGGATGTGTTCACCAGAATTAGCCACTGTTAGCTCCTCCCACTTTTTTGTATGCCCTTATATGTACCTAAAACCTTCTTCTTGTACTTGTACCACCTTCTTTTGACCCCCTGTGTGGGTATAAAAGGACCAAGCTCCTTCCATTCAGTGTGCTACTTCATACAATACCGAAGGGTTTTGTGTGAATGCACTTCCACCTCATGAGGTTATAAACTCTTTGTTTTATATTCCATTTCTGTGCCAACTTCTATCCTATTGGTCTGAGGACTTGTGCAGAGAAGGGCGAACCCCAGCACTGGTAGTCCTTGCTGAGGCTCACCTCCCAAAGGATAAGTGGCATATAGAAGCAGATTATTAACCTGAGGAGCACTAAGTCCAATTTTGTATTCAGAAGCCCACAACCATTGAGACGGAAAATAATCTTGCCTCATTGGCACTCTCTCAGAGGCACCAGCAAAGTGATGTCAAGGATTCACTGGAAGTGGTACATGCAAACGCAACGGCAATTTCGAATGTTATAGGGCAAATTTAGAATTATTTTCATAATTTGCTATCAAACCCCAGAGACTATATGGGACGTGCTTGCCGGATGCTCTACTTCGCTGTCCTTTTGCCACCATAACTGACCTGTGAATCCCCGAGGCCCTGGGACGCCGCAGCCTGCCGCCAACTGCCCTCTGATGCGGGACACAGCACCACAGAGCCCACTGAGCGCCGGGACCACAACACCCAGAGTCCCCAGGGCGTGCTCAGATTGCGTCACCACCAGCGCCAGGAGGCGCTTAAATACAGAGCGGCCCTCCCGCAGCGCGGGACACGCTTGCCTGATGCTCTACTTTGCTGTCCTTTTGCCTCCATAACTGACCTGTGAATCCCCAAGGCCCTGGGACGCCGCAGCCTGCCACTAACTGCCCTCTGACGGGGGACACAGCACCACAGAGCCCACTGAGCACGCCGGGACCACAACACCCAGAGTCCCCGGGGCGCACTCATATTGCGTCACCACCAGTGACAGGAGGCGCTTAAATACAGAGCGGCCCTCCCGCAGCGCGGGACGCGCTCGGTGTGCCCGGGCCAAGGGCGGGCCCATCCGCGCCTGTCAAAGCCAAGAAAAGGCAGGGCAGGGCCATATTCCTTTCATCTGGCCATTGGTCTCCTTGCATTCCATCAGTGACATTGGAAAGTGGTTAGTGACTGTTATTTTGTCGTCCCGGCGGTGCATATACACCGACCATCCTGTCTTATCCTCTGCTATTTATTTGTTGGTAGCCATTTGTGATCATGAGTAAATGCGGTGATAAGGGGGCGGGGAGCTCAGGGGTAGCGGATACTCTTGATTCCTTTCTGATAAGAGCGGAGTCTGTTTTATGCCGGGAAATCAAGTTAACTCAAAGACACCTTTCTCTGGAACATCCCGTTCCTCTATTGGTGTTCCCTCTACTGGCCCTGTGGTGTTGTTAGAGACAGATGCATCCGTGGCCAATAGTGAGGATCAGGTGGCTGCTTTATCATCTCAGGGCTTAGCAACGCCCTTATTGGAGCCACGTGAAGTAGATTTTTCTAAAAAAAGGGATACACCCCTTACCTCTCCTTCCCCTTCCTCCCTAAAATTTTGACCCACCAACAACGCATGAACAAGGCGAATATGGGAGAAACCTTGGTAAATGTAACCTCAGTTAAGAGGAAAGCGGGCAGTATTCCGGCCACTTTACAACAGGCCAGTAAAGTGCCCGAAAAGAGGGGTGGTACACGGGGACAGAAGGGGTGTGTACGTGAGGCAGATGGTTCAAATGCACATAGTTTGTTGGACGCTAGCTCTCAGGTAGGAACAGAGCAGATGTTGTCTGACCTGGAGAAATGGATTGTTTTGAAAATCGAGGAGAAGTTATTAGAATTATTGAGACCAATCTCCTGTAAACTCTCCGAAATAGATACCAAGCTGGACAAGATTGAACATCAGTTGTTTTCCCCTACAGGTATCCACAGAGTGGAGGCCCTAGCAAATCTATTGCCCCGCCCGGGCCTATGGGGGTTGAGCCCAGGCAGTTCTCCACAGTGGCTGCCGTGGGGGGCAATGTAACTTCTGAGGCTCCCGTACAGAACCCAGTCGGTAAGCCGGGCCCGCCTCCTAAGGTGAGACCAAAGGAGGGCCCTCAGGTTGATATAACTGGGGCACCAGGTCGGGGAACTTATGTACATCAGTCTACAATGGATAGGATAAATCTTCCCCCTGAAGCAACCCCATACACTGTCATTTTGACGGACATCCCCCTCTACAGAGTGGTGTGAAGAACACTGGATGTCACTGCGCAATAAGGCACTACACCACGTAAATAATCTGACTGGTTTGGGGGGCTGCCTATTCAAGGAATTCAAAATGATACATAGGATCCCTTGGGTAGGGAAGTCTGCTAAAACTTTTAGAGGAGATTGTGTAATTTTGATCTTTGCCTCTTTGCAGATTGTGAATCTGATTTTGGAGAGGTCGGATGCAAGGTTTGGTCCAGAGGATGGCATTGGTATGGTACCTTTAGGGGTTTTCTATAGAAACCTTCCAGCTGTGTTAAATGATAGATCAGAACGCAGGTATTTACCCCAGCCACGAGGCCCCCACAACTTTTTCGTACCTGTTCACAATAGCTTTGAGGTGTTCTCAAACCTGGATGAAATTGACTGACTAGTAACCCCAGAAGTAACTTCCATCGCTGTCCAACCGATTGAGGTCCAAAGGAAGGAACTATTAGTACTAAGTGCATCCCCCATAGAGAGGCTGGGTCTGATCAAAACTAATGATGGCACTAAGCTTCTAACCTGGAACATTGCAGGCCTAAAAAACAAATTAGACGATGTCACCTGGAGAAACTCCTTATGTGGGGCTGACATTATTGGGTTGCAGGAAACCTGGGACACCGAGAACTTGCTATGTTTAGATGGTTATACTACCCACTTCATTCCAGCAATTGCCTCTAGTATGGGGAGGGCAAAGGGGGGGTTAGCGACTCTAGTCTCGGCTGGTATACCTGGTACCCATACTCAACTGGACACAGTGTCACCGCACTGTTTGGCAGTGCAAATTGCCTCTAGTAATATTGGTACCATTTTGATCATTAACTTTTACAATTCATTTGACAGAGCCACCACTATAGAACACCTTGTTAATTTAAATCTTTTTCTCGACAACTATAGAGAAGCTCACACAGACTCCTGCGCGGTCATTGTCTTAGGAGATTTTAATATCCATGGTTGCCCTGAGAAGTGTCAGGTTATGGATTGTTTAGGCCCCATGGATCAGGGAGATATCCATTTTGAGCACTCTGCTCAAGGAGAATTTTTGGAAGTTTTAATGGCCGATAATGGATTAATTCCCCCCTGTATGTGGAAGGAGGCTGTACCTACTTTCAAAGGGAATGGAACATCATCAATCATTGACTACATTTTTATTAGCTCTATGCTTGGTCCCAAGGTCCGTGGCAACTCAGCAATCTGGTCTACATTTAGCGACCATAACCCAGTGGTCCTGACCATGGTGGACCTGGTCGATAAACCTGAGATACAGAATAGAAGGACGGATAAATTAGATATCCGGCCGGTAGACCAGGCCCGCAGAATCAGATGGTGTGGAGTAGTACCTGGAGATTTCAAAAACAACCTACTAACTAAGGTTGGAACAGAGATACACATTTGCATGAATGAGCAAGCTGGGGACAAGGAGGTCCTAGAGGCATACATTAAAATTTGTTCCCAGGAATCCGATGATCTCAAACAGCCCGGCAAGGTGAACGACTTTGCCGGGGAGGGTTGGTTTAATCATAATTGCTCGCTAGCACAACAGAGACTGATGGAGGCCCTGAAACATAATCCAGTGGATAAGTCCATTGTGGTGGCATTAAGGAAAGCCTACTAAGCGGCCCTGGAAAATAGAAGAAGAGAAATCAGAGGCGAGGCATGGGAAGAGTTAACATCTATTGATGTTCTCAAAAACAGTTCCAAATTCTGGGTAGTGGTCAATAAACCTTTTTTTAATGATACCTGTAACGACCAATTAGACTGCGGCATACAGGAACAGGTGTGGTGTTCTCATTTTAAACCAGTCTATGAAGGGGATGACTTGGGAGGGGTGGATATATCCTTACCCATGCAGGACCCTTATACTTTATCTGTGACTGAAACAGAGGTGGCAGTGGCCATCGGTAAGATGACAAGTAACAAGGCTCCCGGACATGATGGCGTCCCAGCGACCTCTTTAAATCGGATGTCAAGACATGGGCAAAGGTTTTATGTAATGTTTTTAATAGGGTGTCCAAATCAGGTTTGACGGGAACCTGGTCTGAATCTGTTATTGTGCCCATTTTAAAAAAAGGAAATAGAGGGGAACCCAGTTGTTACCGCCCCATAGGTAAACTTACAGGGTGGCTGGCAGTTACAAATACTCTTTCGGGTCTGCAATTTGGGTTCAGGAAAGGGCGAGGTACAATTGATCAAAGTCTCAACCTTCAATTATTAATTGGGAAGTACACAATCGTCAAAAGGGGCACCCTATATTAGGCCTTTATGGACATTTCCTCGACCTTTGACCTTGTGAATAGGTCCAAATTATGGACGATGCTTCTTCACTTAGGCGTGGATAAAAACATTGTTTACTTCCTTGCTGACCTCCATAGGGACCTATCTGCCACAGTAAGATACGACCGCAAGGGTAATTGCACAGGAAAGATCTGTATTTCCATTGGTGTTAGGTGGGGTGCATTTTAGCCCCCCTGCTTTTTACCTTATATATCAATGATTTAGGCACCGTTTTAACAGAGGCCTGCAAGGACATACCAAGGGTAGGCAAGCGATCTATCCCGTCATTGTTATATGTGGACGATGCCGCTCTTCTAGCATGTACCGCAGTAGGGTTGCAAAGCCTTTTAAACTCATTCTCTGTTTTTATGAAAGCGTTAGGTCTCGGCATCAATTTCTCAAAATCTCACATTATGATGGTGGGCACCAAAGTGAAAGGGGTAAAAACCTTGCATTGTGACGGAAATGCCCTGTCCAGGGTATCCACTTTTCCTTACTTAGGCGTCAAGTTCGACGACAAGTGCAGATGGTTACCCCAGTTGGTAGCTAAATGTAATGTTTTTGCTAGATCCATCTTGCCTGTTCTGGGCTTTGCCCGAAAACTGGGTGTTAAACCGTTGAAGCTCTGTTAAAGATAAATGACGCCAAATGCATTTCCCTCGCTATGTATGGGGCAGACCTCTGGGTTTTAAGAATGTGAAGGCCATCCAAGTGGCGGAGGATACATTTTTGAAAACCATTTTATCTCTCCCCCAATCTACATCTGGCTACATTGTTCACCAGGAGTGTGGGGTGGGCTTCCTGGAAGACGGAATAGCTATAGCTCTTCTTTTAAAATGGATCTCCACCTGGCTGAACCCCGAGTTGGAGTTGAACCAAGAAATACTTAGAGATTGCCTAGCACTCGATTATGGCCATCATATCCCCTGGCTGAGTTATGTCCACACATTAGCTGTCAAATTGGGCCGACCTGAACTGTTTAACTCGCCTGATAAGCTAGTGAAGGGGGATATTAAGTGGGCCAAGGACTCCTATAAGTTAATGGCATGTTCGGCCAGAGAGGATAAAGAGCTGGGTAAACCAACAGTAAGGGCCCATCAACTATTAAAAACTTCAGGAACGATTGAGCCACTCCTGAAAATTGTAAATAATGCGAATCATCGCTTTTTACTGACGAGATTCAGGTTGAATAAATTCCATCTCCTTTTTACTGAATCTCCAGGGTGGACGAGGGAGGAAGATTTGGGGATCTGTTCATGCGATGGCTTCTCCATAAAGGATACTGTGCATTTTATCTTTTTCTGTGTTCACTTTTACCCCATTCGTAAACGCTTCATTATTCCTCTTATAAAAGATAAGGGTTTTACGCAAGTTAAATCGGCCTTCCTTTACTTGCAGCTACTCTCTAATATATGGGAGATTTTCAATATAGCCAACTTCCTCACCGTGGCTGTAAGATTAAAGAAATAAATTAAATGGAATTAGCCACTATAACGATATTTGAAGAAATGAATTGTGACTGAGTATTTTCTCCTTTTTTAAAATGTTTTTAAATGCCTTAAAGGATGTTCTTATTTAAAATGATAAATTATAGTGTATACATTGTTAGTTTCCACTTTCTCAATTGTATTCTTACATTTGTAGCTAATTTTGGTCTTGACATAAAATGTTTAGTATACTTTTATGGTTTTTGTTATGAACCGAATAAAGAATTTTTGACTGACTGACTGGGTGGATTCTGTGCCCAACAAATATTTAATTGAGGCAGAGAGCATGGCAGCTAGACAAAAACATGAGACTAACAGCCTGATTCATCATTCTCCCGTTTTGCGAGCCCCTAATAGCGATTCATAACGAATCGCTATTAAGGACTTGCAAAACGGGATTCATGTAGGAATTGCAATAAATATTGCGATTCCTACATGTTCCTTATTTGCGATTAGCTAATTGCTAATCGCTAATAAGGAATAACTCCCCATTCATTCCTATGGGCCTACAGGCCCATAGGAATGAATGGGGAGTTATTCCTTATTTGCGATTAGCAATTAGCTAATCGCAAATAAGGATGCGATTTCAAGGGTGCAGGTGTATCCAAAGGACACCCTGTAGCACCCCTGAAATGTAATCTACATTGGTGTTGCGCACACACATGTCCAAAGGACATGTGTGTGTGTAACATGCAACTTAGAAAAATGCATTTAAATGCATTTTTCAAAGTTTTTGCTATTTACCGAGAGGTCTGACCTCTCGGTAAATAGCGGCCCAAAATTGCATTTTCGCAATTTTAAAATGCTTCATGAATTGCATTTAAGGAATCTCAAATAGAGATTCCTTAAATTCAATTCTTCGCAAATGTGCGAATTCTTAAATAGCGAATTTTGCATTTGGGATGATGAATCCCGAATGCAAAAATTGCACTCGCAAAAGGCAAGATTCTGAGAATCTTGCCCTTTGCGAGTGCAATTTAGCTTGATGAATCAGGCGGATTGTGTTTGGCAAGCAAACCATTAATAACAATATGGCAAGCAGCATACTCCATATGAAGTTGTTTATAATGTAGTGTAGTTCCTATCTTCCCAATAGGCTCTGCGCATTGGAATAATACCTACAGCAGTAAAGGCCTAGGCCAGACGTTAACTAGGTCTACTACTGTCGATACTAGACTTAAAGTTTTGGGTTTGCCAGCGTAGCTCAGAGTTAGCTAGAAACTTTCTCGAATGTTCAGGAAAGAATTAACTCCCCTGATTAGACAAGAAGGGATTTAGTTTCTGACAACCATAGAACATGACAACTTTGCTCTCCCCTAATCAAGAGTGTATCTCCAGAGTCGTGTGAGCACAAGGCAATTATTTTACTCAGTCAGTACGTGCATTCTTAGTCTCATCAGATTGTAGAGAAAAGGAAGAGACGGGCGTGTTCAATAAAAAGGTGTTATTTATTGATCAGTCTCTTTTCTCGTACAAGAGAAATGGATCGATATTATTGCAATACTTATAGTTAAGTAAAGTGCATACATTAAAAGCAATAGTATAGAATAATACTGTAAAAACATTGATATGGTTTCTGAGCCATATGATGTTTAAAATGATTAAAATATATTTACATACACATATACATTTGACTAAACGTACTCAACTGGTGTTTCTAAATACGCCTACCCCGTGTACCTTACCTAAGTCTAATGCGTGGGCGGGAATAGAAAGTTACAGTTTAAGTTAAGTTTGTTTTTGCCAAGTGAATAACTAAAGAATTCTCTGTGAGGGGTTATTCAGTTCTGTACCTGGAAGTTAGGATGAATGAGGAATGGTATCTCTTTCTCTGGTCTCGATATTCCAGGCTGCCTGGGAGGGCTGCCCGAAAGCGCCGGTGCTGGGTCTCTCGGTAGGAGATAGCAGTGCGTCTCTCAGCGCGTCAGGAAGGCGGGGCTGCTGCCAGCGGGGTCTGCTCTGCTTCTGGGCTTCGGCAAGTATGGCTGCTCCGTCTCGTCACCACGCGTGTGTTTGCATAGGGCAAGATCGGCAATATTTATACCTTAAAGGTGCCGAGATTGACGTAAGGATGGACATAGATGCGTCAATAAAGATGTCATACGACTTGCTCGTTAGCACATTCTTTTACTGAAGTTCTCTGTGAAATCAAAACAATGGCCGCACGGATTTTCCAGGTTGTCATAGGTTTGATTTGTTATGAGAACGTCGTATGCCTTATCAGGGGCTGGAGGAATGTCGCTTGTCTAATTAGATCTCAAGCGTTATGACCTAATCAGATAACACGTTCCTGTGCCGTAGTGTGACTGCGTCAGATAACGGTATCTGCATCATGGGGGCTTTTCTTGCCTCATGGGCTGACTGTTAGTTAACTTGATAGTTAGTTTAACCAGAATAGGGTCAGGAATAGGGGGATCGATTCAGAACCTATAGGAATACATGACACCCACTCCACGCTAACTATGGTCATATTTACTAATCTATGCATAGTATAACATAGTACAACATACTATAGAGTATAGTGTATACCTCACCACCCCAAAATACATAAATGCATTTTGAAATTTTCAAATATACTGAAGAATTGCAGTCATATATATAGTATGCACTTAAGCTATGAATTAAACGCTAAAGTAAACACGCATTTGTAGACATTATTGCTTATTTGGTATATGAGAAATACACATGAAATGGCTCTTAATATGGCTATACAGAAGGAAAGTTCGAGACCATTTCATCACATAATAAAATATTTGTGAACATACCAGCGGGCAACTAAAGTTTATAAAGTATCTAAAAATAGAAATCTTAGTTCTCTAGGAATAGTTTCTTACTTTAAGCAGAAGATAAGTGTCCCGAAATTTTTGTAAAATTTAATTTGGGGCTGCTTAAAAAATTGCTGTCCGTGAACTGGTGGGAAAAATTGTTCATGTGACTTTATTTTCAAAGTTGAAGGCCGAATTCAGGGAACGCCGTGTGCGAGCTTGCTCAAAAGTCTCTATTTCTGTTCTGGAGAGAACATCATATCATTAAGGCTTTCGAAAAAACTGTCAACAGCTTCATGGGAAAGTTCCACTAAGTCGGAAATAGGTGTAACCATGCATTCGTGCGCATGATTGTCTCCATTGACATTCTGATTCGCATTGCTGACAGAAGGTCGTACCTGATTAATGCTGCTTTCATCTTGAACTTCACTACTCTTCAATCGTAGTGGTGAAGACTCCACGAATGCCGTCATCAGGATTGGCAGCCTTTGAGGGCAGCACAAAGCGTGAACCTTGGTAGGAACCAACAATGTATCTGCATCCACTGGCGCATCCGATTGTAGCGTCAGACAGGTGTCTAACACGCATTCTTCTCCGCATAGCAGACATCTCAATACAGGTAAAACACATCTTTGCCACATTGGCCGAAATGATAGAAACCAAGTCATGTTCAGGTCTCTAAGCCGGGATAGTCCCAGGATTTTTGATATCCGGTCCCGGTATCCAATGGCTAGGATTGTATCTTCCATTGTCGCGAGAGTTTGATCTGTGACATGGGTTGCCATAACGAAAAATAAGGACTAAGAATAGGATTCCTGCAATTAGTCCCAGGATCAGGGGAAGTCCGCCAAAAATCGAATGGACGAAATCTGGAAAAATACCCAGTATGGCTTTGAATGGTGTTAATGCCATCGAAAATACTGTCTTAAATACCTTTGAGACCCCAGTGGTATCAGAAATATTTAAGATTTCGCTCAGGATTTCCGCGAAATGTACGGGGGAATTAGTTGATAATAATGTATGTATCTCTGCAGTCGTCCTTGCGACTTATAGATCATACGTTTCTTTTGATGACGTGAGCCTTGTAGGCGTCTGAAGAAGCACTGTTTTCATTCTGCTTAAAGTATCTATTCGAATAGAAGTAATTTTCAAACTGGGCCATGCCCTTGCCTCCCTGTCTGGAAAGGAGCTGGGGAACAAAGAACGTCCACAGCACTTGACCTTCGCAGTCGTAGTGACTAGATAAGGAGTCCCGGGCATAAGACTACAACATTTGCGGTCTACAATAAGAATGTAACTCCCATTATAGAGTCTTTGAAAGAATGGTTCTATTTCAGTTGCAGGTGCGCCTTGCTGGTGACATGAAAGGTTGTACGAATTCCCTTCACAGGCTCCATGCAAACTAATTCCGTTACACAGAAGCGTGCCGCTTAGTGACATAGCACAATTGTTGCCACTAAGAAACACTTTCTGTCCTTTATTACTGACACATGCATGCGAATAGGGCAGGTTCCAAGTTGTTTTAAGGTACCCCTTTCCCAATTTCTCGTACATGCCAGCCTGTATATATTTTTGGCAGTATTGAAACCTGAAGGTTGAGATTGGAATATTTATGATTCCGTGGATTATCCATTCACTGACAGGTCGTTCTGACATTGTCATTGGTAATCTTTCTAGTTTTTCAATGCTCAAGATTGTATAATCAGCACCCTTTTGCGCCATACCGATTTGTCTATCAGTAAGGTTAAAGATTTGGAATAGTGACGTTGTGTTGATTAAACGCCAAGGCACATAGCCTGAACGCAGATTTTGTAACGTCCAGCCAAGCTGTACAATAGAACGCAATTGTGACTGACCATGTTGTAATAACAGTAAGTCTTGCGATAATATATCGATTGCTGACGACACAATGCTGTCCAAAGAAAAAATTCTGGAGGACAGAGTCATTAACCCATTGTCCACTACAGAAAGTGATTTTTCCAAATTAATACGGTCAATTTCCCGTATTCTCTCTGCTGTTTCAATTTGATTAACCTTCCAGGCCTCATTGTATGCTGCATATACAGAGGCTGCTATGAAACGCTTTTGACGCTGTTTGCGTGGTCCCATTATGAAATCACGCAAGTCAGCACCATCAGTAAGTAAAGTTAGATGTTGCTTAATTTCAGGCAGTGTGGAAGTTTGTAGCCACTGAAGGCATAATTTGCCCACACTGTAGGTTGTTATTATCCCTGGGTGATGTCTTTGGGGATATCTAGGGTCTGGCCTGGTCATTTTGAACCCCTGTGTTTTATTCAGGAATCTGTCTTGACAGTTATTTGTATCTGTGGGCCAGATCAACCATTGTTTCCAATCAGGATGTGTTCTGTTTTGGTTTAATATATGGTTTACGTCTATCTCTTCATCCGTATCAGAGCTATTGCTAAACATTGTTGGCTTTGGAATAGACGGTTTATTTAAATCTTTGATTTTGGCTAGGCCAAGACAGGTGGTTTGTTGAACAGTGTCATTTAAAAATATCATTTGTTCTGGGATCATGCAAGCTCTAAACAAAGCTTCTAAACCCTGTACTTGCCATTCTTTTGTACCCCAAACACTTTTCAAATCAACATTTTTGTCCCAATAATTAAATCCTAAAGTATTCATTTCTTCGAAGAATGAATCTGAATATATCAACTTTGTGTTGGTTATCATGGTTTTCATCCCTGTCTTGTTTGACAATTTATAATAAAATGTTTCAGCATTACTTGTGTTAAAACCTGAAAAATATGAATATTTGTCGTAAACAGTTCTTGAGCTCCCTTTTCGAGGTGTTGCACAATGTTCCCATTGATTATAATTTAAAACATTTCTAGGTTGTGCAGATTTATGTAAAAAATGGTTACCATAGTGGTTATAGCAATACATACTATCATAATTTGTAGAACCTTGCAAATAATCATGTTTTGTAAATTTAGCAGACATTACTAAGTCAGACATCATGTTATTAATGCTTTCCAAGTCCCAATCATCAGCAAATGAGTTTGGTTTTGCAAAGTCACTCAAGGAGATCTTGATTTGGTGTGGGTATTTCAGGATCTCGACCGGACCATAAATTTCATAGTCAGTGTTGTCCCAGGCTACCCCACCAGGTATAGGATTGGCTGTGAAGTTGGCTGAAGAAAGTTCTCTTTTCTCGACGTGTGAAGATGTGTGTGGTTTGAGGACCAAGTTGATGTTCTGACTTGCTGTGTCCATTTTAGCATATTTTCCCTCAATGAAGCGTCCCAAAGTTAATACCATGATGAGCCAAAGTATGAGGATAAATGCACCAAAACCCACCCAAAATTCAATCCATGGAGAAATCAGATATGTTTCTTTCAGTTGGTTCAAAAGTTCCTTAGCTTTGTCTTTAAAGGATTTTGATGATGGCTGTGTCTTTGATTCACTGAGGCCTTCAGAGGAATCATCGAAGTTGATGAAGTAGCCGGATGCAGTTCTGTCAATTGTTCCAATTGCTTCAGGATTTTTGTTTCTTGCATTTTCACTTGGTACTTCATTATAGAGTGGTGTGTCTCTGCTAAATGTTTTTATTTGGGTTTTCAGAGGTCTTAGTTCTATTGCATTATTGCATAGTCCTTGTTGTTCTTCTGTAGGCGTTTCGAATGTGATGAGCCTCTTCGTTAGGACCTCTGTACTGGTAGCAAACCTTGGTGTTCTGCTACTTATTGGGAGTCCACTTGGCCTACTGTTTGTTATCGGCCACATGTTGTGGTTTTACCAGGTCGATGGATACAACTCGGTTCTCCTTTTTACCAGCAAGTGGCGGTAGTACAACTGATCTTGTCCCGTTGACAGACAAGACAGGAACTGCTTTTCTGTAAGAAGGCCCAAATTCCTTCTTTACCGCGATCTTCTCCCTGACTAGATCCCCGACTTTTGGAATCCAGACAGGTCTTGCTGGGACAGGTGGTGATTCTTCAGTGGTTGTTGGCTGTTGTTTCAACTGTATGTTGCTCAGGTCTTTTCTTGTTTTGTTTAAGTCCTGCAAAATAGCCAAACGGTCTTTGACATCAAAGCTTTTTTCTTTAACCACTGAAGTCTGACTGTCGAGGTCAGAGATAATCATTCTAGTTCCAAATAATAATTCGTACGGACTGAATCCCTTCAGAGAATTTCTTGGCAAGTTATTTAGACTACGTTGGACACTTATTAGATGTTTGACCCACCCAGCTCCCGAACCTAATATCCTTTCCATTATAGATTGCTTTCTGCCTTGGTTTTTTCTTTACACCATCCCGTACCCTCAGGAAGGAAGTGAGAAGATTCCCGCTGGGCTGTGCTCATTTGGCCATGTTTCCCCCCCGGCCGGAGGGCTAGAGTGAAGACTATGGTCAAACGTAACATGCTCTTAGCGTATATGCCATTTAGACTCGCAAATCTTTGTATAACAGTCCGGACGTCAGCCGAGTGCTGGTGATCTACATTATAAGTGGAAACTAGCCTGTATATGTTAATCGCAAGCCCTGCTTTTTATTGGTCATATTATCTGCCTTGATACGACGAGGTATTAAACTGTTTCTCTCCCCACTGCGATCTCTGTTGCAGTTTGGGCAGTTTTTTACAAACATGGTGTAATGCAGGCTCATGCCTGGCCACCAGTACCGTGATTGTAATTCTTCCAGAGAATCTTTCAGTTTGAGGTGTCTGAGACCCTCGCCCATGTGTGCGTCTGCGATTAACAAGCTTCTCCTGTCCATGTTTGGAATCACTCTATCCCCCACTCCAGGGATTCGAGCAAAAGGGACGGAGTTTGCATCGATTATGTATGTATAATTGAGTGGATAGTTGATCGGTAACGCTGAGCAGCCGCCTTTTGATGACGTTTTCACTGCCAGCATTGTTTCACCGTCAATGTATTTTAATGTACGCTTTTTTCGATCTACGGGAGCCGGTTTAGTGGCTGCCGCTGCGGCTGTTTCAGCCAATGAATTCCCTACAACGTGAACGCCATCACGCCGATGACTCAGTGAGTGTGTCACGTGAGTCTTTGGTAGTTCTTTTTGTAAAAGAGCTATTTGTTCCCAGAGCAATTTCTGCTTTATTGGTGCATCTGTGTCATCTTTGTAACCGTTCTGAATCCATGTCTGCAAATCCTTGTTATATGCTTTGACGCAGTAATATGAATCTGACACTATAAGTGTCGGGAATTCGCGATCCGCATTATCTAGCGCCATTTTTAATGCTATTATTTCAGTTTGTAGTTCTGAATTAGTTTCATCTGAGTGTGTTTTTGTTAATAGAGGTCTTAGTTTACCTCCGCGCCACACTTCTTTTGTAATCTCACATGTGGGGTTGTATGCATGTTCTCCCCAAACGGAGGGTTGAGCATGTCCGTCTGTATAGATTACACAGGCGTAATGTCGTAGAGGCAGAATGTCGATTGGCAGAGGATACGTCTTTTCATATTTTAGATTTTTTAATTCTTCTAGTTCTTTAGAAAATTGTCAACCAGGCTATACTTGATAATTCATATCCTAAGAACAGGACTGTCAGATGGGCAATTCTGGACTTTTTAAAGTTAAATTTGTAACCCTCTGCTGCGAACCCAAGTATTATGGTGTTCACTCTTTTCAAGTGAGTATCCAAGTCATCATCTGTTAAGTAAATGTCATCGACATAAGATAATGCTTCATTATCATATAGTTGTAGTAATTCTGTTACTCTCGCTGAGAATACCCCCGGGCTGTTCTTGTACCCCTGGGCTAACCGACAGAATTGCTTTTGAGTGCCATTTACTGAGAATGCAGTTAAATATCTGCTCTCTGGTGCTATGTTTTGACAAAAGAATCCATTGGAGATGTCCAAGGTTGTTTTGTATTTTTTGCGCACTATGTTATTCATTAGTGCAGCACTGTGTGAGTTTTGCACTGCAAATGTTTTGCAACATGTGTTAAGGTGTCGGTAATCCAAAACTAGACGATATGAATTGTCTGGTTTGGAGACCGGAAACAAAGGATTGTTCATTTGTGAGGTGCAAGTTTCAATCACCCCCTGGTATTCTAGCTGATCTAGTATTTCATTTACCTGTTTTTTAGCTTCTTGCTTAATTGGGTACTGCCTTTGTGCAGTAGGTTGTGATTTTAACTGGATTTTGTGAGGAGGAGAATCCTCATCCCATCCTACATGATTTTTATATAAAGCAGGTGCTAAGGCCACTGCCCACTTTCTAGCAAGTGTGTATTTTTTATGAATCGGGATTTGATTCGAGAAGGCAGGCATAATTACTTCTTCGCCATGAGGGCACTCCCTGACAAACTCTGGTGGCCAGTCTTTTTCAGCTAGAAGGATGTCATAGCCCTTGGAGAGGTTATCCCAAAATAGTCCCCTTATTTTCCTAGTCTTATCTCCCTCTATACGTAATGTTATCTCGTATATCTTGTGGGGTTTGCTAACTCTGGTGTCTGCAGTTTCCACTTGAAGATATTCATTCGTGTCCACTGTCTCCAGATGATTCATAAGGACTTTGCGAGCTATGCTCACTTCTGCTGCGCTGTCTAGCATTGTCTGAGCCCACTCTCCGTTTTTCAGTTGTGTCCTCAGTATTCTCGGCATTGTTAACTACCTTGATACTGGCTACCTTCTTTTTTGGAAATTGTAATTTCTTTTTTTGTTGAGCAGGTTCCTTGTCTTTGGACTTGGCGTGCTCTTCTCTTTGTTCTGATCATCCTCTTCTTTCCGATTTCTGCGAGGAAGTCTGAAAAGATTGAGAGGGACGTGTATCAATGTCTTGATATCTATCACGTTTTTTAATATTATCCCTATTTCTAAGGTTATATCTTTTCCCAGAGGGGTCACTCTGGGGTGACCTGTGTCTCTGGTTCGGAGATTTCTCCCTTCGCCTAGGAGACCTTCCTCGGGACTGGAATTTCTTTTCTTTTGGATTGGATTGTTTGTTTCCATCCCAGTTCTTTTCTGGTGAATTATTATTAAAAAATATTTTTTCTGGACTTTCAGTCAGTTGCAGTTTTACTGGTATTCCACCTAAACTATCTCTACCTAGTTCTTCATAAGATTTTTCTATGATTCTGGCAATTTCAGCTGGTTGGTATGCTATATCTGTCTCTTTTAACCTCTGGCGGATCGCCACGTTTGCTGCTTCACCTTTCATGTTGGCTAATAATATAGCCGAGACCTGCTTGAAGTCTTTCAGTAATTTCATACCAAGAGTTAAAGCTGGTTCTGGACCGTATTCATCTTGAATTTGTTTTAGCACATCTGGTATTACCGAAATGGATGGAACACCGTGCGTTTTTGTGTAGATTGAAGCAAAGACTGTACCCCAAGTGTCACAGTCCTCTATGTGTGGTGCGATTCCCATTGGGAGACATATAGTCAGAATCCTGTGTTTTTCTAGCGGGGTGGTGTCAGGAAACACCGCCTCTATTTGGGTGATTTTCTGTGCCAACCAGAATGGTATTTGTTCCCGTTTAGCCGGAACTTTACCTAGGCAGGATTGGATGTTCTGTGGTGTGATTTTATTTGTGTTCCCCTGGTGAGGGGTCAGCTGTGGAAGTTTAATCGCTGGCTGAATTGTTGAAGTCCGCATTACATACTGGACTAATTGTCTATGAATTTTTAGTAATTGTTTTAGCTGTATTAGCAGCTCTCCAGTAGACATCCCTTCGATGTCTGGGTGTGGTGTGTATCCGGCTAAGACCGGCCACGTTGCTCCTGGTCTACCTAAAGGACCGAGCCTTGTAATGTGATTGTTATGTATTAGGGCGCCATCAAATAAGAGCAAATGCTCTTGGAATTTGGGTGGTACTTCCACCTCCTCGAAAGGAGTGTAAATGTCGGGTGGAACCTCTATTTTGTAATAGTGGAAGTACTTTGTTACAGCATTTGCTGCTGGAAAATGTATCCATGTATAGTATACCTCTGTCTGCCGATATTCGTGTGCCTCAATTACGAATATGACTGTGCCACCTCTAGGTGTCAGTCCATTTTCTATAAGTTTTAAGGTTATAGATTTCCTTTTGGCGACCGGGATGAGTATTATATCCCCGTCCGCATCTAGTGCTGCAGTATCAGCTGCTACTATTTCAGCTGCTAATCTAACTGCCTCTCTTTCTTCATCACTGTCTCCCATTTTACCGACAGGATGGTATTATGTTTGTTTGCAGATCAGGTTTCTTAATGGAACAAAGATTAGATGCACAATATTTTGGAACAGTTTATCCTTCAACGTTGACTATACCAAGAACCTTACATAGGAGTTCCCTCCTGCGAGGTTTTGGAGGATATTACCTTTCACCCACTCCAGACGTCTTTGGAGTATTTGGGAAAAGGGGTCTGAGTGAGAAAGCACGACTGAGTTACTCTAAATGTCTTACGTTAGTTTTATCGCCCTTTCCAAACACGTTGGGCGCCATGTAGTGTAGTTCCTATCTTCCCAATAGGCTCTGCGCATTGGAATAATACCTACAGCAGTAAAGGCCTAGGCCAGACGTTAACTAGGTCTACTACTGTCGATACTAGACTTAAAGTTTTGGGTTTGCCAGCGTAGCTCAGAGTTCGCTAGAAACTTTCTCGAATGTTCAGGAAAGAATTAACTCCCCTGATTAGACAAGAAGGGATTTAGTTTCTGACAACCATAGAACATGACAACTTTGCTCTCCCCTAATCAAGAGTGTATCTCCAGAGTCGTGTGAGCACAAGGCAATTATTTTACTCAGTCAGTACGTGCATTCTTAGTCTCATCAGATTGTAGAGAAAAGGAAGAGACGGGCGTGTTCAATAAAAAGGTGTTATTTATTGATCAGTCTCTTTTCTCGTACAAGAGAAATGGATCGATATTATTGCAATACTTATAGTTAAGTAAAGTGCATACATTAAAAGCAATAGTATAGAATAATACTGTAAAAACATTGATATGGTTTCTGAGCCATATGATGTTTAAAATGATTAAAATATATTTACATACACATATACATTTGACTAAACGTACTCAACTGGTGTTTCTAAATATGCCTACCCCGTGTACCTGACCTAAGTCTAATGCGTGGGCGGGAATAGAAAGTTACAGTTTAAGTTAAGTTTGTTTTTGCCAAGTGAATAACTAAAGAATTCTCTGTGAGGGGTTATTCAGTTCTGTACCTGGAAGTTAGGATGAATGAGGAATGGTATCTCTTTCTCTGGTCTCGATATTCCAGGCTGCCTGCGAGGGCTGCCCGAAAGCGCCGGTGCTGGGTCTCTCGGTAGAAGATAGCAGCGCGTCTCTCAGCGCGTCAGGAAGGCGGGGCTGCTGCCAGCGGGGTCTGCTCTGCTTCTGGGCTTCGGCAAGTATGGCTGCTCCGTCTCGTCACCACGCGTGTGTTTGCATAGGGCAAGATCGGCAATATTTATACCTTAAAGGTGCCGAGATTGACGTAAGGATGGACATAGATGCGTCAATAAAGATGTCATACGACTTGCTCGTTAGCACATTCTTTTACTGAAGTTCTCTGTGAAATCAAAACAATGGCCGCACGGATTTTCCAGGTTGTCATAGGTTTGATTTGTTATGAGAACGTCGTATGCCTTATCAGGGGCTGGAGAAATGTCGCTTGTCTAATTAGATCTCAAGCGTTATGACCTAATCAGATAACACGTTCCTGTGCCGTAGTGTGACTGCGTCAGATAACGGTATCTGCATCATGGGGGCTTTTCTTGCCTCATGGGCTGACTGTTAGTTAACTTGATAGTTAGTTTAACCAGAATAGGGTCAGGAATAGGGGGATCGATTCAGAACCTATAGGAATACATGACAATAAGCCTTAGAGAGGTGTGTGAAAAATGACAAGGAGCGTGGTATTTAAATAACAAAGACCAGCACCGGGAACAACTCTGAGGAGAAAAACTTTGCAGCCGCCATTTTGATCCATAAAGTCACTGAGTGTTTGTCAGTAAAAGGAAAAAGTGCATCACATATCAAAGTCAAAGTCGAAGTCAAAAAGCTTTATTTCGATAAAAGTCATTATCATAAAAGCAGATCAATTATATAAAAAAATTACAATTGAGTACAATTTTTTAAAAAGATTCTATATCTCTGTTTCAAAGAATAATTTAAAAAAAGATGTATGTTCAGTTAAACATAGCCAGCTAGTTTGTTAATTTTTAAAGATAAAACAATTATAGCAGCATTTCCAGTTTAAGAAATTTTTCTAAAAAAGAATTAAACAGATTGTTTTAGCTTTTTGGCTCGAATAGCCCAGGCCCAAGATAGAAATTTGGCTAGGGCACAAGCATAAGGTACATTACTATCCGAGATAAGTATCCTGATTGCCACAACATGACTCCTAGTCCCCAGCTGCCGGCATAGGTTTTTAAGCCAGACCCTCCTTGGAGTAGCGTACTCGCCGCAGACAAACAAGAAATGTGCTAGTGTCTCCGGTTTAGCAAGACACGATGGGCATAAATCAGACATTTCTATACGAGATTTCCATCTTTTAGTGAAGGTGTTAAGTGGTAAGGTTCCCGTTCTAAATCTGAAATACAAGGCCCTATCAAAGGGTTTTCCAATTGTATCCAGATATAGTTCCCGCCTGGGACAGTCTTTAAACATCAGAAAGTCATCTGTTAACCTGCCTAGGGATGTACTAGAGTGTCTTTGAGAACAAATCCAGTCCCAATAAAGCTTTTTAAGTGTTTGCTTTGGGGGTGAAGTTCTACTTAGCCATGAATCAAGTTGGCCCACCTTAGTTAATAGGCTTTTCATGTCTTTTAGCCATTTGATTTTGTGCCAGCTTGGTGATGACATAATTTCTTTAAGGCCTCTGGCATATCCACTTAGTTCTTCTACCCGCCAAATACGGGCCCATAATAGTAACGGGCGAAATTTCGCAATTTCGCCAATCTGGGTGCAGCCAAGGTCCATGAATAAAGGAAGTGTCGGGGTGCCTTGTGGAAGGGACATTATTTCTCTGCAAAATTTGTTCTCAGATCTTTGCAGAGCGTCGATGGACACATATCTCATAATGCCATTCCAAGTAAACACTTACTAACAGTAGTTGTTATTTGCCAAAAATGCAAATCAGTGGTGGTTTTCTTTAGCTTGTCGGCAGGAACTGTTCACCATGATGGAGTTTATTCACCTGCCACCATTTTAGAGCTGCCATTGAGGAACGAGCCAGATGTGGATGGTGACTTACCAAAGCAATTCCAGAAAGTAGAACTACTTCCTAGTGCTCACACGGTGACCCGTTGTGTTCCGCCTCCTAAAAGTGGTCCAATATAATGGCGAACATGCCAGACAAAGTGCCTGCTGCGGAGATGTTGTGGAGCTCAAAGAAAGGCAGCCATCTTCCCTCTGCGCCAAGCCAATGCTCCCCATTTTTCTGCTTCTTATATTGCTTTTCCTTGCTAACACAGGTCTTTAAGCAGCCCAATCCCTCCTTCTCTAGTGAGTCAGTATTCATGCAACTTTCTGCCGCTTGTCAGTACAGACCAAAATCTCAAATAGGATAATCCTTAAATGAAGGATGGAGTTGTCCTATTCCTGAGGAGAACCTCGTAGTGATCAAGTCTTCTTCTCCACGGAATCTACTCCCGGGTGTCCCTTCCCGTAATCCCTTCTGGACAACTTGTCACTGCGTACTACTGATTCTCATTAACAGCTGCTGAACAAAGTGAAGAGTGTCGAGAAGTTGCATTCTGCTCCCATGTGAGTATCAGCTTTATCAATGGGGCATTTTATGAAAGTGCATTCAACATATCCTTTTTTCATGAGATGGGGTAACAGCACTGGAAAACCTCTTCTTCAAAGAACAAGTACACATTGGGTAGAAACAGTGCAAGCTGTCAGCATTCAATGGGTAGGTACAGCTGTGGTAGCAAAACTGGAAACTTTCCCCATCACAGGCCAGAAACAAAGCAGGCAGCAGCAATGCAAACATTGACTCCTCACAGAACAGGTATATTTTAGCAGAAGCAAATAAAGGTTCTTTCATTCACAGAAAGCAGCCAGCACGTGCAGTCTTCCATCCACCCTACAACTGATCCACCAGGTGCTGTGATCAACAAGCTTTCCTCACTCTCAGATCTTGTCCCACTAAGGTTTGAGGGACATTTAGGCTCTGGAGCGGGTGCTTCACGCCCTGAGAAGAAAATATAGATGGGTGGGTGAGTCTGGCACTATTCTCACTTTAGGTGAAAGCCCTTCTGCTGTCACTCATAGACTTTCGGTTTATGTTGCTTGTCTGGTTTCCCACGTGTTGAGAAGTAGGTAGCCCTTACCGTGTAGGAGATTGTTGGAGCACACCAGTCACAGCCCAATCAACATCAACTGTGCTCCAATCACACGCACACACTCCATAAAGGTTTGAAATGTGCACGCATCTCGAGCTGTGCAACCCCAGCCTGCACGTATTCAAAATGTTGAGCCCCCCCCCCCCCCCCCGCACCCCCCACCCAGCATATGAATATCAGACAATGAAACCAGAATTAAGTAAACGAGAACACACTACCCGGAGTCCCCGAAGAGAGCAGCGACTCCAGTAACGGGTGATTCTCCTGAATGTTTCCAAAGACACACGCTACTATTGGAGCGCAATAATCAAGGCTCTAAAATTGCTTGAAAATGTCATTGTCTGTTCTTGAAATTCAGAATCAAATCCGCATCGCCCCTGGCAGGCAATTTTAATGGAAATCGTCTGGCAGACAGCTCGCTTCCACTTTAGTCTTAGTCACAGCAGGTGTCCTGATTAGCTTCTGCAGGAGCTGTCACTCGCCACTGCACAGGAATGCAGCTGACTAAATGTACAGGAAATGGTGCAACCTGAGAAGCAACAGATTATTCAAAATTGATAACTCAATATGACAGTGCTACAGTGCAGTTTAATCATATATTAGACATAACACAGAAACATCGTCAAATGCTGGGAGCTCTCTTGTAAGTCTATTCTGTAAATAGAAACAAAACAGGAAGGGTGTTTCTCGCAACCTTGTGTGTATGTGATTGAACGTAGCAGACCGAACGTCTTGTCCAATAAGAGTAAATTGACACTTTGCAGTCTCCAAACAGCGTTTATACATGCAAACTAGTTTACGCACATGACACATTACATCACTCTAATGTAAAAATGTCTAAGAGCTCATCTGTTCTCTGGGGTAGTAAAAGAATGCGTGCAGGAAAGTGCCTCTTTTGACAAGGTCAGCCCCCAGTTTTTGTCTAGAACCTGATATGATTTTAAATGAAAGTACACTGGCTCCCCCTAAACAGGTTCCTGTGCCAGAGCTCTTTTCAAAACTGTACCATGATTGGCGAAAATTCAGCAACCCCTGGAAGACCTCATAAATGGTACCCATGGTACCTAGGCCATTGGGACTGAAGAGGGTCCCCCAGGGCTGCAGCACAAATTGTACCACCCCGGAGACCCCTCCCCTGTCATTCTCCAATTTTGGTGGGACGACAGGCGGGAAATTTGATTAGATTAGGAGGTGTGCCCACATTCATTCAGCACAACCTCTAATGTGGGGTAGGTGATGTAGACCCCACTTCTTCAATTCCTCCATCTTGTCTTCGTGAGAATTAGCCAACCAGGGGTATGCCCACTTCCTAATGGAAGTGGTCATGTGAGGAAGGTAGACAATTGGCTACTAACTGTTACCCACTTTAATGCCCCTAAATCTAGTATTTAGGTGACACCCCTAGACCCTGAACTCTAGATTTGAGAGACCTAAGGAGAAAAGATTTAAAGAAGAGTTGCTGAACCCAAAAATGGAGTGTCTGCTGTGGACTTTGGTTGCAAAACACTTCCTGACGCTGCAAAGAGTGTCTGCTGTGGATTTTGGTTGCAAAACACTTCCTGACGCTGCAAAGACTCAACCATCAAAGTGTTCTGTCATGTACTGTGACTGTGAGCACTCTAAGCACCACGGAGGACCCCCAGCACTTTGCAAATCACCCAAGAACTCTACTGGAGTAGAGGAGCTTCTCCTCTGCAGATCGCAGGCACCAAACAGACAGAGTCCAGCCTATTGACCGGCAGCTCTCTGGCCTGACAGACACTGCTGCTGCCCAGGAAGAGGTACTCATGCTCTGGAAGGTCACATCTGTCTCCCCACTGAGTGTGAAGACACCAGGACCTACCAAAGCCATGACGCACTAATCCCTGGGGTATTGGACCACCTGTGACCAACTCCGACCGACAGAGACCACTCTGGACTCCAACTGCCTAGGAAGCAAGCACCCATTGATGGACATCAGACCCTGTTGGACTTGGCCCTTTTTGCAGGGTCATCCCTAAACTTATTGCCTTGCTCCTAGCCTTTTTTCTGACATGGTGTTGGTGGTTTTAGGACTCTGGGCACTTTAGCACTGCTGTCCAACGTAAAGTGTGTGCGCTCTCTGTGTTACATTTGGTAAGATTGGTCTACACCTGTTTGGCATATTTAATTTACCTGTCAGTCCCTTGTAAAGTGGCATCTCATATACCCAGGGCTGGTAAATTAAATGCTACTGGTAGGCTGCCACCCACTAAAGTAGCCTTGCAAACCTATCCCGGGCCCCTGCCATTGCAGGGCCTGTGCGCACAGTGTTATTGCAGCTGTGACGTGGCACTTAAAGTGTGTGCCATATCTGTGACCCCCCTATTACTGCATGTCGGTCACCCCTAAGGCACCCTATGGGCAGGGTGCATTGTAGGTAAAAGATAGGACATGTAACTTAAGTGTGTGACATGCCCTGGCAGTGACGAACAGCCATTTTGGTTTCTAACTACTACGGGGCTGCCCTCCCATAGGAATGCATCGGGCATTCCCTGATAGGTGTTTCAGTGGTAATTCCTGATATGAGCGGTGCAGCGGGGTCAAGTTTGGTATGTTTGGAATAGTGAAAATAAATGCTACACAATAGTGTGCGCAGATTTTTTATAACTATTTTAGAAATGCCACTTTTAGAAGTTATTTACAACAAGGGGTGGTGAGGGACAGAGTCTCTGAATTAAGCAGAATACTCTCACCCAGTCAAGAGATCAGGGCTAGATCCAACACCGTTTTTTAGCTCATTGCACCATCCCAGTTTCAGAACCTGGCTGTATGCAAATTAGTCTGTTCCTGTCCCAGTGCATGATGGGAACAGGGCAAACCAAACTACAAAAGCCAATTCTTACACTGGGAAGGAAACAAGCTTCCGGGGACCGGTTTCTGGCATTACAGCCGTCTTCGGCCCGGCTTGCTTGAATCCTGATGGTGCAATGAGCAAGGGACTCATGTCTGAGTATACCCTTCCACGCTTAGGGTGGACAAAATTATTTACAACAAGGGGTGGTGAGGGACAGAGTCTCTGAATTAAGCAGAATACTCTCACCCAGTCAAGAGATCAGGGCTAGATCCAACACCGTTTTTTAGCTCATTGCACCATCCCAGTTTCAGAACCTGGCTGTATGCAAATTAGTCTGTTCCTGTCCCAGTGCATGATGGGAACAGGGCAAACCAAACTACAAAAGCCAATTCTTACACTGGGAAGGAAACAAGCTTCCGGGGACCGGTTTCTGGCATTACAGCCGTCTTCGGCCCGGCTTGCTTGAATCCTGATGGTGCAATGAGCAAGGGACTCATGTCTGAGTATACCCTTCCACGCTTAGGGTGGACAACATTATTTACAACAAGGGGTGGTGAGGGACAGAGTCTCTGAATTAAGCGGAATACTCTCACCCAGTCAAGAGATCAGGGCTAGATCCAACACCGTTTTTTAGCTCATTGCACCATCCCAGTTTCAGAACCTGGCTGTATGCAAATTAGTCTGTTCCTGTCCCAGTGCATGATGGGAACAGGGCAAACCAAACTACAAAAGCCAATTCTTACACTGGGAAGGAAACTGGGATGGTGCAATGAGCTAAAAAACGGTGTTGGATCTAGCCCTGATCTCTTGACTGGGTGAGAGTATTCTGCTCAATTCAGAGACTCTGTCCATCACCACCCCTTGTTGTAAATATTTTTGTCCACCCTAAGCGTGGAAGGGTATACTCAGATGTGAGTCCCTTGCTCATTGCACCATCAGGATTCAAGCAAGCCGGGCCGAAGACGGCTGAAATGCCAGAAACCGGTCCCCGGAAGCTTGTTTCCTTCCCAGTGTAAGAATTGGCTTTTGTAGTCTGGTCTGCCCTGTTCCCATGATGCACTGGGCCAGGGACAGACTAATTTGCATACAGCCAGGTTCTGAAACTGGGATGGTGCAATGAGCTAAAAAACGGTGTTGGATCTAGCCCTGATCTCTTGACTGGGTGAGAGTATTCTGCTCAATTCAGAGACTCTGTCCATCACCACCCCTTGTTGTAAATATTTTTGTCCACCCTAAGCGTGGAAAGGTATACTCAGATGTGAGTCCCTTGCTCATTGCACCATCAGGATTCAAGCAAGCCGGGCCGAAGACGGCTGAAATGCCAGAAACCGGTCCCCGGAAGCTTGTTTCCTTCCCAGTGTAAGAATTGGCTTTTGTAGTCTGGTCTGCCCTGTTCCCATGATGCATTGGGCCAGGGACAGACTAATTTGCATACAGCCAGGTTCTGAAACTGGGATGGTGCAATGAGCTAAAAAACGGTGTTGGATCTAGCCCTGATCTCTTGACTGGGTGAGAGTATTCTGCTCAATTCAGAGACTCTGTCCATCACCACCCCTTGTTGTAAATACTTTTAGAAGTTGGCATTTCTGTGTGCTATGTGTCTGCCTGCCTGATGTGAATTGCATGTCAGGCTTTTGAGTGACAGGGGCTGGTGTGGTGTGTGTGGCTCCAGGAGGGGCAGGGTGAGTCAGCGCTAGGCTGAATGGGACATCTGCGTTTGGAGTAGTGGGAAGAGTAGTCCCTGGTCCCTGAATAGGCCTGTGCCTAGCCTGTACAATGCTGGCTCCGCTCCCCTGTGGTGTGTCTGATGACGAGGACCCACCTGACAAAGGGGAAGAGAAGCCTTTTAAACAAAGTGCTCCAATTCCCCCCTAAACCAGTTGCATCTAGTTCACCCAAGGTCCTGTCCTGCAAAAAAAGGAAAATGTGATATAAATGTCGGGGATGTGACCCCATGTTTCTTGTGTTGTTTCTGTACTTGCTAGGGGCAGGTGGTTCCTGTGTGTACCAGGAGGGCGCACAGCAATGCCCTAGGGTAAGGTAATGTGTACACCTGGTCATTGTACTGTGGTGCGCTGCTGCTATATTACATAATATGCTTTATGCCTAATGTGATTGCATAACATGCTTTATGCCTAATGTGATTTTGCAATGAGATTTATGCTGGTGATGCCTATGACATAATGTGTTTATGTTTAGGATGTTTATGCATAATGTGTTTATGCTGGTGGGGCCTAGTGCGTAATGTGTTTATGCTAATGAGGTGTGGGCCTAATGTGATTTATTGACTAATGTCATGCTGTGATATTTTAGGATGGTGCCTAGGGCTAATGTGATATAGGACTGAGTGCATTATTGTACCAGTTGGTAATGGTAGGGTTTTATGTTCACTACTTGTGCCTCTAATGGTTCTGACCATGGCTCGATTGGCCTGGTCCAGTGTATAATCCCCTGTGAATATTGCCTGTGCCAGTTGGCACAGTGTAAATGTGTGATTATGTTTTTCTTGTATTTATGATAATACAAAGGCTATTTTTATATGACCTTGTGTGGAGTTTCTTTTGTGGTGTGCCTAGAGTGTTGCTGCTGTGTGTGTGTGTTGCGAAAAACGCTTTACACATTGCCACTGGGATACGCCTGACTGCTTGTGCCAAGCTACCAAGGGGGTGAGCAGAGGTTATCATCAGTGTGTAACTCCCTTACCCTGACTAGAGTGGTGATTTCTGCCTGGCTTAGGCGCAAGCCCTAGCCAACCAGAAATCCCTAACAGCCCGCCTGACACCCACTTCGTGAGTGGCACAGCTCTCTGGACATTGTCCCTTAAACCTGCTTGCCCCTGACTGCGATGATCATCTTGATTGACAGAGCCTGGCTGCCCAACCTGCTCTGCACCTAGCCCACCTGGCCTGGGTACCGATGAACCAGCTGTGCTCATGTGCCTCTGAAGTCCTTGCTACCTGATCCCTTGTTTCAGATCCCTTGGAATTACCTGTAAGTCCACTTTTGCAGCCTGTTTTAGGTGCCCCCCCTTCTTTGTAGCACACCAGCTACCAGTGACTCCAGCACCCTGCTCCTGACCAAATCTGTGAGGCTCCCGATGATCTGCTGATGGAACATTGGAGCGTGGCCTGATGCTACCCCAAACCTCAAAGATGAACCCCTGGAACCAACTGTACATTTTAATATGCTTTTTTGATTTTTCTCCCATAGGACATCATTTCCGGTAATTGGGCACAAAAGTAAATTATTTTTTTAACTTTGATAAATAATAAGAAATTAAGTACTTACATGTGAACAAAGATCTTGTTCTGAAAAATTATATTGGTCTCTGATTTAGTCTTGCGTGTGTGTCTCATTTATTGCCTCTGTGAGTCCAATAAATGCTGAGCACTACCCTTTGATAAACCCAACTGCTTGCCCACACTACCACAAATAAAGGGGCCTATTAGGATGACAGGCGGACTTTGTCCGCCCGACATCCTGTCGGACAACGGGACTGCCCGCCATAAGGGTGGGGGTCCCGTCCTTGGAATTAGGTGCACCCACCACAGTGGCGGGTGCATCCCGCCTTTTTAACATTGAGGCCGCCCACTGCAATGCTAAAAAAAGCATGTTGTGCGTTAGGCACCGCGCGGTGCCTGCCATGTTGCACTTTGAAATGCGGGGGCGTACCATAGGTACCCCCATGTGCACCCCCCACCCCCTGGAGTCCCAGGGGGCCCGCAGACACCGCCACCCTATTAGACCTTTTCTGCCCTGGTCACAAGGCGACTGAGGCGGAAAAGCGGCGGACGGTCTTTCTGTCTGCCGCGGACCCCAACGGCATCCTAATGTGGCGGGGGTCATTTCTGTGCGGATGGCGGGGGGATTGTCCCCACCAGGCCGGCGGTGGCAACCGCCAGCCTGGTGGAGGTAATCCGCCCACCATCCTAATGGGCCCCGGAGTGTTAGAACAGCGAGGGACAGGAGCTTGACGATATTCGCACACAAGGCAGGAGGTCTATAGGAAGAAGCAGAGTGTACGGCAGTGATTCCCGTACACCGTCTTGCACGCTGTGCCCACTCTGAGATCAGAGTGTGTTTGCTGCCTCTCAGTCTATAATCTCATCTAAGTGGCCATCCGTATTCACTATAGTGTCCGTTCAAGGCCCGGGTTATGACTTAAGACATTTTGGAAACAGCCTTTAAATTAACAGGATGTCTCAGCAGCAGGAATAACCAGCGGTATTAGCAGTACAATAATCAATTAACTAATGAATTATAATTAATGTCTGATGTCTGTGGGAATTGTATAATCGCAAAAGAAACTGTGAGTTAGGGAATTGTATAATCGCAAAAGAAACTGTGAGTTAGGGAGTGAGAACTTGGTGCTAGGTTTGGTGTTGCATGAGCGGTGCACCGGCGTATTGGCGCTTTGGAGCTTAACCTCCCTGGCTGTGTTGGCTGGAATTGGACAAGGGTATTTTTCTAACGTTGGATCTTGTTGGCTCAGGAGTGCACCACTGTCTAGCGCTTTGACCTCGCTGGATCAATAGTAGGGGGCAGCAAGGAACTGCAGATTAAGTGCACGGCTGGCCACAATCCACCAGGTAATACCTCCTTGGCATAACCAGGACGACTGAAATTAAAACTGAAATGACACTAAGTGATCTTCTGCACTCTAATGGCGTATACAAAATTAAGATCAAGAACTATCTTTATGAAGAGGATGGGAACAGAAAAGGCAACTAGAAAGAGCACTGGGAAGATGATAAGAACCAGAAAGTCTGTATCGAGCCCTGGAATTAAAAAAACAATATTTTGCAAAACTAAACCTAGATGAACAGGGGCAATCACAAAAAGACCATCAGATAGTCCAGCAAAAAAAAGGGAATAACGAGGCTGGAAAGTATGGAGTACAACCATCGATAAAACCCAAACTCAAAATCAAAGAACACCAGTCCTCCAAAAAAGTACGCTAATAGACCTGGTGGACTCAATTCCTAACTTTACTGTATCGGAATCAATAATACCAGAATCATTTAAAATACAACAATCTCAAGAGTATAACATCACCTGTCCAGATATTAACATCAAAGATCTGATATTTCACATGGGATCCCAAAAGGAGACACAGAATATTCAGAATAGTACTCCACAAAAACCATTTGATCAAGATGGATTAATTGAAGAATTACCATATCTTTCTCTTTTTAAAACTACAGCCACTACTACTTCCACCCCAGTATCCAAATCTCTATTCACTCTGCAAAGCATCCTGGAATCAGTTCTTTCTCATTTAGGGAACATATTGGAAAATTCTGATCAAATGCTTGATACCCAATTAGGAATGCTAAAATATCTAGTAGAGGAAAAAAGGAAGAAAGAGCAATTAAAATCAACATTATTAGCAGGGGTTTGTGGTTAATGTAAAGGGAAAAATTCTCCCAATCCAAAAGTTGAAATAATAAAAACTCTTTCCTCACTGAAGAAAGAAATTGCAATCCAAACTGAAAGGAAATTATCTCAGGAATCTAAGAACAAACAGGATCATAACCAAATATATTCACTCAGAAAGGAGGAAACCAAATCAGAGACTCACCAACTGCCTGTAGCATATTATCCAATCTTTACAAAAACAAAAATCAAACCCAAATTGCCTTTGATCAGTCCCACAATATTACATTCTAAAGTAACCGCTGAGACTGAGCTATCTAACAATGCCACACAGGGCCCAGAAACTACAAATAGCAAAAGAAATCAAAAGAAGACTAAGTTGAAAAGGAGAAAGGCGTTAAGAAGAATCGAGAAAAAGAAAGCCCGTAAAACAAGATTCCAGAATAATTCCCCCTCACCAATCTGATCACTAGATAAAGAGGAAAGGGCAGAAATGCCTCAGAACACGAAGGAAAAAGAGCAGAAGTCGGCGGTGAAAATGCAAAGAGTCAATTCTAACCAACTTAACAAACTTAATCCAAAGGCAACAAATTTCTTATTAGTAGATCACGGACCTACAACCCCGGCATTAAGAGATATCCCAAAATTACCTTTTACCATCGAGAAAAAGTATCCACAAGTAGAGAACATCAGGCCTAACCATCTGGAAATCACAGAATTATTCCCCTCAGGTGAAGCTCTACTTAACCGTGACCAAATTATCCGTCTGCTTCAAAAGATTCAGCCGTTACACTCTCTAGCGAGAAATGAAATCAAACTAGTGACCTTCCCGGAAAAAACTAAAACAACAAGAGCGATTGTAGAATTCTGGTCTCCAGTGATACCATGAATTATATTAAAGGAGAGTGAGATTCTCCACAAATACGGCTATGATTTGACTCCAGTATTAAATCGCGAAGTCCAAAAGATACAAATAACAGAAGAATCTTTTAAAACACAGCGACTGAATCAAAGCCTTCAGACCATGAACAACCCTCCAGACCACTATGCAGAAAACATATTTGTCTCCATAAAGCATGGCAAAACAGGAATCTGGAGTAAAAAAAACTCCTAACAGGGAAATAACAACGAGGGATTATTCATGGGCCTGGATCTCGGAGACCCCGAACAGCAACAAACAAATTAAGGATAACAAATCTTACGTTTAGCACAGGCTTGACTATCTCTTCGTGGAATATTGCAGGGAAAACTCAAGATAAGATGGCTGAAATAACAAAAAAAATTCCAGCGATAGTGGCTCTGTAAGAAACTTGGTCTACATGAAATTTCGATCAAGGAAAATACTTTGTATATGATATTCCTGCAGAGCAGGTTAAACGAGGACATGCGAACGGTGGGATAGCGATTTTGCTTAATGAAGATTACAAATGGGCCCAAGAAATAATTCCAACTAACTCAAGGAACTATCACTGTATCAAGATTAAGTTCAGAATAAATACTCTAGAAGCTCTAAAAGATCTACCAATTTGTAATGTCTATATCCCCCCTGGTGCAAAAATGGATGTACTTGCTATAGAAATCCTAGAAGACATCGAAAAAACAGTAGAAGGACAAGGCTAACCATCGCTTTTCATTATGGGTGACTTCAATGGGAAAATATCAAATTAGATACATCTAAAATGGGCAAACTGGTACAAAGAAGAGGCCCTGGGAATCTGCATTCCACTATTTCCTAAAGAAAACAAAGCGGATAAAAGAGGAAACATTTTAGTAGCATCACTCCCAATGTTAAGTGGAATAATACTAAATGGTAACGTAGAAGGAGATATTCTCACCTCAAATACAAGACAAGGGAACCGTAGTTCCTCACTCTTGGACTACATGAATTTACAACTCAAAATTAATTTATTCATGGCAGTGACCATGCTATTCTACAAGCAAATACAGAGTGGAAGACACAACTTTCCTTGTCAAACCATATTATGTATAGTCATAGCACAGTTTTTGTAAATCAGGCCCAAAGACAGATTCATTGTTCAGTTTTCAGGAAGGAAACAGAGTACCAAATTCAACTGGTCTCTAGGGGGAAAAATGTTGGAAGTGGCATTTGAATATACCTATTTAGGTTGAATCTTCACCAAGTCTCTACAAAATAGGCTCCATACACAGAATTTGACTCGTAAATCTGATGTTCATGTGGGGGCACTTTTACGTTTATATGCTGCAACTGGACAAAGACACTTTTCTTCTCTGCTTCAGGTATACAGCCGCAAGAACCCACAAGTGCTGTCATACGCTCTCGAATACATCCCAATTAGCCAATAGAACTTTCTAGATCTAGAAAAAGGGAAGAACATATGGAAGCTAACAAATCTGTCTCAGGCTGTACTCAGGCTCAAGCTCTCCGCTTCGAGTTCTCATTAACCAGCTCCTATGCCAGAAGAATTGCCAATGTCATCAGGTGGGCAAACAACCTCCTCCATGCGGAAGAAGGAACGCTTCGATCTCTACTTAAGATAGAAACATTCGAAAAAGAATCTTCAAAACATGTATTCTCAAAGAATGTTTTAACTGCTTTTAAGCTATCTAATGTTAATATTAATTTGTTACAGTCATGGACATCTGCTCAGCTGAAGCTCTTTTTAAAACTTCTTACTCCAAGACTCAGTTTTGATCTTGACTCTCAGCACTGCACTAAATTGTATTTATATAAAAATTTCGCAGAATCTATAGTCTTTAAGAAAACACAACAGTATATTAATTTTAATATAATGCATGGGGTCAGGAGATTGATTGTGCTGCTCTGATTTTGGATACTTCCTGTAAAAACAGTTAAATATAGGTGGCATTCAAAAGAAAAATCAAGTATTATCTGTAATCTGTGTAATGGTGGGGAGCAGGACTTGGAACATTTGTTGTTACTTGCCCAAATGTGACAGTGGTAAAGGCAAGAAAAAGGTTTTTACAACCGATTTATACAAAATGTAGAATTAACTCTGTACAGGAATTGATCATACTATGTAAGGCTCCGCCAAACGAGTTTATCTGCTACAATTTTTTCAAATTTTTAAAATCCTTTTTAACTTTGTATTAGAATGAAAACATCTCTTTTAACAAAATGGTTTAAAATTTTATATTATGTACTGAATATTTGTGGTTCTCAGTGGAGTACTAAATCAAATAAAATAAACTTTAAACTTGAGTGTTAGAATTATCTACTTTGCCTCTGCGTACCAGTCTGGGACTCACTAGAGTCTCTACATAGTATACCTCTTTTTAGTGTACTACATAGAGGGGGATATTCTCAAGAACGTGTGATAATTACCACAAAATTAGCTTAACACAACTCTCCTTATTGCAGTCTATCACAGGAAAATAATGCTTTGTTAACGTAGCATTAACAACACGGCAGTACCATGTGATAGGCTAACGATAACACGTCAAATGTCCACGATAAAGTCAATGCGCCGCAGCAAAAATGCGAAACATGAACACAAAAAAAGTTGTGTTGAGCCCAATTGGGATACAAAAATCAGCGAAAACCAGCAACAGATCTGAAATTCACACATGTCAGGTGGGAAAAACCACCATTAAAGAAAAAAAAAAACAGACAAACAAATGCCAAACAACAGCGAAGTACAATGGATGTTGCCTGAGCAAGTACAGAGGACAACCAAAACCCCACAAGCCCCACGGATGACCAGCCAGGGACCTCGGGGTCAGGGAAGGGCAAGGAGAAGAAGAGTAGGAAGAATCGGTTCAGTCCGCATGAAAACAGGACCCTGATAATGGAGGTGGTAGACCACCATCAACAACTGTTTGTCACCTCCACTGTGTCATTGGCAACAAAAAATGGACTATGGCAGTCCATCGTGGACAAGGTGAATGCAGTCGGAGTGCTGAAGAGGACAATGGAAGAGGTCAAGAGAAGCTGGAATGATGTGAACCGCAAAACCAAGCTCAAACTTTCCAACAACCAGAAGGCAGCAATGCAGACTGGAGGTGGAAGGCCTTCGCCACAGGAGGACCTGGACAAGATGGAGGAAATGGTGTCCAAGGTCATCAGTGGGGAGAAGGTGGCAGGAGTTGAGGGACCGGACACTGCTCAACATGACCGGACACAACAGCACCAGGGTGAGTAACGACCAGGGACTGGGGAAGGGGGGAGATGGTCACAATGGAACACATGTACAATTAAGTAGAGCACCTACGTGGACAAACTTTGCCCCAACTCCCACCAAGAGACCAATGCACCCAAGTATATACATCTCATCACTGTATAAGCACAGAAGTCAAGGGCACACCGCATGAAAGGGATGAGTGGCAGCAAAATCAGAACTGCAGGGGCGACTCCCCCGAAATGCAGCACACACACACACATAAGATGCAGAGCACAGCAACATTGACAACAACGTGGTATAAACCGTCCATAACAGAACACAGGACACAACTGGTGCAGCTTGTGTGTAGAAACTGGCCAAACACATTTGGCATTTCAGGAAAATGTGAGTTGATAATGTACAAGTACAAACACACATCCGTTATGTTGTCGAAATGTCCACTATCCCCCATCAAATAGGCAGCTCCTCCTAAACAGCCACAATGTACACACTGATGCAGTCTGTATGAAAACATGTACAATGCGACAACACATTGTTAAACTGCATCTCCCCTTCACATTGCAGAGGGAGAGGAGAATCAACACCTCCTGCAGAGCAGCCCGAACCTCTCTTCTCTGGTGATGAAGAGGACTACCACAGCTTCAACTCTGACGTTCTCCAACAGCTGGTTGAGAACCTCCGCAGTCCATCTCCAGGAACAGGGCAGCCCAGCTGATATGAGGAGACCCTACCCCCTGCACAGACCACACAGCAGACAGCACCAACCACCACAGCTGCCTCCCAGGACCTCCACGAAGAACACATAACCTTCCAAAGCAATGTGTTGGGGTGCCAGTAGAATCTGGCTGAACAGGTGTGGATGGGCTTTGACCTCATGGCAGCCAAACTAGATGCCATAGGTGGTTGTTTAAGTCCCATCAGGGACCACTCAAGGTCCCTAATGGACACCCACAGTCCGCTCCATGCTCTCCAATGGACCATGGCTGACATTGCTGGAGCCCTGACTCAGAGACTAGAACAACTGTCCAGTCAGAGTGGCTCTAGTGATTCGGACACATGCGGAGGTTAATGGAGTCCATGGAGCAGACGCAGGCAGAAAGAGTGGATGTCACAGCTGCATAGCAGTGAGAGGTAGCTGGGTTTCTCAATAACCTCAATACCATCCTCATGGCATGGCTGCCACAAGGCCTGGCGCTGATGCATTCTGCTGCTACCATTACATCCACAACTCTGCCCCCTGAAGTGTCAGTGCCACACAGTACATCAGACATTCCACCTCTGGCCCCTGAGGTATCACTGCCACACAGTACTGGAGACACAACAGCACCACCCTCACATGAGGCACATGAAACAGCAGAGGATGAAGATGCGGATAAAACTGCCTTACTGGTAAGAAGAAAACTGCAGCACTCATCTCCGCGATATGGCCTGTTTCTGCTTGGTTCTGCCCACTGCATCATCACCTTCCACTGTTCCCCAATACACTCTGCGACACTCACCTTGGACATCAACATGGACTGCCATATTCTGTTTGATCGCCAATGACACAGCAATCAGACTGTGAACTGAACTCTTTCTCTTCCTTTGGGCTTGTCATCCCCCGAAGGACTCTGGCTGTACCTCCACAGGCCAACATTGTAAAGTGAGGTTTGCATGGCCCTGTACTACTTCAGCTGCAACACTTCACTGAATATGCATTAAACATTCATAATCACACAGATGTGTCATGTCTATGATCTTTCAAGTGTGGAAGTATGGATGAATGTAGGCTCAGTGATTCCCCCTTGTGTCCATGTTGCTCATGTCGTTGAACTTGGGTCACAGGGTGACACATTGCCGAATGCGGTCCGGGTGGCACCGACACAACAACAGGGACACACGCATTAGTTACTACCTTGTCCAGCCCAGTATGGTACCACGCCCGGAGCCCTGGGGACATTGTTCACACCCTTACGCTGGACTGGCATACGCCAGGCTAGCCCACTTGGCTCACACTCACAGGGGGGGACAACAACGCTACATGTGTCAGGTCTTCCCTGTAGTGATCTGCAGATCACAGGGCTAGTTGTCAGCATGCCACAGCCACTCCCTTATGGCTGGTTTACACCCACACCACATCCATCCAGCACACGCATCACGGGACATGTGACTCTGCCAATAAAAATGTCTGGGCGCACGTGCCCAACCCCATTTCCTCTCTCTATCTGCATGGGGAGACAGCCATTACAATGCATGCTTTACACCGCGCTACCATTTACTATTCCAACACCTTCCCTACTGTTACGTAGGCTGGAGTTGGAATAGTAAATCATACTATTCCTAAATCCAGCGCCTCCAGCGCAAGTCGTTGTAACGACTTGTGTTTTGAAGGCTGCGTCATAATGGTAGCGCGGTGTAAAGCCCGCGTTGTAATGACATACATCCATCTGGATGTATCCGCTTGGTTATTATCTATGCATGAGAGATTTTTGTCTTGCAGGCTGTGATCAACAGATTGTCCAGAGGAGAGCCGCCATGTGTATTCATTAATGTTCTTTTAAGTTTTTTAAAATACATTTTCATTTGGTAATTCGAAGGTGAATGTGTGATGCTCATTTTTGTTACGACACATGCATGTTATCTGTTGTGATTGTGTGATATCAGGCGGATTTTTTGGTACATGATTTCGTGAAGTTGATGTGACATGTCTTTGCCAGGGGAGGGTGCTGGGGGGGATCCCGGGGGGAGTCATGGGGGTGGTGTCGGTGGGTGTTGTGGCCCTGTTGGGACTCCGAGCTGCATGATCAGTGGCTTCATGGCATCTGTTGTTCTTCAGGAGTGGCTCTGGGCTGGGATGAATTTTCTGGTGCACGCTGTCGTCCGACTTTACACCAGGTCAGAGCAGTTGTTCATTTCCTGCTGCTAACATGCCTTATTGCCTGTTTTGGGTTCTTATCACCGATCTGGTTGGTTGTAGAGAATGTTGCGGAGTGGTTTTGTCGTGGCATTTTGCACGGGAAGGCCTACTCTGCATCTCATTAGCGATAGTTGCCGGGGTCATGTGTGGCGTTGTTTTTTGCAGCTGCTATTGCAGGTAAACTGGTGTTATTGGATGTTTGCTCTTGCATGTGAGTGGGGAGATAAATTGATCGCAACTTTGGCTGAGATAAAGTGCCAATAACTCAGCGTTAGCTCCCTGAGAACATGCCCCAGAGAGTCAGGATCCTACAATGAGGGGCTGTTCCAGATTTGGATTGTCTTAGAAAGTAGGTGACATTTAAAGTATTTATAAACCAAAGTTAAATTCTTAATAGAGCCACAAATTTACACCTGTAAAACACAACAGAAAACCAGCATGCAATATGGAATAGGGTGAGAACACCCCCTACAACAGTAGCGGTCCAGGAGAAAGGGTTTCTCCATTGGAGAAACAAAATGTAAAAAAATCAAATTACAATTGTATCATTGCAAAGTATGTACACATGTGAAAACCCATTTATTTTGTTAAAACTTGGAATTAAAAAAGGAATTTCAGAATCACTCCTTTTTCAGCTTCCTGTGAGCACACCTGTAATAAATACTAGGAGTGGGCGGTTAACTACGCTCCTCTTCGGAGTTTGCAGAGGTTTGCCCACTCCGCGCTTTGCTCAGAAAAAACATTGTGTGGTTGAGTTTTTTCTTGTGCTCATCTCGCCAACAGGAATTTGACAAGCGAGAGAAAATCAAGCGTTTGACCACCTCCTAGTGAAATTTCTCAATGTGGGTGGTCTCGGCAGGTGGCTACCACTCACTTTGAGAAAGCTGCAGCTTGAGTAGAAAATCTACTCGAGTGGCAGAAAGAAGCAGCACCCTCTGGTACACTGTGTGGTTCAGTTCAATCTGTTATTACAGCATGGGTCAAGCTCCTGGTGCTAAAAATCAGCACAAGCAGCGAAACATACCGCAACACTGCTGCTCGCTGAACTTCACAGAATCTCGTGGAGTTTTTGGGTAGCTTCACTGGAGTGAAACTCTGCGAGTTCCACACACCCCTTGTGTACTCCTGATGGGGGTTACCCCAGTTGTCCCGCCCCTATAGCCTTGGTATAAAGAAGACACAAAGTCAAAAACAATTAGGAAAACTATTGGCTTTTAGTGCAACAGTCTGCAGGTACTGTGAAAAACATTCCTACACAAATGCCGAGGCACAACCAAAACGTAGTCCCACTCTGTGTCTCAGGCTTTTGCCACCCTAGTGGAAGCAAAGAAGTCCATAAATTGATTTCAATTTCCTTCTGTATATCCTTTTATTTTATATCAACAAATCCAATATAGGCGAAAAAAGCAGCCAACAGTTGTTTCATGCGAAAGGACTTTCTCAAGGCTGCAAACAATTATAATATGCATTAAAAGTAGAATGATTTCACATTTCTAAATACAAAAGTTAAATCTGTATAATACATAGTGGCGCAAAAAAGGACAATAGACTTATATGTATTAGGTGCCAAAAATATAAACAAAACACTAGCGCCATGCTTGAAGTGAGTCTTTTGAATAATATAATCTGGTTCCTTAGTACACAAATGTTTATAATGTACTCCAGTTACATTCATTAAGAAGAAAGAAAGGTGACCGACCCATGTTAAATATTCTCCATTCGAAATTCTGAAAGTAATTTGGAATTTTGGGGAATTTGGGGGGGTATTTATAAAGCGCGGCGTTCGCTCCGGAGGGAGCATCATGGCGCTATGAATCCTAAAGCCCAAATCACAGAGTGAAAGGAGGGTGGGAGCTAGATAGCAGCTTTAGTCCAGTCGTCGGGAAGATTGAAAATCCAGGTTTTAAGGAGTTTCCTAAAGGGTTTCTCAAGGGTCTGCAGTCTGAGATGTCCTGGCATGCTGTTCCAGGCTTTGATAGCCAGGGTGCTAAGGGTTTTACCGCCTTTAGACTTCAGGTTGAACTTGGTGGGGGTCATAAGGTTTTTTGTGAGGATCGAAGGGTACGACATGGATTATAGTGGGGGAAGCGCCTGATGAGATAAGCGGGACCTGTTTGGTTGAAGGCTCGGAAAGCAACAATGAGAATTTTAAAGAGTATTCTCTTGTGCAAGGGGAGCCAGTGTAAGGTCTTGAGGGCTGTGGATATTGATGATTTGCGTGGGAGTTTTAGAACAAGGCGGGCAGCGGTGTGTAAAACACTTTGAAGTTTCGAAAGAGTGGATTTTTTAGTCCCTGCCAGAAGACCATTACAGTAGTCCACCCGTGAAAGTATGAGGGCTACTGTAACTGTCTTTCTAGATTCAAGGGGGAGAAAATCAAAGAACTTCCTCAAAGATTTAATTATGCCGAAACATTTTCCTGCAATAGACGTGACATGATGGTCAAACGAGAGGTCAGAATCAAAGGTGACCCCAAGGTTTCTGGCAGAGGAGACCGTCTGAGGGGGGGCTACCGAGTTGTCAGGCCACCACAGGGCAGGGCAGAAGGAGGCATTCTTTCCAATGGGGAGGATCTCGGTTTTATTTGAGTTGCAGCGAAGATGGTTCGCGTCCATCCATTGGAAGACTGCCGTTAGGCAGTGTTTGAGGTTAAGCTCAGCTTTGTTGGAATTGTCGTCGAGGAAGAGAGACTCCTAAACAGAACACAATCGTAGTTGTACCCCTATAGTGTATCATATGAATGAAAGAATAATTCTGTGCCACCTCAGCAACCACCATAGGACCACCACCAAACTTGTGCATCTTAGAAAGACATAACAAAAATGATCTCCGTACCATGCTAAATAATCCAAAACAAAAACACTATGGGCCAGATGTAGGTGGCTAAATACCGGCGGGTGACGTCGAAATTCGTTAAATTTCTGCGTTACCGACCGGTATGTGGCTGAGTGCAATGTAGGTGACTTTAAACCTACATGCAAAATAAGGAATCGCAAAATAGTGATTCCTTATTTTGCTCTTGCATTTAAGGAATAGGAAATACCGATTCCTTAAATGCAATGAATGTAGCACTAAAAACAGTGCACTTCAGCCTTAAGGAATCGCTATTTACCGCCAACTTCAAGTTGGTGGTAAGTAGTGATTTCCTTACAAAAAGCACTTTTTTGCTTTCTGAAATGTGCCATGTGGCACACATCCATGCCCTTAGGGCATGTATGTGCACCACATGTGCACACATTCACGATTCAGGGGTGCAACAGGGAGTCCTTAGGACACCCTGGCACCCTTGAAATAGCTCCCGCTATTAGCGATTTGGTAATACTGAATCGCTAATAGTGAATCTCTTCCCATTTATTCCTATGGGCCTCCTAGCCCATAGGAATGAATGGCTAGGTATTCCTTAATAACGAATCTCAATTACCGATTCGTTATAAAGGAATGTTAAGGAATCACTAATATTTTAGCGATTCCTACCTACATTCCATTTAGCGAGTCCTTAATAGCGATTTGGTAAAAATCGCTTTTAAGGACTCGCTAAATGGTAGTCACCTACATCTGGCCCTATATCTTACCTAACAAACAATAGAAGCGCATGTACATTTTCCAAATGATTTCTGCCATAACACAATCACATACGAGTATGTTGAAATGACCTAGTATATATATGGACAATAAAGTAAACATCAAAAAGTGCCATCTGTATTGTAGTAAAAGTCTCATAGTCTTAAACAATCGTGTTTTAGCGGAATCCAGTTTCAAATTGATTATAAAAATCTTGAGCCATTCTCCTTTATGCTCACTCTAATGCCAACTTATATAACACGGTGTACATAATGGCATTGTATGACTAAAATAAAATCATACGAGTGGTCCCATCACCATAGGGACCGGAGCGATTTTAAAATCATTAGGAACTCCATATTCAAGAAAGAGTAAAACCTTTCCCGGCACATAAGCTCATTGAAATCATCCTCGTGCATGGCCATAATTCTGTTGTCAAGTGCTATTACCCATTGAACATACTGTTGCATAACTCAAAACAATTGAAGAAACAGAAATACATAAATAATTCAAAACCCAAGTCTAATTAAAACGAGAAAGGAAGGAGGAATCTCTACACATTTTTGGTTGACATTTGTTATGTTTCAGTTAAGCCAATTAAAAGCAAATACCTTCACCATTTGGAAACACATCATGTGAGACATACTATCTAACGGCTAGATTGTATAGCGAGAAATAGTTACCTGTAGTCCCAGGAATCAGTAGATAGCCGTTCCCGCTGCTTGAAGTTCACCTGATAGAGCCTTGATAAACCTATACCTACATGGAGATTGCGAGCCATTAAAAAAATCTGTTTTCTAATCTTTTAGAATTCCCTGGGCCATTATAATAGGTGGAGATTTTAATGTTGTTTTATATTTAAAATTAGATAAGTCAAGCAGAACCAGAGCAACACCGACACCAAACTCACAAGCACTCCTAAAAAACCTGATGACTCAGCACACCCTGTGTGATCTTTGGAGAGAAAGAGCAGGTAATCAACAAGGTACATCCTTTCATATTAAAAAGTATTGAAGTATGTCTTGAATTGATAACTTCTTAGTAGACTGGAGCCTCAGAGAAGATATCTCGAATATTGATTATAAGGATGCCCACCTTTCAGACCACTCTGCAGTTTTATTATCATTCAGGAGTGAGGAAAGAAGGTGGACTTTAGCCTGCACAATACTGGCTGACAGTGAGGTAATGGATAACCTGAAGGAAGAGGTTTGAGAATTTATTGTGATCAATAGCGGCTCAGCTACAAATGCAATACTTTGGGATACCCTAAAAGCTTTCATTAGAGGAAAGATCACTAGTGTAACCTTTCATAGGAATAAGTTGTATAAAAGTGAAATTATAGGATTAGAGAATAAAATGGAGCAACTAAATATGGAGTTAAAAAGAAGATCAGTGTTAGAGGAGAAAAAATCTGAATTAGAAAAGAAGCAGCTGCTACTGAAAAAACATCTATCAGAGATTCTCCAAAAAAGGGTTAGAAAAAGGTGGGATGCTAGTACACTAGCCCATTTTGAATAGGGGGAGGGAGCAAGTAAACTACTAGCTTGGAAGGTTTAGACAGATCTGAATAAAAAACAGGATTAAGGTGATCAAGGAGGAACGGTCCGGAATTATTTTAAATAGCGAGACCGAGATTAAAGACGCCTTTAGGGAGTTTTTTCATAATTTATATACAGAAGAGAAGGAAGGAATGTTAGATACTGAATTAGAGGGCCGACTAGCTGATTCCATCAACCCATAGATCTTAACGAACCAAAAATTCTAAATCTAACGATTACTCAGGAGGAAGCAGCCGGGGCCATTCAATCTAGCAAAGGGGGTAAAGCGGCCGGGTCTGATGGCATTCCCATGAGGCTTTATAAAATTTTGGCAGAAGTGCTAACCCCTCTTTTGACATCAGTGATGGGTGAAGCATTTGAGCATGGAATGCAGTTACAGAATCTTGGAATAAGGCCACAGTTATCCTTATTCTGAAACCGTATGAAGATCCGGCAGTTTGTGAGTCGTACAGACCAATATCACTCTTAAATTCAGACTACAAAATCTTCACAAAACTTTTGTCCAGTAGACTAGCCAAAATTGCGGGCCATTCAATACATGAAGATCAGAGAGGGTTTGTGAAGGGGAGATATTTGCAAGAGCTCACTTATGAGCTTATTGGGGCTATTGGTTTTGTGACAACCATCAATATTCCTTTAGCAATAACAACATTGGATGCCTCAAAAGCATTTGATAAGGTGATATGGTCTTACCTATTCGCTGTATTACAATGATACAACTTGGGGACAAATTCTGTAGAGCTATACAGCTAATAAATCAGGAACCCATAGCAAGGGTCTTGGTGAATGGGAAGTTATCCTCTCCTTTTAAAATGCTTAGGGGCACAAGAAGGGTTGCCCCCACTCTCCTCTCCAGTTTAACTTTTATATGGAGCCCGTGGCATCCAGACTTAGAAATGCAAGCAACATTTCCCCTTTTCAACAGGGAGATTGGGTTAGAAAGGTTGCTCTATATGCCGACGACCTACTTGTGTTTTTATCTGATCTGAGCACTGCCTTACCTATCATCTTATGTGTAGCATAGGAATTTGAAGAGGTGTCGGGGTACTCAGTGAATGAGCACAAAACATAAATCATGATATGGAATCAGCGCTTGGAAGCCTAAGGGCAGCCATGCGCTCTATATATCCAAAAATAAAATAAAATAAAAGGAAGCAGTAATCCGCTGATTAAAAGGGAAATGCAATATCTCGGTTTAAGGTTAGTTCAAGACATAAATGAAATTGCAGAAATTGATCTGAGGAGGGTGTTTTAAGAGATCGTTCAATTAATGAAGAGCTGGGTACACCTCCCATTAACAATCTTAGGAAGAGTTAGTTTGGTCAAGATGACTATATTACCTAAGATTACGTTTATATTCAATTCCATACCTTTGCATTTTGATAAAACCACCATTAACACAAAATTCAGCTGGCTATTAATTCATTTATTTGGGCTAACAAAGGGATTAGGATCTCCTGGAAAAAGCTACGAAGGAGGAGGGAGAAGGGAGGTTTATCACTGCCAGACATACAACACTATGCATGGGCCTTCCAATTAAACAAATTCTACCTTGCAAAGATACCAGATGGTTTTCAACAATGTTAAAAGTATCCAGAGTAGATATAGATGGCTTCCTTTTTAAGTTTAATTTTTAAGAAAATTAAATTGAATGTGCTACAGTAAATGGCGAAAATGTGGTATCACATTAGACCCCTTTCAAAATTGGACTATTACTCACCAGGGACTCCAGAGTGCCTTGATGACAAACTGGCGTTGCCCATTAAAAAGGCTAACTTAAAAAACTGCGGGTATCTGACTAGGGACGGAAAATTGCTACACTGGCAAGATCTTAACGGGCTGATGAAGGGCACCCTCTCAAAGTTTAAATTTCTACAATTAAAATTGGGAGCAAAGTAGAAAATTGACACTCGGTGTAGGCAACATCTTAGAAGAGCAACTGGTAACAAAACCTACTGAAAACAAGGAAGTGGCAATCTGGTACTGGCACCTTCTGGATACTATGGACTGAGAGTTTACGCTGGCTGAGGAACTGTGGGGCAATTACTTGCCGAGGGAGCAGCTGCAGAATATTTGGCTTGTATCTATGTGCACACTTTACCTCACTGTCAAACCTGCTTTTTTAAGAAGGAACCACCTTTTTTTGCTTCACAGGAAATATATATATCACCCGACAATCTATCAAAGATGGCGAACGTGGTCGAACCAGCTGTGGTAGATGTGGATTCGAAAAAGCAACCGATGTGCACATGTTTTATCAATGCCCCACAATCAGAGGATTCTTGGATAAAGTGGAAACTTCAATGTCAGGTATTTTGGGTCAGCAAATAAAGGTAATTCTTTCATTGGCTATCTTTGGAGTGGTGGATGATATTATGGGTTCCATCAGAAATTTGCTGTTCTATGAAATTCTACTCACCAGAAGAGAAATTTGTCGGAAATTGGTGAGCAGTACATCACCACAGCAATCTGAATGGTTGGAATCCCTTGTTTAGATGTCCAAGATGGATTTATTAGGAAAAAAGTCTAAGAAGAAAGATTTCTGTAATTTGTTGTTAGCACGGATGGAGAGCCCGGAAGGGTTGGTGTAAGATTTGAAAGGTACTGGAGATATAAGATCATAACTATGTCCAATGTCCAATGATAACACCAGTAATTTACTCTGAAATGCTAAAGTGTTTCCTCCCCACACTCCAAATTTTAATCAGTGCCGGTGTTTGCTTGCAACGCGAGAGATAGATAGGCGCAGGAAGGACTATGCCCATTGTAGTAAGCCCATCAGTGGCCAGTATCTCTTTCGAGTAAAGGGCTGAAAAAATTGACATTATTATTTTCTGAGTTTAAGAGGACAAAAAAAGACCAAACAAAATAAAACCTACATGAGTAAATGTCTTACTATTTTTTTAGAGCTTTGAAAGACGCAGAGCACAATTGTAGAGCTTGTTCACAATTTCATATTCTATTTGGAAATCCATAATGAGCCACAGATATCAAAAAGAATTACTTCAATTACAATCACTATACTAATTAAGTACAAAAAGGTAAAAGCTTTTACAAATGTAACAATATTAAAGTATACCATTTTTTTTGTGGGTAAATAAAAAAAATTGAGCTTTTTGCACTGTTACATTTTAGGAAACCCCCTTTCATAAATTCACCGCACATATAGTACAAAGCTGGAGGGATAAAAATCGCATGATGTTACTTGCATGCTAATAATACAAAGTTCACAAATACAATCTTTAAAGTTAGAGACAACTGTTTATAAACCTGGGCCGTAATACATAAGTGACCCAATGGCGAAACAGGTGTTTGTGCCTAATTTGCGCGCCCTTGGGACAATTTGCTTTTCCTAAAGAGGCCGAAGACAATTTTGCAGCCCCTTCTGTAATACTGAAAATGCTGGCACACACCAGAGCCAGCGATACCTTCAGGGGGCATTCTCTTATTCGCATAGGAGCATGCCCCATGCAAATGAGGAAATCCCTTTGCCTATGTGCCCGCGCCGTATTACAGATGCGGGCCTAAAGACAAAGAAGCTCTCAGGAGGCGCACTGACAGAGCACCATCTAAAAGGTGGTGTACTCTCAGTGCGCCCCCTGATGGCAACCCTCCGGAGGGAGAAAATCCCTGTGCAGGTGGGTGCAGTCACTGGCAGCACCCAGCTGCCAGGGGATTTTTAATCCCCTTTAAACATGAAGGCGGGTTGCTGCATGCTCGGTAAAAACATGGAGTGGCATCAAAGAAGCTACCGCTTTTTTTTCACATGAATGCTCTGCCCCCGGGGCACATCTAGTTGACGGCTGCCCTGAGGGAAGGACATTCCATGTAATAGGGTGCACTTTCACTGTTTGCACCTGTCACACCTATTCTAAGGTGCACAGGGCGCAAACAGGGAACGTGCGCCCTTTGCATAATAGGGCCCCTGGTTGTCTACAGACATGAGTAATCTCCTAATTTCAGTTTGGACTCTTTTTATTTTCACCGTTTTTAAGCCATCATTTGGATGGGCACATTGTAGAACGTATAAGATCTTTTTTAGTGAATTATGATGGTAAGTGAATAATTGGAGGCTAATTAATAGCCAAAGATGAATTTTAGAATCGATTGTTTTATTTTTATTCTAAAACCACATTTTAAATTCTATATTATGACTGGCACAAATTTGAAAGCATGGACATCTTAAGAGATTAATGAGAACCTGATGGCAATGATGCGTGAAATCCTTTTTGTGTGTATGGTTTTAATTAATTAAGACATAAATAAATAAACTGAAATGAAACTGAATAAATTTAAATGGCAATTTTTCCCAGGCACCAATAATTGCTCTCAGTGGGACAGATTTGTTCTTAGCATTAAGCGCATGTGGAGCAGCCCAGGATTTAAGATGAAGGATAAGTATGGATGTATATATTTCTTTTGTTTTGCATCAGATAAAGAGATGATACATTTATATCAGTGAGAGTTTACTTTATAGGGATTTCAGCCACTGCCATAGACTCAAGGGGCCCGATTCACAGAACTAACTTAAGACAAAATCCTGAGCGTACTACTTTTGGTATTCACAGAAGGCATTTAGTAGTGGTAAAGTTAGGATTTTGTCTTAAGTTTGACTTAAGACAGACTTAAGACAGACTTAAGACAAACTTAAGACAGACTCAAGACAGACTTAAGACAGACTTAAGACAGACTTAAGCTAGGATTTTGTCTTAAGTTTGTCTTAAGTCTGTATTAAGCCTGTCTTAATTTTGTCATAAGTTTGTCTTAAGTCAAACTTAAGACAAAATTCTAACTTCACAACTACTAAATGCCGTCTGTGAATACCAAAAGTAGTAAGTTTAGCATTTTGTCATAAGTTAGTTTTGTGAATCGGCCCCAAGGTAACAAAACCAAACAACAGGAGGTTACCCGTATACCTAGTTGAGACCTGGGTGGTTAGTGTGAATAACAAATAACAAAGTCTCAACAGGTAATACTTGAAATACCATTATATAAAGCATGAACAATAGTTGCTCAAGAAGGGGAGAAAAGGAGGCTTGAATGGTTATTAGAACAATATAATGAGTAGTCTGTATTTTAGAACAATTACGAAAAAAGGTGGTAGCAGGACTATTTACAATAAATGCAAATGTAACCCATAACAAAACGTGTGCACATCTATGCTAGTGAAAAACAAGTTAAATGGCGCATGTGACAAGTGGAGCAGAGGAGAACATTGCAGGAGACCCGACAGTTACAATATATACAAGGAACAACGTTTGGTTCAAATTAGTTACAAAAATGTAAAGAAATTGACAATTTGATGAACCATAGGGTTGTTTAAGAGGTGGCGCTGGAAGGTAAACGATGTTTCGACCTATAGTCAGTTCAGGTCATCTTCATGACCAGGTTACAATATTTTACATGCTCTACAGTGGGGAGTAAAAGAGGAAAGAGTAAGAAAACTGTCAGAACGCCGGCCAAGATAAAACAGTGAATGGAGGAAGTAGGTACCTAAATGGAACTGTATTCCAGAATAGGGGAACACTAATATTTCCAGGAATTAGTGTGTAGAGGCCAGAGGGGAGGGCATCACCAGCGGGGTGGCCAAGGATGAATATGTGGGAAAAAGGGAGGGAATTAGAAGGGGGATGTGCCAAGATATAGCGTGAATCTGGGTTGAAAGGCAAAGAGTTAAGGTACATTTGGAAGGACTCCGTGAACACTAGACAAAATAGGAACCAATCGGCTGGAGCACAGCCAGAGCTCGACAACAAGCACAAAGCCGATGCTGGGAGTTTAGATATACTCACCCAGTGGTTAGGAGCACATGGAGCCAAACACAAGTTTAAGGCATCCGAAAATTACAGTGAAGACAAGTAGAAATCCAGCATTGCGTGGAAGACGTCCGGTCTAAGTGGATCGCAAAATGAGGAGGCTGCCACAATGGGTAGGACATCTGGAGACTACATAAGAAAAATCATGACAAGTTATAGGTGGAGGAATTGGAACAGGTAGGGTTAGGAGGCAAAGAGTGCGAGGGCAACTGGCTCTCACCTGTGCAGATGTCTAGGTGGAGTCTGGTTGGAGGTAGAGGTAAAATCCTTTAGGGAGAGCACACAGCATCAACATGAGTCAGAGTCAGTGA